>NC_080464.1:5555459-5858490 GCF_028018845.1 Melospiza georgiana | reverse complement strand
CAGCGTTCATTCAATGGATAGGGGACTGGGACTGGATAACTCGTCCAAAGCGAGAGAATTCTCCTATCTCAGGTGCCATTACTGCATTTACAGACGCTGGCAGGAAATCAAGAACTGCTGCAATAACCTGGCAAGAAAAGGGAGTATGGAAGCATCATATTCTGCAAGCAGAAGCAGTGGACAGCCTACAAACCATGGAACTGTTAGCAGTGGTATGGGCAATGGTACAATTTAAGGAACCTTTGAATGTTGTTACAGACTCTCTGTATGTAGCAGGAGTTGTAGCAAGAATTGAAGACGCTTCCATAAAAGAGGTGCAAAATCAAAGACTATATGAACTACTATTGCAGCTAAAGAGAGCTACAAGATCCAGGGAAAATGCTTATGCTGTAATTCATATTAGAAGTCATAAATGGAAGGTTGGTTTAGGTGAAGGGAATGATAGGGCAGATAGATTGGTTACCATTACCCAAAGTACACCTCTGTCAAGTCACCAATTGGCTCGAGAGGCTCACTCAATGTTTCACCAGAATGCAAAAGGCTTAAGCAGAGAATTTAAGATAACACTCTCAGAAGCAAAAGCTATTGTGAGGGCTTGCCCGACTTGTAGTGATCATAATGGGGGAAGTGGTTTAGGCCTAGGAGTAAATCCACAAGGCCTGCAAACAAATGAATTATGGCAAATGGACGTTACACGTCCCTAGTTTTGGCAGACTAAAGTATGTACATGTGTCCGTTGATACTTATAGCAAATATATATGGGCAACAGCTCAGACAGGAGAAAGAGCTATACATGTAGAAAGACATCTGTACAGTTGCTTTGCAGTGATGGGTACACCAAAAAGAATTAAAACAGATAATGGTTCTGCCTATACCAGTCAAAGGATAGGGAAATTCTTAGGAAATTAGGGGATTGAACATGTTACAGGTATTCCAAATTCCCCAACAGGGCAGGCCATCATTGAAAGGGCACATGGTACCTTAAAGAAGTATTTAGCCAAGCATGAGGAAGTAACTGACCCCCACGCCAGATTATTAAAAAGCCTATTTGTGATCAATCATTTGTGTGTGTTTGGTGATGTAGGGCAGCCCCCAGCGGAACTACACTATAAGCTACAAGAAATTGGTGAACAGGAAAAAGAAGTATGGGTAAAATACCGAGATCCCAAGACAGGGCTATGGAAGGATCCTGCTAAGATCCTGTCCTGGGGAAGGGGATATCTTTGTATTTCCACCCCTACAGGAGCATTGTGAGTACCTGCCAAGTGGACTAAACCTGTTCTTGATGCAGCGGCTGGTGGATCAACTCACGGAAGAGGACAAGGACCGTCTGGAGAAAAAGCTGCTCCTGATCCTGAGACCACTACTG
This sequence comes from Melospiza georgiana, assembly GCF_028018845.1. NCBI lineage: Eukaryota > Metazoa > Chordata > Aves > Passeriformes > Passerellidae > Melospiza > Melospiza georgiana. Next base: position 5,857,121 of record NC_080464.1, on the reverse strand, counting down.
CTTCAACTGAAGGGACACTCGAAGGCGATCGACAGGGCCATAACACGCCGTTGCCGGACGACCAGGGAATTGATTGACATTATTGAATCATTATCATCTTTCCATATAAGAGGACCGGCAAAAGAGAACTGCCTTGAATGTCACAGCCCAAATTGTGCTGCTTGGGTTGCACTGTGTTGTGGGGGTTGTGATAAGACCTTTTGGGTGGATCAGTTGTCACTTTTTCATTTATGGTGTAACACCTGTAATTATAGACATACCTGGGAACATAATTGGGAGTGGGTACTACGAAATGAAACAGGACTAAACACTGCCTCAGCTTTAGATCTTTATGAATCGCATGAGCAGAAAATCTTGGCTTATTATCGGTGGGAGGTACAGTGTATTTTGAAAAGGGTTAAAGCTCAAAGTGCATCATATATAACCTCTGTAAGGTGTAGAAAACTGGTGCCTTTAACACAACATTCTGTTGTAGGGCCTGTAAAAGGAGATCCCAATCAGGCATTAGATAACTGCATTAGAAGGTTGCAAAGGTGTGGTCTTCAAGTACCGGGAACAGTAAGGTTAAAAACTGATAAGAAAAAGAAGGTCAAAGTAAAAGTAGAAAAATGAGATTCATTTTTGTTATATTGCTAGGTGTAGTAGTAGCTGAAGGATTAAGGGTAATACAGTTCAATCAACCTAGAGATAATGTATGGATAACACTTGCTAGACAGATTAATCAGTCGTCGCTTTGTCTCAGCATTGGAGGAGTTACTAACTCTTTTCAAACATGTTTGGTAGGGCTTCCAGTATGGTCTCCTCAAGAATTCTGCAGTCTTATTAATAACCGTGCCTTATGTATGCGCAATATGGTAAATATTAAATTGCCTGCACAAAAAGGGTATACTGCCAGTCAGAGTGACGGCTACCGCCAATGCCTGCTAATTCAATCACTTAATACTCCTTTGCATTCCCCACCTGAGGAGTTAGTTTTTGTTTGGAAGTGCAAATGCTAGCATGACCAGCACTTCCAACGGTGGGTGGTTCAGCTTTGATTACTCTAATCTTCAAAAGATGAATCAGCATAAACAGACATGGGCTACTCTGGATTCATCTCTAAGCCCAGACATAGTGTCTAAACAACTTTATAACCAATGTAAAGGCTCCAGCATCATGACACCTAAGAAATTACCTACGGGAATATTTTTAATTTGCGGAGATAGAACCTGGAATGGTATACCTGCCCAACCTCAGGGTGGACCTTGTTATTTAGGCAAGTTATCACTATTCCACCCTAATATATTTGTGTTAATGCAATTAAGTCATAAGACAAACAGGCAAAAGCGCAGCTTACATAATTTAGACTGTAGTCAAGTAGGAGATCCATGGTTCTGGAGTAAATTTAAACATATAATGGTTTCAGCTCTCCTGCCATGGGGTGCTGCAAGCAAAGCAATGACTTTAGCAAAGCAAATAGGGTGTTGGGCTAAGGGTGAATTGAATAAGACATCACAGATATGTTAACTGCAGATGTACAAAGTGCTAATCATGCTGTTTTGCAACATAGAGCTGCCATAGATTTTTTACTGCTAGCACAAGGCCATGGGTGTGAAGAGTTTGAAGGGATGTGTTGCATGAACTTGTCTGATCATTCTGTATCTATTCATGCTAAGTTAAAAGAGCTACGACTAGGGCTTAACAGCCTTAAGGAAGAAGAAGGATTGGGTATTGATGAATGGCTTAAAAGCTTAGGATTGGGACCATGGTTAAGAAACCTTGTAATATATGCTATAGGGATATTAGGTGTACTCTTATTGCTTTTACTTATATTACCTTGTTTCTGTAGCTGTATCCAAAAGATGGTTAGTAGGATGATAGAGAAAACCTGGCAAACTAACCTCTTTTCTCTCAAAGAAAAAAGCGGGGGAAGTGTGGAGAGTTTAGTTCAAGCATGGCTTAAAGAAAAAGGCCATGAAGCCATGCAATTGAGAGAAAAGTAAAAGGTAGTTGCAAAGCAGTTCCAAAAGCAGTTCCCAGCCTGATTTCTATAAACAATTAGACTCTCTCAGGCATCACTTTTTAAACAATAAGGTTCTCAGACAGTCTTCCCATAACAAGCAAAACACCCTCTCTGGGAAAAGATGGCACCCTGAGAACAGATATGGAAGTTTTGGGAATCTTTCATATCACAGTGGGAACACTGGTTTTGTTTTGTGTAAACAATTAACGGTATTGTAAAACAAAAGGAGTGGTTAGAGGTTTCTCTGTTAGCCTATCATGAGCCTGGATTTTGGAATATGCATGAAGTTCGTTAACACTATTATTTAAACTGGCTGATCGATCAATAAACTTGAGTTCGATGCATTAAAGGATGGTCATTCTCCCTTCACTTCAACACACAAGGTCCCACCAAGTGAAACTTTCACATTGCTGAAAAGTCAAGTCAGTTCTTGGGGACGTCAGCAGTATCATGTGCAGTAGCTTTGAGTCAGCATGGTCACACGCCTTAGATAATTTTCAGAAACACACAATCAAGAAGAGTGCTTTGAAAGTGAATGACACAATAAAATGAGATGTTCAGTATCCAGCCCCTAGGGCTGGTGGAGAAGCACTTTCCCTTTTTGTTTCCCTGTCCAGGACCAAAGTGCATTAGAGGTTAGAAGCATGAGCATAAAGCTGGTTCCCACACATGCCTATGACAGGCAACTTGCAAATCTCAGTCCCAAGAACAATGCCATGGTCCTCAAAAATCTGATACCAATCATAGAAATACTCCTGTTATCAGCAGGACCAGGCAAGATCATAGCTTCTAAAGACTTTCAAAAACCAAAAGAAGGTAACCTCTCCAAAACTGCATCCTTAAAAATACCTGACAACTAAGCATCTTAGAATTTTATAGAGCAGATGTTAATTAGCATGGGGCCTGAGAGGAGGAAGGGGGGGGAGGAAAGAGGATTTCTTAAATGAAGTCTGAATCTCACTTAGATGAAGATCCATGTGGCTGTCTTTAACCAGTTGCATTAAAGTGACCAGCAAACCCAGTCACTCTGTGTAACAGAGTAAAAATGCGAATTGAGGAGACAGTCCTTTCTAAAGCATTTACTCTTCAAAGAAGAGATTAATGATGCCTCAATAAAGACCATTATCAAGACATAACATTTAAAGGGTTTACAGGCAGAAGCCCCTCCTATATACACTGGTATACGAATTTTGTAATGGTTCCTAGTAAAAGAACAGAGACAGTTGTTCCTGAGCCACACAGAGAAAATGCTGTCATCAGAAGTGTTACGAGAAGATGGTCTCAAAGGTAAGGCACAGGAGTTGGACACAGGTTCGATGAGTACTGCTGCTACAGACCTGTTTGGTGACTGGGGGAGACCATTGTCTTGTTTGCAGTGTAGGTTCCTCCCTAGAAAGCAGAAGGGTACTTCCCAGGTCTTTAGTAGGCCAGAGCTGTAAATGAAGTGGTTTATATCACAGCCAGTGGCTCCAGGTCTCTGAGCACATCATTCTCATCAAGCCCAGAAAAGTGATGAAAAGAACAACCACTTTCAACCACCACTGTTTAGCAGTTATGGCTCCTTCCAAGGGATTCCTGTAGAAATAAGTATTTTTAAACCATTCCAGAGAAAAGCTTTTCTCTCCTACATCTCTACCATGTTAAATTTAAATGCCCTCGCTTTCAAAACTAACAGTAACACAGATAAAGCAATCTAAACCTTCTGGTGTTAATCCCAGCTCACCAGTACATGAAGTGAAATTACATAGTATTCCAGCACAATGTGTTTTTTGAGGAGCACATAATCAAGGGTGAGAAACACAGAGGTAATTACTTCATTGAAAGAACTAAGCAGAGCAGACATGGGAACAGAATTACAAGCAGGAGACTGCTAGCTGAAAAAATACTCGTTGAATTTGAAACATTCAGAGCTGAAGGAGACACAATTTTGGCATCCTTGACATTCTCCTGCCTGCTGCATGTATAGGGGTCATCATGGCTATCGAGTAGCTGTCGCTCTTCTTCAACTCTCAGAAAAAGACAAATGCAAGACTCAAAGATTCAGTGTGCAGCCACTGAAGGGTTTCTAATCCATTATGCAATACCTTTTATGCCTTGTCATAAAAGTACAAAAAATTAAGTTAAACGCATATTAAGAAATAAGAATGAGATTCTCTCATTTTGACCTTTAATACTTACAACAGCATCTTATCAGAAACTGCCTGGTGGAGAAGATGAATGCCTGAATGCCTTTTCAGTATTTGTACTGCCTCACACAATGCTCAGATTTCTCCTAACGTGGAGCCTGCAATTTCTTGTTTTTGATAAACTCATCTGACATTATTTTGTTGTTCTATTCCAAACATTTTGAGCCATCTAAATACTACACTGCAGGTGCAGACTTTAGGAGACTTGCAAAACATCGGCAAAGAAAACTAATCTTAACAGTTGAATTCTTTCAGACCATAGTACAGGCCAATACACCAACAGGTGGAAGCAATCTTTCACTATTTTATCAAAGTTTGGCATAATCAAAGCAGAAGCAACTGGTAGAGAAAGTTGTCTGTGAAGCAGTCATATACAGATCAGTCATCCATCAAGAAAAACACTTTGCAAAGCCACAAAGTTAAATAGGGAGTAAGCTCATGGACTCCTAATCAAACAAACAGCCTGTTATAAACAATTCATCAGGCAGAAGGTTACATACTTTCCAAACAGTGAGGCACCTTGAACCCAGCAGTAAGCGCAGGGTATATAATCTAATAGGGAGGCTGGCAAGAAAAAGATGTAGTCAGGCTTTTAATTTCTTCCCCCAAATCAAGATTTCTGTTGTGGATGAAGCGTAACCAAGCTGCCAGTTAATAAGCTTCTCTGAGGATGTGGTCTGAATCCTGTACTGAGTGTTCCTCAAGACTGTGAAGCAGATTGCTTTGCAGACAAAATAGATCACTTGGGAGAGAAAGAAAAATGAAAAAGATTTTAAACTAAAGGCCATGAGGAAAGCAAACACTATTTTCCCATACATCGAGAAGTTGCCACATAAGTCAAAAGAAAAAGTGATCTCATTAGAAGTTAGTCTGAAGAAGACAACGCTGTTACTGAAAATACTGAGAAAATTGATCCATTTCTGGCCATTACTCCCAGATCATCTGTCTTCTGTACTTCCACACCTAAGAGAAACAATGACTGCTGACTTCATAAAAATTCCAGCATATGGGAGAAGCAATAACTAAACACTTTGTCACAACCCTCGACAGATTCCTGAAACTGTGCAAGAAACTTGTCCAAAAGCTTTTGAATATTCTCTTCCAAGACTTCTACTTCTGTTAACCACTCCAGCTGTGCTGCCAGGTCAGCTCAGCACAGCAGGCAGACCGAACCTGCAGCACTTGAAGGACTTCAGTGTATGTCCTTCTAAGCCTGTTTAATTAAGCTCCAACTGCCTACACACATGCTAAAAAAGAAGGAATTCCTGCTCTCTCTCCATACCTCAAACAGTCAAAAAGATATATCCTCAGGATACACTTTTATTGAGAAGCAGTGGAAGTAAGAAAAATTGGACTTGTTCCTGGCAAATTTAAACCAACAAAAATTCCTACCACTATTGGCTGTTGCAGGTTTTGCAAAGGAAAGGAATCCATCACTCAAGATCAATGGTTTCAAGATGCAGAATTACATTATATAAGCAAACTAAATTTATAAAAATCAGGATTTTCATAATTTTATTTCTACTATTAGCTAGAGAGAAAGCATACACATTGTATCTGTCATACAGACAACACACTTGCAGGTTTTTTTACTATAAATTCTCTATATAAAGTCATTGCCAATTGATACAGCCATTGATGGCATAGGGCTTAAAATAACCAAGAGCTATAAAAAACAAGTTTGCCATCTTGCCCTGTGTGGAAATGGCGAACAGATACAAAAACTGAATCCTAAATATTGATGCAATATTATACATGATTTAATGGTATATGCAAGTAAAAAGAGTCATGCAACTTCTTTAAACACCTGCCAAATTTCAGTTGAGTAAAATCATAGAAGTCAATAGCAATTATAAAAATATGTTTCTTCCATTAGGTGCTTGTTATGCAATTTCAGTGGCAACTTTGCAGACTAGGTATTTCATGTTATTTGAGTGTCAGCACTGAAAGTATCCATTTTCTTTAGTGTTTTAAAACTCACCTGTCTATATAAATAAAAATCTAAGATATCTTCTTAAAAAACTAGTGAAGGAAAAGCCACATTTATTTTCCTTGCTATTTTTAATCAGTGCCAACAACATATGTCTCATTCCCTCACTTTTTGGCAGCCTCTACATTTTAATCTGGAAAAAACATAACAAGATTGTAAAAAAAAAATAAAGAAGTCTTCTGTTAACTATTGTTCCCTAAAAAAAAAAAAATCACAAATCAGCTGAAACTTAAAAGTTGCTACAAGGTAAATGTTTGTAACTAGTAGAAGGAATTTTCAGATATAAATATATATATATAATATATATTCTGCATACAAAAGGTTCCTGTGAGACTTATCACCAAGATGCCATAATAGAGAAGGAAAGTTTCAAAGGGAACAAACCAAATACTATAAAGTCTCTATAAGGCATTTACCTTTCACCTTAAGCCCTGTATTATGACAAGTTCTGAAAAAAACTGAAATCCAAATTCTGCATGTTTAATTTCTTTCTGATTAGAGCAAGATGGCAAACACATTTTTAAAACCTGGGTTTAGAAGATTAAGTAGAACAAAAGTAAATTATATCTTCAGGCTATAAACAGTACTGTATTTTACAATCCATCATCCTCACAATATAATGGCCTGTAGCAGTGCAGCAGAGGGATCTCAGTCTAAAGGCTGTGGGTCTGCAATAGGCATGGTATGAAGTACTTCATCTAGAAGCTGGAGGGCACGGTGTAAGTGAATTTCAATCCAGCACGGTGTCTCTTTGATGCTCTGCCTTGGGTAATCAGGTCCCCAACCTTTTACAAAACTCATCCTGAGTATGCATAAGCGTCGAAGGTCATCTACACCAATTCCAGCAGCAGCTGACAAACCTAAACAGAAGTTTCAAGTAAGTGTTCAGACATGTTCTTTTATCATGTTTGTTTAGCCATTCCCATTTGCTTGGCTTTTGCTTCACATACAATTCCCTCTCACCACAGCCAAGGCCAGTCCATATTTCTAGATCTCTGCTATAATGAATGCAGCAATTAATTTGCGTTTTTTACAATTAATTTTTTTTCATCATTCTGCAATCTTGGGAGGATGCTGAAATATAAAACTCTATAATAAAGCAAATAGGATGACACCCAATATCTTACATGATACAATACACATAACCCTTATGTAGATGCAAAAATACACTTATTCTTGATGTTTGCCAAATGCTGCATTTTCAGCATAGAAAATCAGACTGACCACCTGCAGGAAGCTGGATTAACAAACAACACTACTTACCTGTAATAAAAAGATGAATACTGCTGGCAAACTTCAAATCGCCAAGTATGGCTAAGACAAAAGTTAAACACATTTCCCCAAGATGCCTTCAGCAATTTGTAAGATAGCTGGAAAGAGCCATGTAGCAATACAAGGAATACAGAAAACACTATGGCACATAAAGCAGCCTGAGACGTGTAAGTATTTCCACTTTTAAAAGTACTTAGGTACAATTTCAAGAATCTAGAATTTAGTAACTAAGAAAACTAGCCCAGAATAACTTTAAAAAAAACCCCAACAAACAAAAACAACCCAACCACAAAAAACCCCACCCTCACACACTCTTCTTCCTCTTCTCAAGGATCTTAAGTCTTCCTAAACATAGTCAAGGACTTTGTTGCCAAGTAACTCCTATTGTTTTGAGTAATATTTTTATGAGCTTGGATCCAAGCAGCCAAAAGTATCTCTGTTTAAAGTAATAGAGTTATGCTATTTGACCTTGTATATAACATGCTTTCTGTCATACTGCAACACTTCTTGCAGTACAATAAGCAGCCACTTCCATATCCAACATTCCCTGAAGACTACAGAGTGAAAAATGGTGCATGGAATGGGTACAAAGTGAATTAATAGACTTACCAAAATGCCATCCCAGCCCCACCTTACCCCAATCCTGCTATTTCATTTCAAGTCTGTCTGTACTGTTGCAGGGGCAGTGGGTGGGTGCTGTTATGAGGGAAAGCTGTGTTACTTGTTTTCAGGTAAGGAAAAAAGGAAACCAAGAAGTTAATGCACTTACTAATGGCTGGGGCTATTCCACCTACTGATCCAGGTCCGGGGATGTTTCCTGCTACTGCTGCAGCTTGAGCAGCAGCAGCAGCTTGGGCCGTGGCAGCCTGCTGTTGCATCTGACGATGACACTGGCGTAAATCAAATACCTTTAAAAAAATGAAAATATTGAACTATTAGACTTACCCAAAGCAATAAAGAAAATAATTTCTCAATTCCCAGCCCCAATAATCCGGACCTCTCTACTCTCCCAAAGCAACTTGTACAGTCTCTCTATACACTTGGGTAAAAGCAAACCTTCCCTGACTAGTTTAATTTCTAACAGAAATAATCCATTAAAGCTGATTCTTAGAGACTCTTCTTATATGCCAATACTGCCACTGGCACTACCAGAACTTGGCTGAACTGAGCAGGCTACAGAAGTATCATGTGTGGGACTGACTGCAAGATCAAAGTGTGAAGGATTCTACAGACTGATAAAATCCTAATTTTTAAATCCCAGTATTTCCATAAAATGGGCATATAAATAAAAATGGATGCCAACAAGTCCATCTTAACTTTGTCAGACTTTATTCTTCATCGTTTTACTGAAATGTGTTAGTCTATTTAAAAGAAATACCAATAATTGACAGGTCTGAAGTTTCAGCAGCTAGGTTTAGGGTTGGTGGTATTTTATATCTTTGTGATCAGGTTTAGCACTAATATATATATACAGGAACTCTGTTCTCATACTAGAAAGCTTGTAAAAACATCAATGTAAACTTCAAGCAGTTTAATTATAAAAATGTATTTTTACAAGTGTGACTTGTCCTTAATAAAGTTTCAAGTCTGGCAGAGGCACATCTAAGTAAGAACATCCTCAAAATAATTTGTTTCCATGCAATGTTCTGTGACCTCTGGATCACTTCATGTTCATAACACTAACATGCACTTTAACATACACTTCTATTGCATTTATACATAATTTCCCAACTTTTCCTGTTTCGGAGAGAGAAAGTAAAGAAACAGATAATTTATGCTAAAAATTTCAGTAGCAATTAATTTAAACCTGTAAGGCTAAAAATACAAAAAACTGCTATCAAGATTGCTTGTGACAAAATACAAAATGAGTTACTTTCATAGTATCTAGATGACACTTTCAGTTTAGTCAATTTTAAGAGTCATCTTAAGTGACTTGTCAAATGGAAATTTTTAGGGTTTTTCAAAGCCAAGTTACATTTATTTCAGCGTCTCATAGCTTTTCTAACATTTACAAGACTCAGATACATGCTATTTACCCTACAATTTTCATCTAGGAACATCAAACCAACCTTTATATATGCACTTGGGTAAATCTTGTGAACTGCATCCCCTGGTGCACGCCCTGCTTCTCTATCCAGGTAGTAACTCTGAACGAAGACTGCATGGTCACTGAGGCATCTAACCCACACATCACCTTCTCCTTTGCACTCCAACTGCACCCCTTTACCTATGTGCAACCTTAAAAAGAAAAACAGATCCAATGCATCTATGTATATATACTATAAATCAGAACTTTCCTAAATAAACCATAAACAGTTCTCCAGCACTCTGCTCATACAAGGACTTGAAATTGTAGTTATTATCTTAGGTGTAAGTTAGCATTTGTTATGCAAAATCTGTAAACTAAAAAAAAAAATAAATCTGTAATACCATGTAAAGATCTAAGAGAAACAGAATGCAGAAGCAATGATATTTGAGTTGCAACTACCTCAGTCATTAACAATACAGAGTTGGGATACCAAACACACTCAGTTCTGTTCAGAAGTGTAAAATCCCACAAGTATTCTAGAATAGAAAGTCAATCAAGTACATATACAAAGCCACATTTTAATGCAGAACTGTATGTTTGTTTGGATCACATTATAGCAATCTAGCATTTTGATTGTCACAATGCAACATTTCTGAAGACATGGAATAATTTTCTTCCTTTTTGTTTCAAAGGAGTGGAAAAAAAATTGAAAGATTGCTTCAGTTCCACATCAAAGCATAGCATGTGCATGGTGAGAATGAATGAAAATCCAACTAGCTCTCTATCAACCTTCCTTTGCTCCTTTGACAAATCTATATATTGCAGTTATTCTCACATCACTCTCTAGTGTGAAGAACTAATATTCAGTTTGCATATATAATGGCACGAGTTGCTAATTTTATCCTTGAAGGCACAGCCTTTGAAAGCAATGAAAAGCAACATGCAACTTCTGCAAAGCTCTGAAGGGCTTTGTCACACAGTTCACATTTTGAATGTGTTACAGGAGCAGCCTAGAAAAAATTACTCTGGTATAGTTAATTCAGTTCAAAGAAACATACCATTCTTGTGATTTCAAAAGAGAGGCACATACTGAAGACAAACCAAAATATTTTCAAATACCACAGACATCTGGAGATTTTGGGATCTGCAGAATACCTTGCCCTCTCAATGGCTTCTGTTCTATGCACGTTGGAAAGCTGGCCCAGGCAAAAACGGTCTCCTCCAGAAGGATCCACATATCCATCAACAGTAACAATTGGACAGCTTGAAGGGACCTTAAATGTTTCCCCGACTTGCACATCCATTTCAAAATATGCGATTGAGCACCAATATTCTGGAGCTAAAGAATATATACAATTAACTGACTGAAAGGCACAAAAAAACCCAACAAACCCATTCAGACAATCAATCAAGCCTTCTGCAACTGCATTTGTCATTCAGACTAAGAGTGCGCATTCATGTAAGGAAGTTCAGATAGACAAAGACACATCTACTAGCACAGAAAATTGGGACATAATACAGCGAACATGGGCTTATCTTTTTTATTAAAGCACACATCAATGTGTAGAAGCCTGGGCAGTAAGGAGTTAATGCACTGCTATGCCTCAAACACCGATGACCATTCAAGCAGGCAAGTTAGAACATGATGTGTCTGGAAAGGAGAGCCTTATGAAGGTATGGCAGCACCTTTCTGGAGCCAATTTTCCTGTTCAGGTCCATGGTGACAACACAACATACAGCGGAAGCTCAGAAGTGGAATCAAGGAGCAGGCAAGACCAATAGGGGGGAATAGAGACCACCAAAGGAACTTCAAATCCCCCCGACCCATTTCCAGAAAGGTCCAGAAGAACAGACTGCACATGCTAACTCACTTACATGAAGAGGGAGGAACTTAATCCCAGGGCAGGGAAAAATTACCTATAAAAAGACCTATAAGAACGTACCCCCACAGAGCCTAGGTGGCATTCCCAGGACTCCCTGTCATCTGTACTGATGCTGGACTCAGGACGGGTGAGCCCCTTTCCTCTCTTTCTGATCTTCCTTTCATTTTTCTATTTTTCCCCTCTTTATTTTTATTCTATTATTATTATTAGCATCATCATCATTATTAAGGGGAAAAATATATACCAATTTCCATGCAGAGTACATAGTTTACTAATAAAACTTTGGACCCTTTTGGCTTTTGCCATTCTTTTCTGACCACAGGCATCTACAAACATTGGGTGCTCCTTTCCGTGTAGGGGTAGGACACAACACAATGCTAGGGTTTTTGTAGATCTTACAAATCTTTGTACAGTTTATAATTCCAGTAAGATTTTGTAAGCCATCTGCATTCATGCACTTTATGACTATAGCTTTTAGCATAAAGAAGTAATACATACAAGCCTATTCATGGCTAGGCTAGCAGAAACTAATTTTGAAGCAGATCTGGCTTAAGATAGGAGTAATTACCTCCTATCCTAACTGAAGTCAGTTTTCTCTATCCTCCCTGCAAAGCAAACCAGATTTGCAAAGTAGAGCAACGGGAGAAAAAGCAAAGATCACATAGTGACCTTGTCTGCACACAGTGAGGTACAGGCTAAAACAAGGAAGTATTAAGCAAGGGAGCAGAACAAAATGGCATTTTTTAATAGCCAAGTGGTGCCTTTTAACTCCTACTATTTTAAAAATTGGCTACAAAAGAAAGATGGTAGTTGGAAGGAGCTACTATGTCTACCTGGACTTCAGCAAAGCCTTTGATACTGTCTCCCATAGCATGCTCCTGGAAAAGCTGGCAGCCCATGGCTTGGACAGGTACACTCCTCACTAGGTTAAAAACTGGCTGGATGGCTGGGCCCTAAGCATGGTGATAAATGGTGCCACATTCACTTGGCACCCAGTGACTAGTGGGGTTCCCCAGGGCTCAGTATTGGGGCCAGCCCTGTTTAATATCTTTATTGATGATCTGGAAGAGGGGATCGAGTGCACCCTCAGTAAGTTCACAGACAACACTAAGTTGGGTGGGAGTGTTGATCTGCTGGAGTAGGAAGGCTCTGCAGAGGGATCTGGACAGGCTGGATCAATGGGTCAAGGCCAACAGTACGAGGTTCAATATGGCCAAGTGCTGGGTGGGTCCTGCACTTCAGTTACAATAACCCCATGCAGTACCACAGGCTCAAAGAGTGGTGTGGTTGGAAAGCTGTCTGACAGAAAAGGACCTTGGGGTGTTGGTTGATGGCTAGCTGAACATGAGCCAGCAATGTGCCCATGTGGCCAAGAAGGCCAATGGCATCCTGGCCAGTATCAGGAATAGTTTGGGCAGCAGGACCAGGGAGGTGATTGTCCCTCTGTACTCAGCACTGGTGAGGACACACCTCAAATCCTGTGTCCAGTTCTGGGTCCCTCACTGCAAGAAAGATATTGAGGTGCTGGAGCGTGTCCAGAGAAGGGCAACAGAGCTGGTGAAGGGTCTAGAGCACAAGTCCTATGAGGAGCAGCTGAGGGTGCTGGGGATGTTTAGCCTGGAGAGAAGGCGGCTCAGGGGAGACCTCGCTCTCTACAACTACCTGAAAGGAGGTTTTAGACTGGTGGAGGTCAGTCTCTTCTCCCAAATAACAGGTGATAGAACAAGAGAAAATTGCCTCAAGTTGTGCCAGGGGAGGTTTAGATTGGATATTAGGAAAAATTTCTTCATTGAAAGGGTGGTTAAACATTGGAATGGGATGTCCAGGGAGGTGGTGGAGTCATAATCCCTGAAAGCATTCAAGAAATGACTGGATATACTTAGTGCAGTAGGACCTAAACACAACAGCCTGATAAGCCAACAGGAAGAAGAGTTCTTCCTGTGCTGTAAATGGTACTCATTCATTATAAACAGCAGCACCCAACAGTACAACTATTTGCCTCAAGAAAGTGTTCTGGTTTTATTAGAAAACAATAAACAAAGGTGCCTAAATTACTTTAAGTTTTTTTATCTTCAAATAAATACTCATGTCTCTGAGGACTGAATAGGATGAAATCAATAGAGTGAAAGAGACATACTAAATAATGTGAAATAAAATTCAGCTACAGTTAAGTTTAGCCAGCAATTATCAACATTTTTATTTCTGGTATGGATTTAGTCACTAGCCAATTAATAAACAAGTTAAACTTTTAGGTTTTTGAACTGTGCAGATCTCCCTATGCAGGCAACAGCCTTGCTGTTGTTAAAAACAGAATATCACCTTGTACCTACATGAGAGCTAGCCTGTACCACAAGACAAAACCTCCTTGGCTCCCTGAACTGTTACCAATAATGAAGACTCTTGGAAAGAACAAGCTTTATACAAAGACCCAATGAGGAACTTCAGCACCAAAATGCTAAGCAGCACAATACCTATCTTTCAGGGCATCTGGCTGTAATCATGGACTAGATTATGGATTGAAGAGAACTTTGGCATGACCTAAACTCCATTATATTTCTAAGCAGGCAAAAAGTACAACTACAGGCACCTTGAAAAGTTTAGGATCAAGGACATTTAGAGTTCTGATACCTCCAGGGTAGGCAACATCTCAGTGTGGGCTTGAGGGTTGCAATCTTTGACTTAGGCATCTCAATTAAATTCAGTTCACAGCCTATGTCACCATTCCAAGAGATGTCCAAATTCAAAACAAGACAAAATTCTTCCTCTTCTTTGGAATTTATATCTCTCAAATTTCAGAGTACTTGATACAAAAAAATAATCAAACCACAAAGTTATAAGTTAGCATTATATGTTATATTTTACTCACCAGGATGATTTGATATAGGAGGCTGGAATGCAAGTTCATTGTGAACTGGCCCTTTAAAAGAAAATATGCCATTTGTTTTACACGTGGAAAAATAATGTTTTCTTACTTAGCTTGTTTTCCAGTAAAAAAAAAGACTTGCGAGGATGCCCGATGTTATAAATCCCAGTAATTTCTGAATCAGTTGGCCTAATCTGACAGGGGATAAAAATGCCCACAGAAAAATTACACTCTTAGAGGTTTCCTAAAAATTCAGAAGTTGAGTAAAGAGCTCCATTAGTATCCCAGGAGGAAAGACTGCATGCTGCTCAAGCCAGACCCGGCTCCAGGAGAGAACAGAAACCAGATAAAGCATTGAGATGTAAGAGAAATAGGACTTCACATCTGCCCCCAAGTTGTGCAAGGAGAGAATCAGTGTATAGAGGCAGGTGATAAAAGTCTGTCAGAAACCATACTTCATTAGTTTCATCAATTACAAAACAAGTTGCCCAGCATGCTGTGGACTTAACCATAAGAAACACTCACTGAAGATGGAAAGAAGCCCTAGAGAAATAATTTTCTAAGGAAAAAAAAATTACAATGAATATAGTCTTGGTATTAGTCAGTTTAGTCCCTTGACTTTTATGAATTAACTAGGTCCCTTACAGGCAGCAGAGAACAAGGAGGAAAAATTTAAACATAGTATTATAAGTAAGAGCACCTTTTGCAACCAGATGTCAAAAGAAACACAATGCTGGTAGGTGTCAAAACACATGACTTTCTGAAGTGAGAGATGGCAGTAGCCAAGAAAAGCTCTATATAGTACCACCAGCCAGTTATAAATAATAACTATGGAAAGATACATGCACTGAAAAACATTTATAGAGTATCTACATCATCACTAAAGTCTTTTTACATCCTGGTATTTCTGACAAACTAGATGACAGATGAAGTGGGATCCTAACAGACCAAAATAATGAAACTTAATAACTGTATCTAAATCACAATTTTCTCAATAGAGACAAGCTGAAAAGTCACTGTAATATTAGCTCACAGTTTATTCTCCCTCTGCTAACCATGACTGCTGCAAGCAGGTGATCTGGTTAAGTACTACATTAGAAGACCAAGAACTGTTCTAGCTTTTCGCCAGAAAATTTAGAAAAACTTTAATTTGGGTGGGTTTCTCCCCACTACATTCTTATAATACATATACTGTGCTAGACACTTACACTAGCAGTTTGATCACTTTTTTCCTCCTTATCTCCTGTACCTTAAAACAAGAGATTCAAGTTTGTGTGCCAAATGTACTCATGAATCAGGCTGTGGCAAGACCAGTTTATTGACAAGTACTTTACTGCATGAGCTTTCACAAGGTTCTTTTAAACAGGCTAGGATACGTGGACACGTCTTCCAAAGCTTAGTATGACTTTAAAATTTTCAGAAAATATAAACAGCGAAGAACTTCGAAGTTTTGAAAGAAAAATATGCAAACAACACATTCTGAATTGACTTCCTTTTCAGCAAAGGAAATATTTAGTACAGGATTGCAAAGCCTTAAAAACAGGTTTAGAAAGGAAATGCTAGTTTTGTTAGGCATAGTATAGATGGTATCACTATAGCTATCTGAGTTTCTAATCTCTGCTGTTTTAACAGAGGAAAGTCCATCAGGCTTTTATACTTAACTGTCAGAAAATACTAAACACAGTAATGGTAGGTCTGTAATATTAAACAACAACAAAGAAAAGTATTTGGGGGTCAACAGTAATCACAAATGAACCCCTACCGTTCAACAAAATTGAAAATTAAGTGATCTGGAAATCTGCACTACTTACAGTAATGCCCAGGATGCATAGGTGGATGATGTTGAAGATGGCCATTCTGGTGGTGAGGTATGGTAGGTGTGTAGGCTGCTGTCCGACTTCCAGTCCAAGTTGTAGTACTATCTAGAAAAAGAAAGGAGTGGCTGGTTTTAAAGGGATTTTTTTTTCTGTATCTCACTTCTAATCCTCTATTTCTCCTGACATTTGGAAACTGGTTTTAAAAAACTAAAAAGAGTGCATATACATATACACTCGCTGTGATGGTAAGTAGCTAGCTGAGCTGTAAACCCATTCTGCTGAGTTTCTGGCTGAGGCCCTGAAGCAATCTCTAAGAGTCCATCACTATGGCTACCTGTCAATATACTGGTAGGTTGACCCGGTAAAAGAACACACTACCTATTCATGAACATTCCAAAATTTTAATTAAGAAGAGTTCAGCACTACTGGGTAGGAAGATACACCCAACTAGAGGCACTGCAATACACAGTTCCTACAAGTTTGGTTTCAGTATTTTTTTCCATTCACCAGAGTGTCTTAGGGAAACTCGAAACAAGATTCTGCATCAACTAATTTTGACTCTGACACCCTTAATATTTTAAAGAGTAAAAGTATGCAAAGAACCACGTTTATCAAGTGCATCTTTGTTTTGTTCACATCCCATTTTTCAGTTTGAAAGGAAAGAAGAAACATCAGGTTTTACTGAATAACATAGCTGGAATAGATTTGGTGTGAATCCAAACAGGCCAGTAGCAGGTCCAATAAGTTGTTTATTTTCAGCATGTTATAAGTACTGTTCCTAAGGAGAACTCATTTGTGTTCATCCAAAACATACTGAATGGTATTTTATTTTTAGAAATAGTTCTTGAATAGAGTTGCATACATAACTGGATTCCTTCCTGAGAAAGTTGCTGGGCTTTTTTCCTCCCAAGTAAGTATTTCAGGAATTATCTAAGCTTTAAAGTAAAACTACAGATATTTTAGAACAGGTTAACGGAATTTGATTTTAAAAGACTTCAGCTCAGCCATTAACACTGAACCGATCAGCAGTTTCACAAGTGCACTTGCACTCAAACTGATGTGGGCTAGCAGAATTTAATACATTGACAACTTGAACCAAAACCTAAAAATGAGCCTTTTTTTCTTGTCCACTTGGCTCCAACAATTATAACACTGATGAGAAAAAGCTATTGACAATAAAACGTTGTGCAAAAGCAATACAATTAAACTGCCTATCCTTTTATCTCTGCTGGAGACAAATACAGACACTACATCCCACCTTGGCAAAACCATCATTAGCTTTAACAAAAAAGTTGCCAGCTAAAATTCAAGACATTATAAAAACATAATTCCACCATAATTCAAATTTGATAACATGAAATCCATCATATTCACACATCTTTGATATTAAAGTGACAATGAGTATGTGAAACCCCTCCAAACTTCATGGTTTCCCTACATTAGGGCTACAGGATGCTGCACACATAATGCTTTACTGTCCTGCTGGAGTGAAATGTGAGGTTTGGTGTTGGCAAACCAGACTCTTCCACTTGTACCAAATACACACAAAAAAGTAACAAAAAACTTCAACGCAGCACTTCCACAGATTCATGAAAATATTACTTAGGGTTGTCACTTTGGTAGTACAGTGGGCCATTATAAAAAGAATCAAGTTAAAACTGGAAGATACATTTTGTCAATTGTGGAACACTAAAGAATTGCCTTAAAACATCTTAATATTGCTACCTTACAGCATATCTGTTTGTTATCCCATTTTCTGTTGTGATAAAATAATAAAATTCTTCCATTTCTACAACAATAATTAAATAATAGCCATAATATTTTTGTTACTGGCCAATTGTTTTAACATTGTGTTACTGAATCTTTAGCATATTCAAGAGTCTTGTAAGAGTCATGTAGTGTCAGTCTCACTGAAAAAAGACTGGGCCACCAGAAAAAGTTACTCAAATTATGCTCCAAGGTAAACCCTTATGTTAATGCTTATGAGACTGCCTAGATCATATTGCCACACACTTTTACCAGTGTAGTGTGGCAGCAGCACAGTTCCAATACAAGATCTACTTTGTCAAAAATCAGTGGTTATCTTTGAGCTTTCACATTTTCAGAGTTTAGTATTTTATATAATCTCATTCTTACTTGTTGAAGCCACAGGAATGTTGGGAAAATTAGTGGTGCTGGTAGTGCTAGCCTCAGTAGGAGCTAACATGGCTGGGGTGCTATAAGGCTCTGTAGATGCCCTGTTACTTGGTGGATGCTGGATGGTTTGGACTGAATGGCCTTCAGCAGAAGACAATGATGGCTGCCCCTCATAGTCATGAACATATTCGTCTTTCACCAACATACTTGAAGGAGCTGTGAAGAAACAAACAGTTAAACATGCAAAGCAAATCTATTTTCAGGATTTAACCATAGATTGTGCTACTATATTCAAGCAATAACAATGCCATTAAAACTAGTGGGGGAAGAATTTAACCTATATAAACATTGCTAAAGCACTCCACTAAATTACAAATAAACACTTCAAGCCAGCAGCAAGAAATTTTGAAGCATAACTGAATAGAAAAGCAAACTGTTTATTTTGCTTACTGCTATCAAACAAGCAGTTTAGTCCCACAACAGTAAACTCCAACAGCATTTTGTTTTCTAGTCCATCACTGTGTGATGGGACACAGTTAATAAAAGGGAAGAACATGCTTTTTGTCAAGCACCTAAATATATGTTAATGCAGTAGTTAACAAACCAATTCCCAGTATACAAATAAGAACATAAATAAAGCTCCTATGAAAAATAATTTATTAACACAGTACATTAAATACTTCATGCATCCCTTAAATAATTTTAAGCAACTCCCATCCAAATTGACTAGAAACAACAAATTCACATTTAAAGACAATACACCACTACTCCATATTTAATAATGTAGCCACTAATTCAGAATATTCCACATACAATGTAAGGAAATTACTACCATTGCCACTACAAGAATTTATTTCTATATATCCTATTGAGCATCTTGAAATAACACACTACATTAGCTCCCATGCTCATTTTTAAAGCAGACTTAAATATATTAAAATCTGACAGTAATTTTTTTGTTTCCTGCTGCAAAATCAGTTGCATGACATGAAAACATTTATGTATTTAACTGCTGGCTAGTAAGTTTTGATTCTGTATAAAAGGATCATTTTTCAGAAGACACATGTAACAATTAGCAGAGGTGAGCAAACAAGCTAAAGCTTGTGAAGTTAACAGTTTGTTGGGTGGATTGGGTTTTTTTTAAGTAGTCTTTGCTAAAAATATTGGGTAACCCAAATTTCTCTATGAATTTCTTCCTGAAGGAAAAAAAAAAAAACAGTTTTGAAATAAAGAAGTTACCAGCTGTACAATCTCATAATTTCTGAATAATGTTCATTGGAGAGTTGATGTCCAATTTCTCTCAAGTTTCAGAGACAGCAAGAATATTAGACTCCGTCATTCAATTGCATATTAATTACAGAACATATACCAGTTTATTGCTAAACTACTTATTACATCATAACCATCTATTATTCACAATTCAATTAATTAGCATATCATACAGGTGCACACGGTTTTGGGTGTCTGGGTTTTTTTATTAATTAGCAGCATTCAACGGTGAGAGTTTTCTTGTTTGGGGTTTTTTTGTGGGACTTATAAGTTGTGAGCAATGTAAACAGAACATACTGACAAGCTCAGCTGAAGCCTCAATTTAAAGAATTTATCATGCCTCTTATATGCTACTTAGCTGATTTTTCCAAAAGCAGAGAGAAAAATGCATTTTTGTCTGCTCTCTATAATCTTTCCTAAGGAAATACAATGGAATAAATGGTGTACATACTGAAGAATTTAACACAGTTTGCATCCATAGAAATGCAATAGTAAACAGAACTACTTACCAGAACTCTGTAGTGTCAGTCCCGAGAGATCTTTAAAAAGAAGAAAAAGAAATGGACACAGAAAATTATATTCAGAGATCTTCAACAACTTTTGAACATTAAGTTTATAAATTTTACAAATTGGTACTACAGACTACATATTATATCCCCTCTATCTCAACACAAGTCTCAATGCTAAATTATTCCTAGGATACACATTGACTGCAAGAACTGTGTGAAAGACAACAGAAAGACTTAAACAAAAGCAACAAATTGTTCTTTTAAATTTTGAATAAAAGAATAATTCCATTAAGAAGATGGACAAGAGTATATGAGAGTAATTTATAATTATATAATTAACAATTAATGTTTCTAATTTAGGCCTGTATTTTCTACACTCAAAAGGAAAACATTTTACATTTTATTCTCACTGTTCCATTTTAAATCAAGAGTCTACTTACCAATGCCAGGCGATACTACACGCTCATAATGGTAAGGATTTACACAGACACTGTCACATTTCAAGTCAAAAGCATACTGACAATATTTAACATGCTTGAGTTCATTTTTATGAAGATCAGGCCACCTCCAAAGACGAGCATAAATCACATGAGGGAATCCCTTGCGACCAGCCACCTAAAAAGTTAGACACAAGAGTTGATTGGGAAAGTAGCAACACATTTCATTTTACTTAGTGAGGAGCAAAGCTGGAAGAGGACAAACAACAACACAACCTTTCTCCATCATCAAAACATGGGAAAAAAAATGGTGACGTACAGTTTACCCAAATTCTGTACTCAACAGAAATAAATATCTATTAGGGTTTTGCTATGGTTAAATCAACACTGATTCTTAAGAAAAAATACTGGATACAAAATGGCAGAAGCAGAATTTGTGCTTAAGGTAGTATGTATGGTCACCTTCCCCACCATGGATGACTAAGGAGTTTTGCCCTAGAAGAGGAACGAGGTGCTGAGCTACACAATAAGGAATTTACAAGTAGAAGAATGCCATTCCATTATAATGAAAAAAAAATTTTAAAAGTGCTTCTAGGGTAGACAGAAAGCTAGCCAGCAAACATGACATCTGTCCTGGAACAAGGAAATTGCAACCCAAGCTATACAGGTACTGAGTACTGATGATATAAGGCTAACATAAATCCTCAGTGCAGACTCCTTGGAGTAGCTTCTTAGAATAGGTCTGTCTTTATACTTCTGACCAACACAGAGCTAACAGAAGCTTGTAGTGAAAATACCAGGATAAACAGCTGAATTTGTTACATGAACCTGGTTTTTACTGCTACACACATAATCATTTAGAACAGCTGATCCAATGCCTTCTGCTCCTTTTGGAAAACAAACAAACCACTACTGCAGCAGTCCAGAGCTCCAGCCATAAAACATGCCTACAAATGGGAGCAAGGGTAGATGCAAGAGAAGAGCTACTCTTCCTCAACACTCTAGGATCCTGTGTCAATCACTTTTGCTCCAGCTTCACTAGGAGGAAAACATCTGATTTTCACTTGTACTAACCTGAAGCCTCCCATCCAGCGTTCTCTGTATTGTAACACACTTGCTAGGATGAGCTCCATTTGTGGTAATAGCTGTAATCAAAGAATCCAATTCATCTTTTTTCTCCTTTAGCTTTTTAACTAAACTTTCAATTGCACGTTTTGCAAAAGTTTCACTCTCTCCACCTTGTCGATGGCACATCAAGCTGTGAACAATGCTCAGACAAGCATCATTACTTGTTGGTGTGTTAGTAATAGACATATTGTCCATTTGTCACAGTTTTTTTCTTTCAGATCAAATGTCAGTTTTGGGGGCTGTTATGATTTTCAAGCTGATGAACAAGAGATGATCCAAGTTAACTGTTAGATGTACTGTCTCTTGGTAAAACCTAGGAAGAAAAAATATCTACATTAGATTTGTTTTTAACATTGCAGATCATGTTTTTAAGAAAGTCTGTGGCTTTGTGCTTCTTTTATTTTCAAGTGCAGAATATTAAAAGCACATGACAAAACCGCATTTCTTGTCCTATGATAGCTAAAACATACTTAAGACACTGCTTGCAGTTTTAAAAATAAGATTTATTTTCCCCTAGTAACAATATTTAAATAAAGATTATAGTTTATATATATGTACACATAGTATGTACATATAGAAATGTATTAAATGAATCAGGAAAATGAGAACAGTAACAATGATTTCCTATGTTTTATACTGGCAGGATGAAAACAAGTGAAAATACTGGCGGGGAATCAAGTGGCACTGACTTAAACAAAATGTGAATAGTGAATAAGCATGAATACACACCAGAATAATCTGTCATCTTCATTTAATAATGCTGTTCAAATAGTTCAACTATGTTCTGACCTCTGATCAATTCTATTTCTCTTTGCTAACCAGAAAGGCAAAAATTGTACCTGGCCATTAGATACACAATTATGTAAATTAGTATTGTGTGTATCTTTAGATATGAAAACCTCAACTGGCACATTTGTCTTTTCTTGTTTGGATCCAGCTTCTTCTGGATCAAGACAAATCGACTGACGTCACTAAAAAAACACTTCTGAATTGTCTCAAACAGAACTGTCTTAATTACACTAAATATAAGCTCAAGACCAAGTCCCTCCTAACACACTTAGCCATTAAACTCCATTTGTTAAGAACCTGCAGTGGTTCCTAGTCATGAAGCCATTCTTCTCAAAGCCAGCAGACATGATCCTTTTTAAGTTTCCTTTAATCCACAAATTATATCTGGCCTGATTTTCTTGATTTTGAATGAGCCAATTGTTACACTTTATCTTGCTTTATCCAGAAACATAGGACAGCAGATTTTGTGCAGTTGCAGAAAAGGAGTCTAATGTCAAAAAGCTGCTCTGGTTCTTCAAGCAGCTCTGGCTTCACTAACACCATTCTATGAACTATGTGGTCTGGCTTTCTTAAGAAAGTGGCAGCAAATACATATAAGTGATTTTACTACATTTACATTTTCCAAGTAAACTTAAAATATAAGCCTTTTTGAAACTACCATGTTGTTCTCAGCAATGTAAATAAAATATATGTGATTTCAATCGTTAAAGAAAAAAATGTTCTCATTATCTGAAGAACACATCCAGTCTAAGACCTGTTTCTGCACTGAAATTTTCCATGTCATTAGAGGTACAGCAGTAGTAGCTATTTATGGAAACAAATGCATTGCACAAAAATAAGAGTGGGATGTTAACTTAGAAAGTTAACGTATCACACAAATTACAGTATTAATATGACTTCCCTCCTTGTAAAAGGAATATTGCAATACAAATCCAGCACAATTATAAAAGGAAACAAACTCTTCCCCACTTAGTATTTTTTCTGATTTCAACTTGAATACATCACATTTTGGTATACTTGGGAAAAAACACAGTGCAAATCCTCCCCCTCCTCCATTTTCAATACTTTTCCCTTGTAAGGATGCTTCTGGACCTAATTTCTCCCAAAGGAAAACAATTACCTATAAGTTTGAGTAAGATCATTTTACCTAGCTATTAAATTTTCTCCCTTAATACTAGCTTCTTTTAATGCTTCAAATCAATAAGCCTCTATTAAAAGTCAAGCTTAACCTGCCATTCATTCTCCACAGCAACTCAAATTCACGTAAATCTCAAAGCTTACCAGCTAAAACAAAATAGAACATCATTTTCCGTAAATATAAAACAGCATCCCAGATAGATACACAAGTAATCACAAATAAGGGACTTGATAAAGTTACTAGCTAAAGGAGCTTTATTTAAAGATGCTTAAAATTAGACATGCAGCTCTTTTACATCCCTAAAACCATGAATGGGAATTTTGATGGCTGACTTTCAGAAGACTAATATCAAGCAAATAAACCCTTATTTAAGTGTAATGATCTCCAGAAATGTTGAAATCACCCCTCAGCTGCCACTGCGCTCAGTAGGAGCATCCGATTCTTCAGCATTTTTGAAAGCCAGGCCAGTTTAAGATTTTGAATATTGTTAAACACTGCTGATGCATAATTGCACATTAATTCAGGAGCCTCCTTTTAGAAGTTACATCTACAGAAATCTTGTCTTTAATCTTGCAATTTTGATCTCCAAAAGGAGGGAGTGAGGTCAGTGGGTATCAATCTGGCACATATTGATAAGCGTCATGACATATTTCCTCTGAAGCATTAGTATATTTTGGAGACAAGCCATGTTTTTATGTTTTACAAATGGACACTACAGTTCAAGCTTAGATTTACAGTTGAATACATAGGGCCAAATATATTGAGCAAAGAAGTTCTTAATTCCCTCTACTCAGGAATTTCATGGAAACAGAAATGGGTGAGAGAGTGCTTTGGGAAAAAAAGAGGCAGAGAGAAGAGACAGGGAACATGAGAAAAACAGTAGCAGGAGACAGTGCTTGTAGTAAAGCTCTCAGCTTCATTCACCAAGGAACAAAAAGGTATTTCCCTCCCTTTTGCTATAGTGTGATGCGAGCAGAACAGGGGAAAAAAAAGGGACAAGTAATATAAAATACTAACAAGTTACAAAGTTATAGAGAAGTTCTTGATTATGTTTGGATTCAAACTTAAATGTCTTTTCCAACCTTAACGATTCTATAATTCTATGTTATAGAAAGTAATTTATTTCAATAACTAAGTATTAACAGGTATAAAACAAGTGAACAACAACTAGTGTTCTGCAATACTCTAAGTATTGGAACAAGAATAAGAGCCTCTGAATAAGTAAATCTGTAAGACAAAAGAAGTTCAGATTGCCAGGTAATTAAAAACACCCTTGATGATCTGTAACAAACACACTGTTATCTCAGAGAATTGATAAGTAACCATTAACTGAAACTCTTCCTTCAAGACTGATGCAAACTTGAACAAACACCATAATTCTTCCATACATCCTATATAGCCTGAAGACCTCACCTAAACTCCCATTAATGTGCCCTAGTGTGACCTTAAGCCACTTTTTGCAATTTGAGGAGAACAATCAACCCCTAACAAGCAAAGGAAACAATACGCTTATGCAGAAAAACCAAGCAGTTATGGAGCTGGAAATCAGGGATGTAACTCAAAGGAATATGATCCACACAATCAGTAATCCAACATCTTGGGCAAGACAGTTAATCCAGGCCCAACACTGATATGATAAACCCTACTGTAAACTAATAGGGTAGTGAGCCTGCCACTGATACTCTGGAATGTGATTTACTAGTAACAGCCATTCCAAACAGATTTCCAGCATTTTGATACTAGGCAGTAATGCAATGTTAACAAACTGGCTAATTAGAAAAGCATACAAATTGACATCTTGCGAGAACATTTCACATGAATAAAGGACAAGAAAGGCTCTTGTCTCCAAAATTAGACAAACACAAAAATATCAGAAAATTAGCATATACATTTGATAGCTTTTAACCACCAAAACATTACTACAGTTTTGCAGTTAAATAATGCAGTTTTATGATAAAGAAAAATCAGTAAATCAATAAAAAAGCCAGTTTATTATTTGATGAAGATATGAATTATTAAACTGCAGATACATTCCAGCATATTAGACTATTATCAACTTGCCCAAAGGGTGAACAGGAACAAAGTGTTTGTAGACATAAAAACAATTAGCATTAAAGAGCAAGAGAAAGTACTAAGAAGGTACTACACACACTGTTCTGTACGTAAGAGTCAACACTCCTCAGAATACTTTTTGTGTGCATATCTGAATCATAAGTCTCAATTCTGCTCATCTCACTGTCAGTAGCTACAAAAATGTAAGACACATGACAGCATAAAAGAAACTAGAAAAGAGTTTTAAGACAACTGAGTGGCAACTCTTTCACCTTAACATAAATTCACAGTTAAAAAAAGTAGGAGCAACCATTTCTTTGTGGAAGAAACTGATCTGATGTAGCTACCCCAAGTGCAGTTCAGCATTTTTACTCCTCTCAGCTTCAACCTGTGCACTTTGACTGCTTTGAAAAGCACTTTACAAATGCAACAGACTGATCCTATAAACAGAGCAAACGTTTCTGCTGCACAAATTCCAGTTTTCTTAATCGCATTCAAGAAATTAATACAACAGTAAAAACACGTCCCAATCCCTATCTTGTTTTTGAATGCATGGGGGGGGGGCAGGACATGGTGAGCAAGGTAGAGCTACTATGCTGATATGACTA
Organism: Melospiza georgiana; assembly: GCF_028018845.1. Lineage (NCBI taxonomy): Eukaryota > Metazoa > Chordata > Aves > Passeriformes > Passerellidae > Melospiza > Melospiza georgiana. Next base: position 5,831,013 of record NC_080464.1, on the reverse strand, counting down.
TATATACACACACATTATAAATCCTAGAAAGTTTCTTTTTTCATTTTGATTCCACTCCTCTCTCCACATTTTTATTTTTGAGAAATCATACAGCTGAAAACAACTCCTCTTTTCAATACAGACTTCTATATGGTCAGAGAAGGAAGACTACTGCACCTTACACCATGAGAGTGGGAAGGGCAATAAGCTCCTCTACAACTGGATCTATTTCCACAATACAGTTCTAGGCACCTCAAACTATCTTACTTGTGAGGAAGCATCCCTGGAGTCCCACTGAGCAAGAGGTCATCCCCCTCCTCATCCTAGTACCTAGGGTTGAGGATAAAAACCCAGAAATGGCAGGAGAGACCACATTCAGAGAGCAGAAGGTGGTGAAAATCCTTGCCATAGAATGACATGGCAAATCTGAACTCTTCCTCAGAGGATCCTGCAAGATTCCTCTTCTTGCAGAAGGCTTCCTTCAACAAGGGCAAATAGTAATTTGTCAAAAGCTCACAAGAGAAAACAATTGTGGCTACACCAAGCAATAAAAGGAAGAATCAAACCTTGCTCAGGCAGTGTGATTTTTCACTTGTGTGTAATGTTTTGATACCCTAGAAATAGGTGTATTAGATAACATCTTTATTGTAATCTGCACAGGGATAATGTTCTCTGCACTTGCTCAAACTTAAAAAAATAAATCACCTCCAGAAACATGGAAAATTCCAGCCTCAAGCAAAAGTAGATTTTTTCACAAGGTTAGCAACATAGAAGAGTCCTAAAATTCCAGCAAGACCTTAAAAACAGCACAGCAAAGGCTGCTCCTCATCAGGATCCACGGATCTGCCCATGGCACACCTTTGTTCTCCACTAAATCTGTTGATTCCTCTCAAAACTCACATCCCTATTGTGTTAACTTCAACTGAATGCATTATGTAAAGAGCCATCTGCCTAAAAAAGGATTTCTAATTAGAGACACTGCTTTTCTTTAGGCTTCAGCTCTTTGAAATAAAGTTTCTATATCAATATTAAACATGCCTACACAACAAGCAAATAAAAAGAGGTTCATGACTACAAAGTGAGAAGAAACTCCTTCCAGTTACAATCCAACCAAGAAAAATAAGAGGGCCAGAAGGACAAGTTGCCTGCTTCTCACGATGCTGGAGTACAAAAACGCATTTAATTTTATAGGGCAGTATAGCTCTTTCAACAACCTTGCATGGAATTATGTACATTACTGAACAAAGTAACAACAGTGCAGGAGCCTGAATTCACTTTTGCATGTTGACAGTGGCACACTATTATTAACCAAGACAATTTGAGAAGTGGTGGTAAAAAACACCACGATCCTACTCCAACCGTATGTGTTTGAGAAGAACTAGCTTGCAGTAGCACAATTTGGGTACTAAGTGATACACCTAACTCTCAACTAGATTACCCCACAAATTAACCCGTCTTCGTAGGTAAAACATAAGGCTCAACTATGCAGCAAGTCGGAAGGAAGGAAGGAAGGAAGGAAGGAAGGAAGGAAGGAAGGAAGGAAGGAAGGAAGGAAGGATCTTAATACCCCTTGTGCTGAGCAGCCCCATGCTGTCTGAAAAGGAGCTAAAGGCATCGCTCTTTGTTACCGCGAATAAGATGGCAGATTTCAAAGAAGTAAACGAGAAGCGGCTCACATAAAACCACCTAGAGTGTTTTTCCAGCGTGCGGGAGAGAGGAGGATGAGAGCAGTCTGCACGAACGGCACCGGAAGTAAGTTTAACTGGGAACAGGCCGGTTGGAGAGCCGTTGCCGGGATTTAAAAAAAAAAAAAAAAAAAAAAAAAAAAAAAAAAAAAAAAAAAAAAAAAAAACTAAAAGTTTGAAGGCGGGGCGATCATATTTTTTTCTCGTTCAGGAAAAGAGGGGAAGATGGGGAAGGAGCCAGGGAGGAAAGCCAGAGAAACGGGGCCGAGGAGAAGCCCCCGGACGGCGGGTGGGAGGAGCCGCTGTCTCGGCTCCCCGGAGCAGCAGCCGGCACGCCTCCAGCGCGGCAGGGCGGCCCGGCCCGGTCCTGCGGCAGCCTCGGTGGCGAGAGGTGGGAGAGGGCGTGCTGCGGACGGCCCCGGCGGGCAGGCGGACAAGAGGCGAGAGCGGATGTTACCTGGGCCGCGGGCGGCGGCGGAGCGGCCGCTCTCCGGGCGCGGCCTGCAGCTAGGGTGAGGGGTAGCGACGGTTGCGGGGATGAGCCTACTCTCGTCTCAGCCGGCCCCAGTGCGGCAGAGCGGGCCAAGCCTCCGTCCCCCCACCCTCAGGCCGGCGGCACGGGGGAGGGGGAACCCAGGCGCCCAGTGACGGCCGTCGTCACCGTCGCCTCGTCACCGCAGCTCCGGCCGCTCGCACTCCGCGGCCGCCTCCGACACGTCCGGACGCCACTGCACATGCGCGACATCCGGGTAACGCTCTTCACCGCCACCACAGCCAAGCACCTCCACACTCCCCTCGTCACACGCCACTATTACGCCTGCGCGCCCGTCGCCCCGCAATAGCCACACTGGAGGCAGCCGGAAACTGGGGCGGGTGGGCACAGTCGGGGTTTAATTTTATGGTTGGCGTCCGGCGGTGGCGCATCGGGCGAGCTTGGTAGCGCTCCTGCAACTGCAGGCGTGGCCCCAAAAAGGAACAGGTCCAAAACTGGAAGCCCAACAAATGCGCAGAGCCGCGTTAGCAACCCCCATAAATGTATGGCCAGGGAAATACAACCCCCATAAGTGCAAAGTCCTACAAACACAGCCCCAAAAAATGTACAAATCAGAATCCTAGACTGGTTTGGGTTGGAAGATATCTCAAAGCTCATATAGCTCCAATTCCCCCCTCCCATGGGCAGGTACACCTTGCAAAGACCAAGTTGCTCAAAGCCACATACAACCTGGCCTTGGACACTTCCAGGGATGCGGCATCCACAGCTTCTCTGGGCAACCTGTTCCAGTTCCTCACTACCCTCACAGGAAAAAAATTCTTCCAAATATCCAGTCTAAAGCTGCTCTCTGTAAGTATTGGATGGAAAGGGTTAAAAGTGGAAGAAGAATAGTGAGGAGGATGGTACATTTGCTCAAGTGTGCTTGTCCGCTGCTGTTAATCCTCTGTTTTGAAAAGTAAAATTTCTGCTTAGAGATACCATAGATGAAATAAACAGGACCAGGAGACTTCCTCTCCTTTTTAATGCCTTTATTAAAAGTGATCAGCTTAGGATTGGGCGGCTCGACGGGTCTGCAGTGTCCATCGTCTCTCCCAGGGCGACTCAGAGAAGAAGGATATGCACAGCTCTGTCCACAAGGGGCAGAGCTGGGGGATCCGGTCCTCTTAGGAGCCTTTAGAGCATGATATCCCCGCCACATGTTCCTGCTCCGGTCCGGGTCTCGCTTCCTGCCAGACCTCGCCCAGGAGCTCTTGAAGACAGGGTGAAGAACAATGAAGCTTTCCAGCATCTCTGCAGGCCTAGCGCTCCGCTCCTCACATCCAGACATCACTCCAGTCTCTCAACTCTTATTTGGCTCGTTGTTTTTGGGGTTTCTTCGTGGGTTTGGAGTCGGGGGTCCCACAAAGCACTCTGGTCTTGGGAGTCACTTTGCATAACGCCTCCCCTCCAGGTCTTCTCACTGTTCGGGAAGGTCCCCACCCGTTACTGTCTCAGGAGAAGGGCCATTAACTCGCCCCAGCCAGGGCTTTTACTAATACAAAAACAACCATTAACGACAACGACCCGTAATTACCATAACACAGGCAGCAGCCCAGCAGTAGTGGTAACTTTTTCTCACAAAAAAATATTAACCGAATTTTTGTTCATAACAGTCCCCCCTCTTTTTCTTTGATCGAGCTTAAATTCTAAGCTCGCATCAACTCACAATTTTTTGTTTTGAATCTGCTATAAATCTCTTGTGCACTTTGGTAATCATGGTTACTTAACCTTGTTAATTTTCTTGGTTTCTTCAGGTTGGTCTGCACAGCAAGTACTATTCTACTAAAACAGATTAATAAGCATAGTAAAAAGAGCAATCCTCCAAGTACACACACAGCGAGAAAAACTACCTTTTCCCATACATCCTTTTTGAAAATCTCCAGGTTCTCCCACCCACTGGGATCAAGTGTAGGAGTTTGATCTTCATTATTTACACATGCTAACCTTTTTATTTCGTTTGAAATGTTCCTAATAATTGATTTCGTAATTTTTAGTACTGCCTGGAGCCAGATAACTTTGTTTAACATAGATATTGGGATCCGAATTTGGCTTTTACAATTTTGGATTTTCTCAATTTCTATTTCACTTTGCCTGTTCTGTTTAATTTCTCCCAAATCATTATATATAGGAACTCCCAAACTTGATCCAGTTTCTTTGGGTAATAAGAAAATTGGTTTAATCACTCTAGCGGCGCAGCTGCCAGACGAGATCAAATCTAGGGGTTTAAGGCTCCCCTGAAATGTGTTCCAAAAGGAGTTTATCTCTTTTCCAGTACACTCATATAAATACTTGTAACAAACAATTTTTCTTACCATTTTCACCATTTCTTTGCTTTTTACTAGATCTGCTGAGCTTGTTTCAGCAGCATCACATTCAAAGCACAACCAGGCTTCCCCTATAGGGCACTCTCCTAGGAGTGGCTGCCTAAAAGTGGCAATATTGTATGCTCTCCAATACACTCTCTTATTTTTCTGATAAAGGACCAATTGGGAGGGGTTAACACAATCAGGGTTAGAACTGATGTGGACTCTCGACATGTAGCTCACTTCCTCCTCCTCATAGAGGGGTTGGTAGCATTCATTGCGCGGCTCAGCTGGGCTCCCCTGAGCACCACCAGCAATCAGAGCCATCAGTACTACCCTTCCCAAGAGTCCGGTATGGGTCATCTCACACAGCCTGCCCACCCGGCCTTGCCTCTTGGGGAATTTTACTGAGAAGAAGCTTCCAAGCTCTTCAGAGTCCCTTCTACCCGTTTCTCTGGTTAAACCTCTCTTGGTCTGTTCCCTACCAATTTTGGTTTCCCCCAGGGGAGTGTCCTGTAGAGGATTAACCTGGAGTCTTTAGAATTAAATTGAGGATCTTAAACCAGAATTACTTATTTACAGTCTTAAACTTTTTACCAAGATAGTTTACACAGAACAGTTTTGCAACATTTTAAGCAATATTAGAACTCTTAATACAAATTTTTTCCCCACAGTTCAGTCTTTTTGACTCTTCCTTCTGAGAGTCAACTTTAAATCCTTTGGTCCTTTTACCACAGTGAGCTCAGGTGATTTAGCTTGTGAAGCAGATGAATCTTGTCCAGCGCCGGGGGGTGAGAATGGTGTGGACTCTGGTCCAATGCCAGAGGGAAAAACTGGGAGTCTGGCCCAATACCAGAAGGAGAAAGGGGTGGAGTCTGGTCCAATGCCAGAGGGAGAATGGGGTGCAGTCCGGTCAAATGCCAGAATGCCAGAGGGAAAAAAACCTGATGTTGAATCCTGGTCCAATGCCAGGGGGTGAGAGTGATGTGAGTCCAACCTTTTCCTTTTGGTCTGCACCGTCGAGTTAATAATGAAGAGTACCTGAAACGGGCTTTCAAACACAGGCATTAATGGTCTGCAATTTAATGATTTTATCAAAACTCAGTTATTGGTTAATTTCTCTTTTTTTCCATAGCTTGCATGTTTCTCTCATCAACTTCTACATACTCTGTATTTTGCAAGGAGTTGTATTTCTCAACTAACTTAACTCCCAAAGTATTTTTATTCCCCTATTTTTCTGTGTATTTAATTCACTGGTTTTCTGTTCTATTTTTAAAGATCTTATCTATTTATCTCTTGCTTCTGTTTCTTACTTTCACTTACAGCTTAAATACTTCTTTCAACCCCTTACAATTAAATTCTTTTTTCTTTTTTTTTTTCTTACACCATTCTTCTACACAATACACTTCCCTCTAAGGAGATGTGGTAAAACTTATAATGCACAATCTACATTACTTCTATTCTTATTTGTCTATATTCATTCTCACACATTGCTTCACACCCTCAAGACACAAACTGGATCCTTATTGCTAGATAATCACGGTGGCTCCCCTCACCTTGGGGTTGGCCCACAGGTCTCAGTATCTCTGGGCCTCTGAAAGGGCCCTGACTCTGGTTGCCTATGGTGCACATTCACCTGTGAGGCTGTCTGTGTGTCACTCACGCTCTCACAGCTACGGCTCCCTCACACACCTGAGGAGCACTAGTCTCGTTTGCAGGCCACACACACACACATTTCAGCCACAGCCCCGACCCACCTGGGGGACACAAACCTCGTTTGCAGGTCACACATACACACACTTCCACTGCCCCCTTCCCACCTGCCCGGGAAGTTGAGGCTGACTTGGCTTGTGACTCACTCTCACGCACACAACAAGACAACAATAAGGTACCTTTTACTTTCACATCACTTATTACAAGTTAAGTATTACTGGCCAGTTTTGGTGCTATTGGATATCCTTTCTACCTAGCTGGTTTTTTGTCTAACTTCAGATGTTTTTTCACTATTCTATACTTCTTAGTACTTTGTTGAGACAGGACTTATCTGCTCCTGTATCTACTGAAAAATTCTAATTCTTCATTTAGGGGATCCCACCTCTAAGTTTACCAAGGGCTCTTCTAGATGTTGCATCGGGTCCCCTATAGTGTAAAGCCCCTGACCCTCTAATCGTCACCTCTAAGGATCTTCCCTAAATTATCTTGTTCCCTGGCTATTGCCGCATCGAGTCTGAGCTTTCTACAAAACCTCCTGACGTGTCCTGCCTCTCCACAGTAATAGCAATGTCGTTCTCTCAAAGGGCCTTGAGGTGTCTCCATCCCTCTTGCACCTGACAGTACTGACCTATCCTCGCCTCCTCCTTGTGGTGGACCCTCCCACCCTGCACTTTCTCTAGCTACAGCAACCATGACCTTAGCCTTGGCCTTTGCTTTATCTTCCTCCCTCCTTAAATACACCTTCAATGCATCTCTTAATAACTCATTTATGTCTTTTTCTTGCCAATCTTCCATCTTTTCCAGTTTTCTCCGTATATCAGGCCAAGTTTGGTAACAAATTGGACTTTTAGCAGCATATGACCTCCCGGGGTGTCTGAGTCTATTCTAGAGTACAACAGGAAATTCCGCCTTAGGCGATTAAGCCAGGCAGCAGGAGCTTCATCTTTCTCCTGTGTACCCTGAAATGCCAATTGGGTATTAGTTCCTTTGGGAACTGACTCTTTGATCCCCCATATTATCAAAGACCTGTATTCCATCATGGCCTTCCTCCCGTCCTCCTGGTTAGGGTTCCAGCCAGGATCCGTTAGTGGCAATTTCTGTTCACCTGTTGGCACCTGGGATCCTGGATGGTTATCTTTCTCCCAAATTTTTATGCCAGCTGCCCGTATAATCTGGACCTCTTCTGGGGAAAATAATATACTCAGGATGGAATTCATCTCCCCCCAAGTGTAGATATTTGGACCTAGAAATTGATCCACTTGGTTGGCTATGCCCACTGGGTCCTCAACTAAATGCCCCAACTCTTTCTTGAATCCTCTCACCTCAGAAGCAGTTAGGGGAGCATTCACAAAGCCAACACCTCCCGCCACTCCTCCCATAGGAACCTCTCTGAGGGGAAAGAGTCTCTCTGCCTTGGAGGTCTTGGATCTGGTACTACAGTACGGCCCATCTTCAGATGCCAAACTACTAGTTTGAGGGATATCTGGGTTACCCTGAACGTTCTGCCCATCAGCCGGTGTATTTGCTGATAGCTGTTTACTGGGCGAGGAGGCATTTGTGTCCCAACTAGGAGGAGGTAAAGGGACAGCAATAGGAGGGGGAGAAGAGCCTGAGTAGATATTAAGCGGAGCTGGAGAAGGGGTGGAGAATGCAGCAGGTGGAGTAGGTGCTTGTGTTGATGCAGAAGGAACTGGGTTTATCATAGTGGAAGCTGAAGAGGTAGAAGGAGGAATTTGAGCAGGTGGTAATGAGATGGCAGCCGGGGGAGGAACCGGACCTGCCATTTGAGGTGCTTGAAGAAGTGGATTATAAAGTGGAGGGGCAGAAGGAGGCAAATAATCCAGGGGGTCCCATCTTTTACTAGTTCTATCATCCCCTCCTTCATTTCCCTCTTTCTTCCTCTGTACCTTACAAATTCGCACCCCTTCATCCTCAACAGTGCTCTTTACCCAGCAGGATACATAGAGTAATTGCTCAGGGTCAGTATCGCCTCGAGCTGTCAAATAATTATTTATTGTTGGCACATCTACTTATCCTTTGTCCCACACCAAGGCCATCCTCCTTGCACCTCTAATTCCGGCCACACTTCCATACAATAATGGATCATTTTTACTTTATCTAATCCCTCCGTGGCCTCTATAGAATCCCATTTAACTAACAGTTCTCCTAAGGGACTATTGGGAGGTATATCCCTCAGTCTCTTGCCGGTCTTTTTACTATTGCACCCTCCCATTTTCCAGGTCTCAATAGAAAAAGTCCCAACGGTGCCTCTACTGACTGGGAATTTCAAAAAAAAACCTTGTTTCAGGAGCTTCTGCCTCCTCCACTGAACTTCAAATTTCAGCCTGATGCTCAGGACTTTATACTGAAACAACTGCCCGATCTCTTGATTGCCCAGCTTTCCCAACGTCAGGTCTTACATCTATTGGGACTTGAACGCACGAAACCTCGGCCTAAGAATCCAGGTCGTGCCTGACTCCCTCAGTCAGGAAAAACAACTGCCTGATTTTTAGTTTGCCTAACCCGCCAATTTTTAGGCTTCACCATATCAGGACTTAAAAGCAAACCACAGCCTCCTTCGCTGGGGTTTGTGCCTGACTCCCTCTGTCAGGACTTACTTTGCCTGCAGGGCTTGAGCTTACCCGAATCCTTCTCTGGAGTGACGAATCTTACTCGAATCCTTCTCGAGACTTACAAAAGTGCCTGACCTCCCTCTGTCAGGACTTACTTTAGGTGCGTGCCATTCATACACAGTAATTCACTCCGCACGCCCGGAGTGGGGGGTCTCTTTATTCCCCCTTGGGAGACGACTTCATTCACGCTAATTCCACTCGCTTTCCCCTGTTTCCGGCCTGCCCCTTCGCAGGAGTCAGGAAATGCGGTACTGAAGGGTCCATTCTCAGGTCGAGGGTCCGGCTGCCGGCCCGCATCTCACTCACACATACATGCGCACGTCTCCCACTCCCACCACCGGATTTCTCACCGGTCCGGTGCTCCGGTGCTCCTCTGCGTCGCTGCTCCTGAGCCGATCCCTCTGGTCCTGGTAGCCAGCTGTCCTCTGAAGATCCAAGATGGCCAGTCCTGAGTCCTCTTGCGGAGTGGCTATTCCGGACGAGCGCCCCCAGCTGAAATAAACAGGGCCAGGAGACTTCCTCTCCTTTTTAATGCCTTTATTAAAAGTGATCAGCTCAGGATTGGGCGGCTCGACGTGTCTGCAGCGTCCATCGTCTATCCCAGGGCGACTCAGAGGAGGAGGATATGCACAGCTCTGTCCACAAGGGGCAGAGCTGGGGGATCCGGTCCTCGTGGGAGCCGTTAGGGCGTGATGTCCCCATCAGATGTTCCTGCTCCGGTCTGGGTCTCGCTTCCTGCCAGACCTCGCCCAGGAGCTCTTGAAGACAGGGTGAGGAACAATGAAGCTTTCCAGCATCTCTGCAGGCCTAGCGCTCCGCTCCTCACATCCAGACATCACTCCAGTCTCTCAACTCTTATTTGGCTCGTTGTTTTTGGGGTTTCTTCGTGGGTTTGGAGTCGGGGGTCCCACAAAGCACTCTGGTCTTGGGAGTCACTTTGCATAACGCCTCCCCTCCAGGTCTCTTCTCCTCACTGTTCGGGAAGGTCCCCACCCGTTACTGTCTCAGGAGAAGGGCCATTAACTCGCCCCAGCCAGGGCTTTTACTAATACAAAAACAACCATTAACGACAACGACCCGTAATTACCATAACACAGGCAGCAGCCCAGCAGTAGTAACTTTTTCTCACAAAAAAATATTAACCGAATTTTTGTTCATAACAATAGGTGTTTGGAGAGACTTGGAGGCACTCTCATGGGCATTCTTGAGCTCCCTGTTTTGGGAGAGAGTTCAAAGCTCAGAGATCATAAAAAGCACAGAGGACATCACAGCATGGTGCTAAACTATGCGTGCGCAGGCCCTGGATAAATTGGTGTGTTGGAGAAGATGAAACAGGAAAGCCTTATAAATATGATTGCCTGGCAAAAGATTTTGAGAATATGGAAACTATAAGCAAGATTGAAATTAAACCAAGGTTTGAGATACCTTAGTTACTAAACAACGGTAAAACCATAGTATGGGCGGCTGAAGGTAATCCCCTTTTGATTAAACAATACCCTCTGCTTGCAGACAGGTCCAAGGGTCTGAGCAGACCCTTCTAGCTTAGCAGAAGGGGTCCAAAAAGTAGATTTTAGGGTTTAAAATGTAATGCAGTATGGTAATGTAATGATTCTTACAGGCTGTATGTAAATGCTACAGGATTTGTATCTTGTATTAGATTGGTTAGTGAGAATTGGAATATTCAACACAGAAGATTTATTGTATTGTAACGGGAACCTCGCTCTCTCATCCTCTCATCCTCTTTACCACTCTCTTTACCTCTCTCTCCCTCTTTCGGGCCTGCTCGGGCCCTGCTCGGGCCTGCGGCTGGCAGCTCCCAGCAGGACCCCTGCACCCAGGCCCTTTGCAATAAACCGCAAGTTCCACAACTTGGCTTCAGAGATCTCTCATCTCTGTCTGTCCCAACCGTCCTACCCCCCGGCACTCCTACATTGTTGCAAACAGCAGATCTGCCACCTACTAGCATGGACTGAGCCTAACAATGCCTGCATTCCCACTTGTGTGTCTCCACCCGGGTGTTGCTTTGGGATCCTCTGGTTAGCGAGGTAATGAAATTAATTTACTTTTTGCATTTCAGCCATGGTTTTGTGCTTGTGTCACTGTGAATAACACCAATCACTTGTTTTTAAAATTTTTAAAAGTTTATAGTAATAAAATGGTTTTAAAAATAGTAATATAATTAGAGTAATAAAAATTTGGACAATTTGGATTAAGACAACACGAGACAATAGAAACAAAGAGTTACGGACAGTCTGGGTGTTACAGAGCTTGCAAGGGTCTTCAGGGTGAAGAGAGAGATGAGAATGTTGACCTCATGTTCAGAAGGCTTGATTTATTATTTTATGATATATATTACATTATAACTATGCTAAAAGGAATAGAGGGAAAGTTCTCAGAAGCTAGCTAAGCTAAGAATACAAAAGGAATGAATAAACAAAGGTCTGTGTCTCAGCACAGAGTGAGACCTAGCTCTGCCGTGAGTGGTCAGTAAATCCAAACATTCGCCCGAGACCAATCACGGATCCACCTGTTGCATTCCACAGCAGCAGATAAGCATTGTTTACATTTTGTTGCTGAGGCCACAGCTTCTCAGAAGGGGGAAAAATCCTAAAGAAAGGATTTTTATGAAAAGATGTCTGTGACATCTGGGTACCTCTTTCTGGGCAAAATAAGCCTGAAAAAGGACACAGGTTAACAGAGGATTAACCCTTAAAAGCAATAGCCTGTTGCATATTCATACATCTGATACATGATGCGTAAATTCCATTCAAACAAAGGATTCTGTCTGGTCAGTGTCAATGTCTTCCTCTTAATCCTAAGGGCGGCGTCCTGGCTGAGCAAGGCAGGAAGTAGTTAGTTTCTTCTGATAAGAGAGCAATAAATTCTCTTTCTCTGAAAGATTTAGGTGTCCTGTGGCTGCTATCTGGTATGAGTACCTCATTTGTTTCTTTAAAAACTATCCCACATACATAGTTTCTATTTTAACTACAAAAGTTACATTTTAACTACAAAACTACATTTACCATACTATTAAAATGTTAATACAGCACTACTAATCAATGCAACATATTACATATAGTAAATATCTGTGTAGAGCCATATAATATGCACTTTTCACAGTCACCATAAATGTCAGGTTAAATGAAACTAACAGTATTTCTTTTAGTATTAGGGAGTAGGCATTACTTTATTCTGGCCAGGGTGCACAGGGATGGCTCCACCTACATGCACACAACTTTCAAAACTTTTTCACTTATGTAATTATTTTTAGCAAACAAAGAAATTAATGTTGATTGGTTTTAAATTACATAATTATCTTCATTATTCGTTTTCTGTCTTCTATTGGCTATTGATTTATTGCTTCTTATGCCAATCAGTCCATATTTTTCAGTCTTTTAATTATCTTTTTTCCCAGACAGGGAGTCTCCAGCACTCAGGCTGAAATGTCTATGTTAGTCATTTCTTTATCTTCTGGTTACTCCAACATGTCCTTGGAGGGCTATAAATTCTGGATTCCAGGTGTCCAGCTTTTAACTCTCTCAGGCTTTGTTCACCGAAACTTATCAGGGTTAGTTTAGCAAAACTTAAAAGTTTCAGTAATCTAATAATCACACTTTAGCAATAAGAGTCTGTGAAAAGAAAGTTAGCTATGTGCTGGCCAGAGTGGAAAACTACACTACTTGACTTCTTATTATCAATACACTGCTTATGATTAATTAAAACAATTTAAAAGTTAATTAAAGCCATTAATTAGAAAAAATAATTAGAAAAGTTATATAATTTCCAACAGTTGTTCCAGCTGCCTGCTTGTGTCAAGTCACACAGTCAGTTGGAAGTCTTGTAGTCACTTTAGGTACTGGAAGGTGCTCTAAGTTCTCATTGGAGCCTTCTCTTCTCCAGGCTTAACAACCCCAACTCTCGCAGCCTGTCTCCATAGCATAGGTGCTGCAGCTCTCTGATAACCTTCATGGCCTCCTGTGGATTCACTCCAACAGGTCAATATGCTCCCTATGTTTGGGCTCCAGAAATGTACACAGTCTTCCATGTGGGCTCTCACAAGAGTGGAGTAGAGGGGCAGAATTCCTTCCTTTGACCTGTTGGTCACACTGCTTTGGATGCAGCCTAGAATATAGTTGGGCTCCCACAAGTTGAAGCCCTGCAAATGTAACCCAAGCAAGCTCACAGCCCTGCAAATGCAAAGCCCCACAAATCCAATCCCAACAAATGCATTGGGCCAGAAATGCAACTGCTTTTCTATTTTGCATCACCTCATACAGCTAAAGCAAACTCTGCAAAGAAATTAATCTGGAATTGAGAAGAATAATTTTTTTTTTTAACTAGAAGGCTACATCTTTATGCCTTTGTGGTGTTGGGCCACCATTAGAATACAAACAGAAGGGAAAAGGTTCATGAAATACCATATCCACTACAAAGCACAATATATTTTTGCTAAACATGTAGGGTGTTTGGCAATGTGCCGGTTGAAATACTAAGGCCTGAACAACAGGTCCTGAGCCAAAGTAGATTGCCGAAGCCTACCGAAACCCGGGCTAGCTCTGTACACTCCGGTAGCCACGACAGGAGTGGGGAAGAGCTGGGGACTGGGGTTTGCCCACAGCTGAACCTGAAGAGCTGCAAGCTCTACAGTGCACGCTGTTACAGCCATGACAGGGACCAGGCGAAGGAGGAGGCTCTTTGTATTGAGGTTCCACGGGAAAGTTTATTCCAGGTGGAAGGACTAGGACAAAAAAGAACCCCTCACCCTAGTATGCAGGGGTTTTTTTGTTCAGATACAAACAGTTAACCAATAGGGAATCCTCAGGGCAGGAGTGAGCAGATTACATCAACACTGTGGTGTCACAGACATTTTTTCATAGAAATCCTTTCTTTGGGATTTGTTCATCTTCTGGGAAGCTGAGGCGCCAGGAAGAGAATGTAAACAATGATTATCAGCTGCTGTGGCATGCAATAGGATGCACCTGTGATTGGCTCATGTTCCATGTGTACAATTAAGGGCCAATCACAGGGCAAGCTCTCTGGAACACAGTGACAGAGAACTCTTGTTTTTAGATTCTATTCTATTCTTAGCTTAGCAAGCCTCTGCAACTTTGCCCTTTATTCCTTTTAGTATAGTTATAAAGTATTATATATCAATAAATCCAGCCTTCTGATCATGAACCAAGATTCTCATCCATCTCTCTCACCCTGAAGACCCTCATCAGGTCGTTGTAATACTGTGGGACCAATCAGCATAGGGGGAGGAGAGAGAAAGGTCACATGGACCAATGGGGTGTCATGGATTAGGGGGGTTCCAAATGGGTGTTTCAATCAGGGATTGGCCCAGGGGGTAAGTGGCAGGGAACATTCAGGAAAAAGGGGCAGGGTTGCCTTGACAGGCAGGGAAAGAGGGGTAGAGTCACCTTGACAGGCAGGGTAGGAGAGCAGGGTTGCCTTGACAGGCAGGGAAGGGACTAGAACAAAGGGAGGGGAATAGCTTGAGGGACAGCTTTAAGGGAGGGTACAACTTAGGGAAAAAACAACTTGGGGAAAATGTGGGGGGGATAACAGATTGAACCATTTAACAATAACTTAATGAACTAAACATGAACCACAACAGTAGACCTCTAGATGAACCTTCCAACCAAATGTTATATATATATTCACTCAGCTAAATATTGTTATGTGTGATCATTTATTGGCAAAATATGTATTTCCCTTTCCATATCTAGAAACCAGACAAGGCCACATCTGGCCTTCTTAGGGGGATGTAGGATCAAAGACAACTCCCTTGGTTCCTCCTTGAGCTCTGGCCGGTCTTTGTGAGAAAGCCAACAGGAGAATGAAACTAGAATCTATGTCAGCTTGTTTGTTTAACAGTATAAAAGCTGGGCTACTATCACAGCAAAGTCAGGAACCCGTGTGACAATCCTGCAAAGGTGGATGTACTGCAGGATTTCCCAGTTCCCAGGCATGGTTCTCCAGCCCTTCACTGTGATAGCTTCCCTCACCTGATATTTAAAGGATGTCTGGATGAAGGGGTAAAGTATTAGGGTTGTGAAAAATGTGTATTTTATGATAGGCTTTTTGCAAATATTAAAATGAATATTATATGTGTTGGGTTAGAAAGTTATGCTGTATTAATTCTCTTAAGTAGTGTGTTAAATATAGTTTTAGGTTATAACAAAATGTTAAAATAGAAACTATGCTATGTAGGATACTTTTTTTTCTAAAGGAAGGACTCACACTGAGATAGCAGTCATGGGACACCTAAATCTTTCAGAGAAAGAGAATTTATTGTGCCATTATCAGGAGAAACTGACTTCCTCCTGCCTTGCTCAGCCAGGACACTCGTTAGGATTAAGAGGAAGACGTTGACACTGACCAGACAGAATCCTTTGTTTGAATGGAATTTACACATCATGTATCAGATGTATGAATATGCAACAGGCTATTGCTTTTAAGGGTTAATCCTCTGTTAACGTATGTCCATTTTCGGGCTTATTTTGCCCAGAAAGAGGTACCCAGACTGTCCGTAACTCTTTGTTTCTATTGTCTTGTGTTGTGCTAATCCAAATTGTCCACAATATTATTACTCTAATTATATTGCTATTTTTATAGCCATTTTATTATAATTAAATTTTTTTAAATTTTAAAAACAAGTGATTGGTGTTTTTCACAGGGTAACTGATGATGTATCTTTCTTAATCATTATAGGCATTCTTTTGTAGTAATGATTATGTGCATTGCTTATCCTTTTGTAATTCTTTGCAGTTTTGCATTATAGTAAACTACACTATTCCTTAAGTTGGTGTCTGTCTATGTCGGTGTCTCTGACGCTACACAACAGCAAAACAAAATTGGAGTAGTTAGCAGTGTTATGAACAAAAATTCTGCAAATTTTTTTGTGAGAAAAAGGTTACCACTGTTGCTGATGGGGTGCTGCTTGTGTGTTATGGTAATTACGAGTAGTTGTCATTAATAGTGGTTTTTGTATCAGTAAAAGCCTAGCTGGGGCCGAGTTAATGGCCCTTCTCTGGGACAGTGATGGGTGGGGACCTCCCCAAACAGTGAGGAGAAGAGCCTTGGGGGGGGAGATATGCAAAATAACTCCAGGACCAGCATGCCAGGAGAAGCTACTGCTTCTAACTCGTTAAAAAAGACCCCCAAACAACGAGCCAACTAAGAGTTGAGAGATTGGAGTGATGTCTGGATGTGAGGAACGGAGTGCTGAGCCTGCAGAGATGCTGAACACCTTCGTAGTCCCTCTCACCCTGAGCACGGGAGTCGTCCCGAAGCCAGGAGCGGACAGCAGTAACATCCGAAGGGGTCACCACACCCTACAGGCTCCCACGAGGACCGGGCCCCCAGCTCTGCCCGTAGTGGACAAAGCTGCGCATATCTTCCTCCTCCTCATTGCCCTGGGAGAGACTACGGGAAGCTGCAGCCCCATTGAGCTTCCCAACCCTGAGCTGATCACTTTTAATAAAGGCATTAAAAGGAGAAAAAGTCTCCTGCCCTGTGTATTTCCACTGGGGCCCCTGTCCGGGATAGTCACACCAAACGAGGACACCAGGACTGGCCATCTTGGATCTTCAGGACAGCTGGCTATCATGACCAGAGGGATTGGCTCAGGACCAGCAATGCAGAGGAGCACCGGAGCACAGGACTATTGAGAAATCTGATGGTGGGAGCGGTAGACGTGCGCATGTGTGTGTGAGTGAGACGAAGGCCGGTAGCCGGACTTTGGAGCGAGAGTGGGCCTATCAGTAACGCGTTTCCCTACCCCTCTGTTTCCCCTCAGAGAGGTTCCTATGGGAAGAGTAGCGGGAGGTGTTGGCTTTGTGAATGCTCCCCTAACTGCTTCTGAGGTGAGAGGATTCAAGAAAGAGTTAGGGCATCTAGTTGAGGACGCAGTTCGCATAGCCAACAAAGTGGATCAATTCTTAGGTCCAAATATCTACACTGGGGGGGAGATGAATTCCATCCCAAATATATTATTTTCCCCAGAAGAGGTCCAGATGATTATGGTGGCTGGCATAAGAATATGGGAGAAAGATAACCATCCAGGACCCCAGGTGCCAACAGGTGAACAGAAATTGCCACTAATAGATCCCAGCTGGAACCCTAATCAGGAAGAGGGGAGGAAGGCCATGATGGAATATAGGTCTTTGATAATACGGGGGATCAAAGAGTCAGTTCCCAAAGGAACTAATACCCAATTGGCATTTGAGGGTGTACAACGGAAGGATGAAGCTCCTGCTACTTGGCTTTACCGCCTAAAGTGGAACTTCCTGTTGTACTCTAGAATAGACCCAGACACCCCAGAAGGTCAAGTGCTACTAAAAGTCCAATTTGTTACCAAATCTTCCTGGCCAGATGTACGGAAAAAACTGGAAAAGATTGAAGATTGGCAAGAAAAGGATATTAATGAGTTATTAAGAGAAGCATTGAAGGTGCATGTAAGGAGGGAGGAAGAAAAAGCAAAGGCCAAGGCTAAGGTCATGGTTGCTGTTGTTAGAGAAAGTGCAGGGTGGGCAGGTCCACCACCAGGAGGAGGCGAGGATAGGTCAGTACTGTCAGGTACAAGAGGGATGGAGAGACCTCAAGTCCCTTTGAGAGAGCGACATTACTATTACTGTGGAGAGGCAGGACACGTCAGGAGGTTTTGTAGAAAGCTCAGTCTCGATGCGGCAATAGCTAGGGAACAAGATAATTTAGGGAAGATCCTTAGAGGTGATGATTGGAGGGTTAGGGGCTTTACACTTTAGGGGACCCGATGCAACATCTAGAAGAGCCCTTGGTAAACTTTGAGGTGGGATCCCTAAATGAAGAATTAGAATTTTTGAGTAGATACAGGAGCAGATAAGTCCTGTCTCAACAAAGTACCGGAGAGTATTGTGAAAAAACATCTGAAGTTAGACAAAAACAGCTAGGTAGAAAGGATGTCCAGTAGCACCAAAACTGGCCAGTAACACAAAACTTATAATAAGTAATGTGAAAATAAAAGGTACCTTATTGTTGTTTTGTTCTGTGTGTGAGAGTGAGTCACAAGCAAAGTCAGCCTCAACTTCCCGGGCAGGTGGGAAGGGAGCAGTGGAAAGAGTGTGTGTGACCTGCAAACCAGACTAGTGCTCCCCAGACGTGAGAGGGAGCCGTAGCGGTAAGAGTGTGAGTGACATGCAGACAGCCTCATAGGTGAATGTGTGCTAGAGGCAACCAGAGTCAGGGCCCTTCCAAGAGGCCCAGTGATACTGAGACCTGTGGGCCAATCCCAAGGTGAGGGGGGGCTACAGAGACCCCTGATTTTCTAGCAATAATGATACAGTTTGTGTCTTGAGGATGTGAAGGAATGTGTGAAAGTGAATGAGAAATAAAAGAGAGTGAATATAGACGAATTAGAATAGAGGTAATGTAGATTGTGCATTATAAGTTTTACCACATCTCCTTGGAAGGAAATGTATATTGTATAGAAGAATAGTGCGAGAAAAAAAAATTAAGTGTAGGGGGTTGAAAGAAAAGTAGTATTTAAGCTGTAAGTGAAAGTAAGAAACAGAAGCAAGAGATAAATAGATAAGATCTTGGCAACAGAACTGAAAACCAGTAAGTTAAATACACAGAAAAATAGGAGAATAAAAGCACTTTGGGAGTTAAGTTAGCTAACAGAAATACAACTCCTTGCAAAATACAGAGTACGCAGAAGTTGATGAGAGAAACATGCAAGCTATGGAAAAAGAGAAATTACCAATAACAAACAGAGAAACTGAGTTTTGATAGAATTATAAAATAGCAGACCAATAATGCCTATATTTGAAAGCCCGTTTCAGGTACTCTTCATTACTAATTCGACGGTGCAGACCAAAAGAAAAAAGTTGGACCCACATCACTCTCACCCCCTGGCATTGGACCAGGATTCAACATCAGGTTTTCCCTCTGGCATTCTGGCATTGGACCGGACTCCACCCCATTCTCCTTCTGGCATTGGACCGGACTCCACCCCATTCTCCCTCTGGCATTGGGCCAGAGTCCACACCACTCTCATCTGAAGGCACTGGATAAGGATTCAACCACATCACAAGTTAATTCACCTGAGTATACTGTGATAAAAGGACCAAAGGATTTAAAGGTGACTCTCAGAAGGAAGAGTGAAAAAGACTGAACTGTATGGGAAAATAATTGGTATCAGAGCTCTAACATTTCTTAAAATGTTTCAAGACAGTTCTGTGTAAACTATGTTGGTAAAAAGTTTAAGACTGTAAATAAGTAATTCTGGTTAAGTTCCCCAATTCAGTTATAAAGACTCCAGGTTAATCCTCTACAGAGCACTCCCCTAGGAGAAACCAAAATTGGTAGGGAATAGACCAAGAGCGGTTTAACCAGAGAAACGGGTAGAAGGGACTCTAAAGAGCTTGGAAGCTTCTTCTCAGTAAAATTCCCCAAGAGGCAAGGCCGGGTGGGCGGGCTGTGCAAGATGACCCATATCGGACTCTTGGGAAGGGTAGCAATGATGGCTCTGATTGCTGGTGTTGCTCTGGGGAGCCTAGGAGAGCCGTGCAGTGAGTGCTACCAACCCCTCTATGAGGAGGAAGAAGTGAGCTCCTTGTCTAAAGTCCACATCGGTTCTAACCCAAATTGTGTTAACCTCTCCCAATTGGTCCTTTAAGAGAATGTATTGGATAGCACACAATACTGCCACTTTTAGGCAGCCACTCCTAGGAGAGTGCACTATAGGAGAAGCCTGGTTGTGCTTTAAATGTGATGCTGCTGAAACAAGCTCAGTAGATCTAGTAAAAAGAAAAGAAATGGTGAACACAGTAAGAAAAATGGTTTATAACAAGTATTTAACAGTGAAGTATTCAGCTACCCGGTGGATCCTAAGAGATCCAAACAAATTACAGTCTGTTGAGAAACAAGAAAGAGACAAGTGTACTCACCATGAAGTTTATGAATGTTATGAGTGTACTGAAAAAGAGATAAACCCCTTTTGGAAAATGAAAGAACTGTGTAAATGTTGGGAATGCCCAACAGAAGCTGAAAACACATTTCAGGGGAGCTCTAAACACCTAAGTTTGATCTCTGATTCCACAGCACACACCAAATTGTCAGGAGACTGGTCTGGCAGCTGCACCGCTAGAATGATAAAACTGTTGGAAAAGAAATGAAATTTAGCAAAATATTTAATTATAGTGAGTTGTGTGTGAACTGGTTTGTTAAAAAGTAGTTTTGTAGCCGTTGAAAAGTGTGTTGAGTTTTGTGTGTAACCTAGCAGGTAGTCTTAGGGATTTAATAAATAATTAAACTAGTGTAGGAAAGTAAGAATGCTAACCTGTCTGGAGGCAGCATACAATGCTCTTAGAATAAGATAAGCAGAGGATTAATGATCTTGTTTGTGAACCAAGGAACGTATCATAAGGAGTCTGTGACCAGGCAAGGGGAACGGGGAACTGTTTCTTAGAGACTAGGCAAGGGGAATGGGAAACTGTTTCTTGGAGAATTTGTTGTGAATCGCATGTATAAGAGGGAAGCATCCATACGTGAATTTGGGGGCTCGGATTTTGGGACGTGAGTCCCCCAGTTCCCCGGGCCCTTAATAAAGCGCCCACAAAACTTATCCGAGTTTTGTGTCATTTATCAATCGGGCAACAAAACCAATTTTCTTCTTGTTGCCCAAAGAAACTGGATCAAGTTTAGGAGTTCCTGTATACAATGATTTGGGAGAAACTCAACAGAATAAGCAAAGTGAAATAGAAATTGAGAAAATCCAAAATTCTGAAAGCCGAGTTCAGACCCCAATATCTATGTTAAACAAAGTCATCAGGCTCCAGGCAGTATTAAAAATAAAGAATGCAATTATTAGAAACATTTCAAATGAAATAAAAAAAAAATCGCATGTGTAAATAATCAAGAACAAACTCCTACACTTGATTCCAGTTAGTAGGAGAACCTGGAGATTTTCAAAAAGGATGTATGGGAAAAGATAGTTTTTCTCACTGTGTGTATACTTAGAAGATTGCTCTTATTACTATGCTTATTTATCTGTTTCATTAAAATAATAGTATTTGCCGTGCAGACCAACCTAAAGAAACCAAGGAATGTAACCAGGTTAAGTAACCGTGATTACCAAAGGGCTCAAGAAATTTATAGTCAATACAAAAAATTAAATATGAAGCTCATGAGTAAAAAATTTTAAGTTGATGCAAGCTTAAATTTAACCTCGATCAAAGAAAAAGAGGGGGGACTGTTATAAACAAAAATCTGCCAGTTTTTCTGTGAGAAAAAGGTTACCACTGTTGCTGCTGGGGTGCTGCTTGTGTGTTATGGTAATTACGAGTCGTTGTCATTAATAGTGGTTTTTGTATCAGTAAAAGCCTAGCTGGGGCCGAGTTAATGGCCCATCTCTGGGACAGTGATGGGTGGGGACCTCCCCAAACAGTGAGGAGAAGAGACTTGGGGGTGGAGATATGCAAAATAACTCCAGGACCAGCATGCCAGGAGAAGCTACTGCTTTTAACTCGTTAAAAAAGACTCCCAAACAACGAGCCAACTAAGAGTTGAGAGATTGGAGTGATGTCTGGATGTGAGGAACGGAGTGCTGAGCCTGCAGAGATGCTGAACACCTTCGTAGTCCCTCTCACCCTGAGCACGGGAGTCGTCCCGAAGCCAGGAGCGGACCGAGCCAGGAGCGGACAGCAGTAACATCCGAAGGGGTCACCACACCCTACAGGCTCCCACGAGGACCGGGCCCCCAGCTCTGCCCCTAGTGGACAAAGCTGCGCATATCTTCCTCCTCCTCATTGCCCTGGGAGAGACTACGGGAAGCTGCAACCCCGTTGAGCTGCCTAACCCTGAGCTGATCACTTTTAATAAAGGCATTAAAAGGAGAAAAAGTCTCCTGCCCTGTTTATTTCAAGCAGGATTTCATGGATAGTCTGTTGCAAAAATTTAAATGTGCCCCTTCCCAGGCTGGGAAGAAGTGGACTCAAAAATTTTGGAAGGATAAAGAGAAAGTGGTGAATGTCCGACTGATCAGAAGCATAAAGAAGGAAAAGGTGAAGGTGCCATTTGTGCATTTTTAGGAGCCTGTTTGTATTGTGCACAACGAGAAGCTAAAGATTCACTTGATTCTGAGCAGATTTCTGATGTAGAGTATACTATTTTAAAGTCAGAAATTGAAGTTTTGAAGTCATCATTAGCTTTTAAGAGGGAAACAGGAAAAAAAATGGGAATCCAAGTTGATAAATTTAGGATTAAAAATTGTTATAAATTATCAGATCGGCAACCAAATTTATAAGAACATTTAACAATGATTTATTAGTTCGTTAACAAAAATAGAATTTCGAAAAAAACCCACCACAACCTCGGGCAGCACAGAATCCGGGATCAGCGCTGGGTGACCCTGGATCCGACCAACAAAGTGTGACAAAGTGTCCGCGTCTCCCCAGTGGTTCACATCGGAT
This sequence comes from Melospiza georgiana, assembly GCF_028018845.1. NCBI lineage: Eukaryota > Metazoa > Chordata > Aves > Passeriformes > Passerellidae > Melospiza > Melospiza georgiana. The sequence goes on along the minus strand of NC_080464.1, from coordinate 5,808,714 downwards.
GCCTCCAGCAGCTAGCTTATATACAGTTTGTTCTGCCTGAGGCAGGGATGACCAAATGTTTCTTCGTGTCTCTTCACATGTAGAGCTGGATCCATACATGTGCAGAAATAGACAAAGTTGGGTCCCAGGGTCCAGACGAATGTTTGAGCACCTCAGCACCTCAGCGGAGTCTGTTATTAGTATGTAGTAGAGTCACGAAGGTTCTTGAGTATGGAAGATGTGAGTGGTTTAGACATTCCACAGAAACTATCAATCATGGGCCAGGAAGGTTTCTTTCATATGTAAACAGACTAGATACTATCTTAACTGGGAACTAATTGAATAATCATGAGACTCTGCTCCCAGCCAGGGTGATCACAGACATATCTTAGATTCTACAATATTTTATACACTTATATAGCATGAATTATCTCTACCATATACTACAAAAATTATCATCTTAAAACTGAGGCTGACCACCTCAAAACTCTGCTCACTGCAGTGGAGCACAGAGAGAAACTGTTGCTGAAGAAATTGCATCCTGCTTTAGATACGTGACTCTGCAAATTGGTACATCATATAGACCCCAAGACTTGGGACAGCGATATTTGCTGTGATTGTGATAATGATAAAGCTGTAGAAAACCCTGATTTCAAATCTGATCAGGGTAACAATAAGATCTACACTCCTGTGTGTGAGAAACAACTGCTCACTTTGAAAATTTAAAAAGGTTTATTAAACCTTAAGAAAAATACAACAAAGGACTACGTAAGGAAAAAGCTGCAGCACTGGGAACTACCCCTCATGCATACCACACGGCCAGTTTGTCTTCAAGATGGATGCTCAGTCTTTTATACCTCTCAGGGTTGCATCAGCCAGCCCTGGCCCCTCCCAAAGTCTGTCAGTCAGCTCTTCTTTGTCATTTATCGATTGTAGGGTTGATGGGGGTAGCATGGTCGGGAGGGACGGAGACGAGAGATCTCTGAAGCCAGGTCATGGAACTTGTGGTTTATTGCAAAGGGCGTGGGTGCAGGGCCCTGCTGGGAGCTGCCAGCCGCAGCTCAGAGCAGGCCCGAAAGAAGAGAGGGGGAGAGAGGATGAGAGGGTAAGAGCGTAAAAGCATAAGAGAGTAAAAGGGGTAAGAGCATAGAAAAGTAAGAGCTAAGAGGCAAGAGCTAAGAGTAAGAGGTAAGAGTAAGAATAAGAGTAAGAGTACAAAGTTCCCATTACAATAAAATAAATCTTCTTCTGTGTTGAATATTCTGATTCTCACTAACCAATCTAGTACAATATACAAATCCTATAGCATTTCCATACAGCCTATAAGAATCACTGCATTACCATACTGTGCTACATTTTAAACCCTAAAACTACTCTTTGGACCCCTTCTGCCAATCTGGCAGGGTCTGCTCAGACTCTTGGACCTGTCAGCAAGCAGAGGGTCTAGTTTCATCAAAACGGGATTACCTTCAGTAGGCCACACCGTTGTTTTCCCGTTGTTCAGTAACTAAGGGATCTCAAAGCTTGCTTTCATTTCAATCTCACTTATAGTTTCTATATTCTCAAAATCTTTTGCCAGGCAATCATATTTATAAGGCTTTCCTGTTTCATCTTCCCCAACAATCGGTGGAAACTGTTTTCTTGTAACTTGATTGGACATCGTGTGTTGCCATGCTGCACCTCCTAATCAACAAGTTTTTCCATTCCCAACTGCCCCATGCAAGGGACACATGTACACGCCTTCTTTTTTACCTGTCCTAGACAACCCTGGCTGTCTGATGGTCACAATAGAGGGGGGAGGAAAGGGAACTATGGGGAGAACAGAGGACATCTAAACTACAATAACATAACTATACATCACTAAAGCTTTTCTTAATATTCACACAATAGTTCTCTTTTAATTGCAAGAGCCAATCATTTCATTATCCATCTATAACACTGTGCATATTATTCACTGGCCTCCGACAGAATTGGTAAAATCGCAGGAGAAATATTCAAACCATACCCAAAAAACAATTCAATCCAAGTTGCTGATTTGCAAAATCATTATGGCCAAAAGTCAGGTGAGATTAAAAACTAACAAATGGAATACTATCAATACATACATAACAATGGTCCATACATTTGGATTCCAGTTGGTTCTCATCAACAATTAATACAATTTCTAATAGATACAGAAGCACAGCATTAAATATTAATGCGGCGGGATACCAAGAAGCTGAGTGTACAACCTGGATGGCAAAGAGTTAAAATCACTGGAGTAAATGTAGCAAGCAGTATCTGCTGAGCTGCTCCCCCCACAAGGAGTGGATGCTGGCTACTTGCTTTGCAATTAACAATCATAATGAAAACATATTGGGTTTTGATCTTTTGAATAGTCAAACCTGGCATTTACCAGATAGCAACATGTGGTCTTGAAGTTCAAATTATGACCCTAGCCCCCTCAAAAATTGGGAGGCTGTAGTGCAGTAATTTCATAGAGCACCTGTACTCCCTAAAACAAAAATTCCTGCTGCAGCACAAAATGAAACTTCTGTAGTTAATGCTGACTTGGAAAGGCAGTCAGTGTTAACTGTTGATTACTGGTGCTTAAATGCCAATGCAGCTCCACTGACAGCTATGGTACCCAATATTCCAAACCTAACAGCTACAATACAAGAAGCCACGTAATTGGGTATTGACAGGGTGGTAACAGACTTGGAGGAATGAGGTATTATCACTCATTCAGACTCTCCTCCTAATTCTCCTGTTTTTCCAGGAAAAGAGCTGGACAGACAGATATGTATTGGAATAAATCATGCAAGACTCCATTTTTCTTCATGCAGGAAAAAGCCCATCCTTTATTCACATAACTATTTTTTTACAGTTTTACAGACCTCGTGTGATTCCAATTGGTGAGTAGCTTTCTTGCTAATTACTCTATTGGTTAATAAAAGGTATTTTACTTGTCCATCAAATCTCTCTATTCTTAAATTGTTTACATATTTTCTTCACTGATTCTCATGGGATAGATTTAATGTTTATGCAGGTGTTAGTTGCTTTTCATCCAGGAATAGATTGTTATGTTAACGAACTATTCATACCAGGATTGTTTTCACATGGGAACTTGCAAAGTGCTAGCTGCACTTAGAAGAAATGACAGGCCAGCCATCGATCTAACAGAGCAGGCCTGATTTTACGAGGTCTTTCTTTTATAATTTTTCTACCTGACTGCAATAGTCATGGTTTACAGTTTGTTGCAAACAATTGCACGCCAATACTGTGCCTTTAACCGCTGCTGTTCTAAATTTTGCAGAACTGGTAGCTCAACTTCAGAAAATGTCCCTATCATGGATGGCAGCCCTGGATTCAAGAGATATGTTTTTGTGGAAGGGGCATATCTTTTATATCCAAGGTTTTCACTACTGGAACACAAGAAAATGCAATTCATGCTTGCTTGGGAGTGCCATACACCTTTAACAGACTCCCTCAGAAGTATAAACATTCCCCCATGATTGCACATGTTCTGCTTCTAAAATTTTACAGTCTCACTCTCTCCAAATAATCTGATCAGAGGAGACCTCCCCCCTTGAAATTGTAGGGGAAGCCACAACAGTCATCTGGCAAGCACTTTGTGAATTAGAAGTTTAGATTCCACCTGAATCTCAAATCCTGCGTTTTAATTAACACGGCCAGTTGCATTTTCAACAGAGCATATTTCCTTTCTTTTCTGTTTCACAGGAATGCTGAATGAACTGCACATGGATGGATGGATTAGGCTACATCAAACTTGAATGTATACAAGAAATTCTGTCATTAGTTTGGGCTGTAATACTATTTCTGCTATGCATAATTATCTGGAAACTGAAATTTGTTTATCAGACATCCAAATCAGATTGTTGGTACAATTTCACTTTGCACAACCTGTGCTTGCATTTTGTTCATGGGGAAAACAGAGTATAGGGATTCCTAATTGTATAATGTAAATAATGAAATCTGTGTACGAAGTGGTGGCCATGGATAGAAGAGTATGTACTTCTAAAAATACCTATGCCTAACCTAAATTTGTTTACAGTGGCACCGAACACCAAAATCACTTTTATGGGCAAGAGTGAATCATCACAGATGAGAGTGGAAATCGACACATACCATCTCTAAAGAGAATTAAGGGAGACATCATTTTGATAAGATGCCAGATTGAAAATAGTCTTAAATACAGGACAACACTCTAACAAATTGTTCTTAGTTATTGAAATAAACAGGGCAAGGAGACTTATTCTCCTTTTAATGCCTTTATTATAAGTGATCAGCTCAGGATTGGGCAGCTCAGTGGGGCTGCAGTCTCCCGTCATCTCTCCCAGGGCGACTCAGAGGAGGAGGATATGCACAGCTTTGTCCACTAGGGGCAGAGCTGGGGGTCAGATCCTCGTGGGAGCCTTTAGGGCGTGGTGATCCGGTGATGCCATCCGATGATAGATTGGTCTCAGTCTCGCTTCCTCCCAGACCTGGCCCGGGGACTCTCGAAGACAGGGTGAAGAACAACGAAGGTTTTCAGCATCTCTGCAGGCCCAGCACTCCGCTCCTCTCATCTAGACATCACTCCAATCTCGCAACTCTTAGGTGGCTCGTTGTTTTTGGGGTTTTCTCAGTACATTCGGAGCAGGGGTCCCACACAGCATGCTGGTCCTTGGAGTATTTTGCATATCCCTCTCCTCCAAAGTCTCTTCTCCTCACTGTTCGGGAGGTACCCCACCCTTCACTGTCTCAGAGAAGGACCATTAACTCGCCCCAGCCAGGGCTTTTACTGATACAAAAACAACTATTAACAACAACGACCCGTAATCACCATAACACAAGTAGCAGCCCAGCAGCAACAGTGGTAACCTTTTTCTCCAAAAAAAAATTAACAGAATTTTTGTTCATAACAGTCCCCCCTCTTTTTCTTTGATCGAGCTTAAATTTTAAGCTCGCATCAACTTACAATTTTTGACTCATGGGTTTCATATTTAATTTTTTGAATCGACTATAAATTTCTTGTGCACTTTGGTAATCACGGTTACTTAACCTGGTTACATTCCTTGGTTTCTTTAGGTTGGTCTGCACGGCAAATGCTGTTTTAATGAAACAGATAAATAAGCATAGTAAAAAGGGCAATCCTCCAAGTATACACACAGTGAGAAAAACTATCTTTTCCCATACATCCTTTTTGAAAATCTCCAGGTTCTCCCACCAACTGGAATCAAGTGTAGGAGTTTGTTCTTGATTATTTACACATGCGATTTTTTTTTTATTTCATTTGAAATGTTTCTAATAATTGCATTCTTTATTTTTAATACTGCCTGGAGCCTGATGACTTTGTTTAACATAGATATTGGGGTCTGAACTCGGCTTTTACAATTTTGGATTTTCTCAATTTCTGTTTCACTTTGCCTGTTTTGTTTAATTTCTCCCAAATCATTGTATATAGGAACTCCTAAACTTGATCCAGTTTCTTTGGGCAACAAGAAGAAAATTGGTTTTATCATTCTAGCGGTGCAGCTGCCAGACCAGTCTCCTGACAATTTGGTGTGTGCTGTGGAATCAGAGATCAAACTTAGGTGTTTAGAGCTCCCCTGAAATGTGTTTTCAGCTTCTGTTGGGCATTCCCAACATTTACACAGTTCTTTCGTTTTCCAAAAGGGGTTTATCTCTTTTTCAGTACACTCATAACATTCATAAACTTCATGGTGAGTACACTTGTCTCTTTCTTGTTTCTCAACAGACTGTAATTTGTTTGGATCTCTTAGGATCCATCAGGTAGCTGAATACTTCACTGTTAAATACTTGTTATAAACCATTTTTCTTACTGTGTTCACCATTTCTTTTCTTTTTACTAGATCTACTGAGCTTATTTCAGCAGCATCACATTTAAAGCACAACCAGGCTTCTCCTATAGTGCACTCTCCTAGGAGTGGCTGCCTAAAAGTGGCAGTATTGTGTGCTATCCAATACATTCTCTTAAAGGACCAATTGGGAGAGGTTAACACAATTTGGGTTAGAACCGATGTGGACTCTAGACAAGGAGCTCACTTCTTCCTCCTCATAGAGGGGTTGGTAGCACTCACTGCACGGCTCTCCTAGGCTCCCCAGAGCAACACCAGCAATCAGAGCCATCATTGCTACCCTTCCCAAGAGTCCGGTATGGGTCATCTTGCACAGCCCGCCCACCCGGCCTTGCCTCTTGGGGAATTTTACTGAGAAGAAGCTTCCAAGCTCTTTAGAGTCCCTTCTACCCATTTCTCTGTTTAAACCTCTCCTGGTCTCTTCCCTACCAATTTTGGTTTCTCCCAGGGGAGTGCTCTGTAGAGGATTAACCTGGAGTCTTTAGAATTAAATTGGGGAATTTAACCAGAATTACTTATTTACAGTCTTAAACTTTTTACCAACATAGTTTACACAGAACTGTCTTGAAACATTTTAAGAAATGTTAGAGCTCTGATACCAATTATTTTCCCATACAGTTCAGTCTTTTTGACTCTTTCTTCTGAGAGTCAACTTTAAATCACAGTATACTCAGGTGAATTAACTTGGGAAGCAGATGAGTCCTTATCCAATGTCCAGGGGTGAGAATGGTGTGGACTCTGGCCCAATACCAGAGGGAAAAACTGGGAGTCTGGCCCAATGCCAGAAGGAGAATGGGGTGGAGTCCGGTCCAATGCCAGGAGGTGAGAGTGATGTGGGTCCAACCTTTTTCCTTTGGTCTGCACAGTCGAATTAGTAATGAAGAGTACCTGAAACGGGCTTTCAAACACAGGCATTAATGGTCTGCTATTTTATAATTCTATCAAAACCCAGTTTCTCTGTTTAATGTTATTGGTTAATTTCTCTTTTTCCATAGCTTATATGTTTCTCTCATCAACTTCTACGTACTCTGTATTTTGCGAGGAGCTGTATTTCTGTTAGCCAACTAAACTCCCAGAGTGCTTTTATTCTCCTATTTTTCTGTGTATTTAATTCACTGGTTTTCTGTTCTATTTTTCAAGATCTTATCTATTTATCTTTTGCTTCTGTTTCGTACTTTCACTTACAGCTTAAATACTTCTTTCAACCCCTTACACTTAATTATTTTTTCTCGCACTATCCTTCTATGCAATATACATTTCCTTCCAAGGAGATGTGGTAAAACATGTAATGCACAATCTACATTACCTCTATTCTAATTCATCTATATTCACTCTCACACATTGCTTCACACCCTCAAGACACAAACTGGATCATTATTCCTAGATAATCACGGGTCCCTGTAGCCCCCCCTCACCTTGGGGATGGCCCACAGGTCTCAGTATCTCTGGGCCTCTTGGAAGGGCCCTGACTCTGGTTGCCTGTGGTGCACATTCACCTTTTAGGCTGTGCGTGTCACTCACACTCTTACAGCTACGGCTCCCTCACACATCTGGGGAGCACTAGTCTCGTTTGCAGGTCACACACACTTCCACTTCCCCCTTCCCACCTGCCCGGGAAGTTGAGGCTGACTTTGCTTGTGACTCACTCTCACACACAGAACAAAACAACAATAAGGTACCTTTTATTTTCACATTACTTATTATAAGTTTTGTGTTACTGGCCAGTTTTGGTGCTACTGGACATCCTTTCTACCTAGCTGTTTTTGTCTAACTTCAGATGTTTTTTCACAATACTCTCCGGTACTTTGTTGAGACAGGACTTATCTGCTCCTGTATCTACTCAAAAATTCTAATTCTTCATTTAGGGATCCCACCTCAAAGTTTACCAATGGCTCTTCTAGATGTTGCATCGGGTCCCCTAAAGTGTAAAGCCCCTAACCCTCCAATCATCACCTCTAAGGATCTTCCCTAAATTATATTGTTCCCTGGCTATTGCCGCATCGAGACTGAGCTATCTACAAAACCTCCTGACGTGTCCTGCCTCTCCACAGTAATAGCAATGTCGTTCTCTCAAAGGGCCTTGAGCTATCTCCATCCCTCTTGTACCTGACAGTACTGACCTATCCTCGCCTCCTCCTGGTGGTGGACCCGCCCACCCTGCACTTTCTCTAGCTACAGCAACCATGATCTTAGCCTTGGCCCTTGCTTTTTCTTCCTCCCTCCTTAAACACACCTTCAATGCCTCTCTTAATAACTCATTTATGTCTTTTTCTTGCCAATCTTCAATCTTTTCCAATTTTTTCCGTACATCTGGCCAAGATTTGGTAACAAATTGGACTTTTAGTAGCACTTGACCTTCTGGGGTGTCTGGGTCTATTCTAGAGCACAACAGGAAGTTCCGCTTTAGGCGATTAAGCCAGGCAGCAGGAGCTTCATCTTTCTCTTGTGCACCCTCAAATGCCAATTGGGTATTAGTTCCTTTGGGAACTGACTCTTTAATCCCCCGTATTATCAAAGATCTATATTCCATCATGGCCGTCCTCCCCTCCTCCTGGTTAAGGTTCCAGCTGGGATCCATCAGTGGCAATTTCTGTTCACCTGTTGGCACCTGGGGTCCTGGATGGTTATCTTTCTCCCATATTCTTATGCCAGCCGCCATAATCATCTGGACCTCTTCTGGGGAAAATAATATACTCAGGATGGAATTCATCTCCCCCCAAGTGTAGATATTTGGACCTAGAAATTGATCCACTTGGTTGGCTATGCCCACTGGGTCCTCAACTAAATGCCCCAACTCTTTCTTGAATCCTCTCACCTCAGAAGCAGTTAGGGGAGCATTCAGAAAGCCAACACCTCCCGCCACTCCTCCCATAGGAACCTCTCTGAGGGGAATGAGTCTCTCTGCCTTGGAGGTCTTGGATCTGGTACTACAGTACGGCCCATCTTCAGATGCCAAACTACTAGTTTGAGGGATATCTGGGTTACCCTGAACGTTCTGCCCATCAGCCGGTGTATTTGCTGATAGCTGTTTACTGGGCGAGGAGGCATTTGTGTCCCAACTAGGAGGAGGTAAAGGGACAGCAATAGGAGGGGGAGAAGAGCCTGAGTGGTTTTTAAGTGGAGCTGGAGAAGGGGTGGAGAATGCAGCAGGTGGAGTAGACACTTGTGGTGATGCAGAAGGAACTGGAGGAGCTGAAGGGGTTGGTGAGGGAGTGGTTACTGGAGGAGATACTGGGTTTATCATAGGGGAAGCTGAAGAGGTAGAAGGAGGAGTTTTAGCAGATGGTAATGAGATGGCAGCCGGGGGAAGAACCGGACCTGCCATTTGAGGTGCTTGAAGAAGAGGATTATAAAGTGGAGGGGCAGAAGGAGGCAAATAATCCAGGGGGTCCCATCTTTTCCTAGTCCTATCATCCCCTCCTTCATTCCCCTCTTTCTTCTTCTATACCTCACAAATTCACACCCCTTCATCCCCAATAGCGCTCTTTACCCAGCAAGATACATACAGTAATTGCTCAGGATCAGTATCGCCTCGAGGTGTCAGATAATTATTTACTTGTTCGTACATCCACTTATCCTTTGTCCCACACGGAGGCCATCCTCCTTGCACCTCTAATTCTGGCCAGATTTCTACACAGTATTGGATCATTTTCACTTTATCTAATCCCTCCGTGGCCTCTATAGAATCCCGTTTTACTAACAGTTCTCCTAAGGGACTATTGGGATGTATATACCTCAGTCTCTTGCCGGTCTTTTTACTATTACACCCTCCCATTTTTCAGGTCTCAACAGTAAAAAAATCCCAAAGGTGCCTCTACTGTCCGGGAATTTCAAGAAAAATCTTGTTTGAGGAGCTTCAGCCTCCTCCACTGAACTTCAAATTTCAGCCTCATGCTCAGGACTTTATACTGAAACAACTGCCCGATCTCTTGATTGCCCAGCTTTCCCAACGTCAGGTCTTACATCTATTGGGACTTGAACGCACGAAACCTCGGCCTAAGAATCCAGGTCGTGCCTGACTCCCTCAGTCAGGAAAAACAACTGCCTGATTTTTAGTTTGCCTAACCTGCCAATTTTTAGGCCTCACCGTATCAGGAGTTAAAAGCAAACTGCAGCCTCCTTCGCTGGGGTTTGTGCCTGACTCCTTTGTCAGGATTCACTTTGCCTGCAGGGCCTGTGAGCTTACCCGAATCATTTTCGGGACTTACAAATTCTACCCGAATCCTTCTCGGGACTTACAAATCTGCCTGACTTCCCTCTGTCAGGACTTACTTAGGGTGCGTGCCACTCATACAACTATTCCCTCCGCATGCCCAGAGTGGGGGGCCCTTTTTTTTTCTCCCTTAGCAGACAACTCACTCACACTTATTCCAAGCACTTCCCCCTGTTCCCGGCTGGCTTTCTTGCAAAAGTTTGGAAACGCGGTACTAAGGGTCCGCTCTCCGTTCGAGGGTCCGGCTGCCGGCCCTCATCTCACTCACACACACATGCACGTCTCCCACTCCCGCCACCGGGTTTCTCACCATTCCGGTGCTCCGGTGCTCCTCTGCGTCGCTGGTCCTGAGCCGATCCCTCTGGTCCTGGTAGCCAGCTGTCCTGGATGTCCAAGATGGCCAGTCCTGGCATCCTCTTGCGGTGTGGCTATCCCGGACGAGCTCCCCAGCTGAAATAAACAGGGCCAGGAGACTTCTTCTCCTTTTAATGCCTTTATTATAAGTGATCAGCTCAGGATTGGGCAGCTCAACGGGGCTGCAGTCTCCTGTCATCTCTCCCAGGGCGACCCAGGGGAGGAGGATATGCGCAGCTTTGTCCACTAGGGGCAGAGCTGGGGGTCAGGTCCTCGTGGAAGCTTTTAGGGCATCAAGACCCTCTGATGTTAAATTGGTCTCAGTCTCGCTTCCTCCCAGACCTGGCCCGGGGGCTCTCGAAGACAGGGTGAGGAACAACGAAGGTTTTCAGCATCTCTGCAGGCCCAGCACTCCGCTCCTCTCATCTAGACATCACTCCAATCTCGCAACTCTTAGGTGGCTCGTTGTTTTTGGGGTTCTTCCTGCACGTTTGGATTAGGGGTCCCACACAGCATGCTGATCCTTGGAGTTATTTTGCATATCCCTCCCCTCCAAAGTCTCTTCTCGCTATTCTGGGGATACTCCACCCTTCACTGTCTCAGAGAAGGACCATTAACTCGCCCCAGCCAGGGCGTTTACTGATACAAAATCAACTATTAACAACAATGACCCGTAATTACCATAACACGAGTAGCAGCCCAGCAGCAACAGTGGTAACCTTTTTCTCCCAAAAAAAATTAACAGAATTTTTGTTCATAACAAATGGTGTGGCCTACTGAAGGTAATCCCCTCTTGATGAGACAATACCCTCTGCAAGCAGGCAGGTCCAAGGGTCAGAGCAGACCCTGCAGCTTGGCAGATAGGGCCCAAATAGTAAGATTTAGGGTTTAAAATGTAACACAGTATGGTAATGTAGTGATTCTTATAGGTTGTATGGAAAAGTTATAGGATATGCATGCTGTAGTAGATTGGTTGATGAGAATCTGAATATTCAACACTGAAGATGATTTATTGTATTGTAACGGGAACTTCGCTCTCTTTTCCTCTTCCACTTCTCTTCCTCGGCTCTTCCTCTTCCTATTCTCTTCTCTTTTCGGGCTCACCTCTGCACTTCTTCACCCCCTCCTTTCTACATGCTCTCCACTCTTAAACCTTTGTCTTTTAATTCTCTTACACTTTAAGCCTCTCTTCTCTTGGGCCTGCTCCGAGCTGCGGCTGGCAGCTCCCAGCAAGACCCTGCACCCACGCCCTTTGTAATAAACCGATAGTTCCACGACTTGGCTGCAGAGTTCTCTCGTCTCCGTCCGTCCCGACCGTGCGTGACCCCCGTCACTCCAACAGACTCTCCAACAGACGCTCCTACAGACTCCCCTACATTACAGAACAGACCAAACAGCAAAACAATAACAGAAGTTTCCCACCCATTAAGCACTGTTTCCCCTTTGGTGTAGTTATGACCATGGCCAGCAGGTGGGCGCTAGCAGCTTGGGTGAGACAAAAGGGTGCAGTAGCATATTTGTGGCCAGCAGGGGGTGCTCCGATGCAAGTTCGGGACATCCACAGGGATGATAGCAGTTCAGATGAGGAGGAAGAGGTGGGGGAGAAAGGGGTGATCCTCTGGCCACTCACACACTGTGCTGCTCTCCTGGCACTGGCAGCCACCTGAGTCTCAGTCAGTGGGGCAGCCGGCACTCTCTTGCAAGCAATGGACTTACAAGCAGGCAGCAGGGAGAGCTCCATAGCAGTTTTGAAACTGTTGTGCAGGAGCAATCCAAGGCAAAAAAACCCCATGACCCTCTCTGCTCCCAGCTGGGAAAAAACTATTCACATCCAGATAAGAACTGCCAAACCTTTGTTCCCCTCGACTCTCCAAACCATTTCAGCAGTATGACAGACTATTCACCTAGAAAACCACCCCCTCCCCTCTTTCCAGTGTATTTTCCAGATGACAGATGGGAAAAAATTCCCTGAGAAACCTAACCAACCAAAAAAAAAAATACAGGCCAAGAGCAACTGTTATCTAACCCAACATGGTCTCTCAAACGAGTTAAGCTGTTAATGCAGAATAATGTTTCCACAATTCAACCAGTTTGCTCACCATTTCTGAAAACTTCTTATGCAGGGTGGACAGCATGGCTGCATAAACGAGTCCTCACTTCCTCCAGGTGAACCAGGAGGGGAGTAGTGACTGGCATCCTGGGAACAGGATTGGGAGTTCTAAATGGCATAGACTCTGAGGTGCTAATGAACAAACTAGTCAATTGCCAGTGAATTAAATAAACTGAAACAGTCACTGAAACTGTGGGGAAAACAAAAAAGCTGTTAAAAATGACCATATAATATTGGATTTCGCATTTATGTATTAGCTTTTGCACGTTGTTATTCATCATAAGTATTTAGATATGGTACAAATTATAACTCCTTTTAGCTGCTTGCAAATATAATCTATCAGTTTAAGTATTGTGAGAAATGGCTACTCACTTTTAATAATTTTAGAAAGGTTTATTAAATCTTATCAAAAAATACAACAGAAGACTGAATAGAGAAAATGTTTCGGCCCCAGGAGCAAAGGATTTTCTCCATCATGTGCTCGCCCACACAATGGAGGTTTCACCTTTTAACCCTTTAACCCCTCCCAAGGTTCTGTCCATCAACCCCTTCATTGCTGTCCAGTGATGGAGATCACTTCCTCAAATCCTGATTGGAGGTCAGATGTCGCCATAGTGACAAGCCGACCCTCCCAGATGTCCCAACCCCAGCTGTCTCTTGATAACAACACAAGGGGGTAAAACACAACTATAAATCTATAAAACTTTTCTTAACCTATATACATGATATTTGTCTGTTAATTGTGAGAGTCAAACATTGCATTACTCATCTATCACAATCCCCCCTTTTCCTTCTCTACAGATTATTTGTCTTGAACAATTTAACCCAATGAGTCATACTAGCATCTGTTGATTTGGGCAAGGACAGAGGGAATCAAAGGGAAAAGAAACAAAAACTTCCTTAGACACCTTTATCCAGAATGAACAAAAGGTCATTATAGAGGTCCAGTATGGCTTTTACCCACATCTACCTTGCCCATGGGGTTGCTACCCATAGGAGGTGTCTTAGTGGTGAGTACAGAGGCCAACTCGGTCTTGCCCTCCAGTCCCTTTTGTATTCAAAGACAGCTGGGAATTTACAGAGGTCCGGTATTGCATTTTGTCCCTACCTTACCATGCCTACAGGGTTGCTACCTGCAGCAGGGCTATGGGGTCTTCTCAGTAGCAAACAAAGGTGCCAACCTGGTCTTGCCCTCCTTCCTTTGTTTTATTTTCTTAAGGAAGCTGTCCCATTACTTTTTAGGGTCCCTTGTGTACTTTCCCTCAACAGATGCTTATAATTCTTCCTCATTAAAACATTAAAAAAACCCCAACCAAACAAAAAAACAACAGTTCTTAGGCTGGCTTGTGAAAGCTTGATTCTACATTTTGGGTGTCTTGGTGTTTTCCTCGTTGCCTCTCAGTCTCTGCTTCAAAGTCAATCTCGTTTCCCCTGGTTTGGATGTTACAGTCCATTCATTGGGTTCTTCCACTGGGCCTTTAACTCTGTTAAAGAAGAAAATCACCACACAAAATCACTGGGAAAGGGCATATCTCTCAAAGTGCTCACTTTTCTCAACACAACATAGCATACCATAATTCGGCATTTACTCACATCAATTTTTCCTGGACACAATCAAAATAACAGCACACAGTCTAGAGATCAAGTCCAAACATCCAAGGCAAAGGAACTCTCTGAGCTCGTACTCACAGTTAAAATGTACCAAATCTACACAAATCACTACATTTAAACACAATAAATACCATCACTGACGTTCCTCCACTCGTTTCTCTGCGGGGCACTTCTCTCCCTGCCCCCGCAGCCTGCTGCAGCCGGTGCCTCAGGCCTCACTTGGCTGCTTCAAACATGGGTAGTACTCACCCCCCGCACTGTAGGGCACTGTAGATTTACTCTCTTTTATATACCATACACTTATACACTTGCACGATTAGAAACACAGTGCGCTGACCACACAATGCATTGACCATACAGCGACACAGTGTCCAGACATCACACACACACACAAACAAAACACACATGGGCTCAGCAGTTCTGCTCTGTGGGATCTCAGCACCTCAGGATGAGGGTGCAGAGCAACCAAGACCACCCTTGGGGGGCTCGGGAGTCCTGGAATGTTGCCAGAAGTGTCTGGTGGCTGGACTTTGATCCTACACAGGAGATAACATCTGTATGAGGACTGGGAGGATTTCACTGGGGTGAATGGTGAAGAGATAAGTTAGTTAGAGTATAATACACAGGGTTTAGGATTTCTGTACAGGGGGGTCTAGAGAAGTAAGATGGAGGAATTGGGGCGTGTCCTGTCCTTCTTCTTCTTCTTCTTGGCCTCCATCTTCTGTGGTGATGGTGGCACTTTGGGATTGGTCTTTACTAAAAGTGCACTGGTTAATAAGAATAGAAGGTATTGGGGAAAAATCATAAATATTGTACACGTAACCTTAGGTATAAAGATAAGTGACCGCCCCGGGGACTCGCAGTGTGCCCATGGCTGACATGCTGAGCAGACCACTGTTGGGCTGAAAGAAAATCTTTTAGATAAACAATTAATAAACACTGAGACCGAAACAAGATCAGAAGTCTCTCCTCGTCCTTTGAAGCGCCGGGCTGTCCAAGGTCACTCTGGGCCTTTCCAGGCCACCTAAACAGCCGAGAAACCGACAAGTGGCGTTCACTGCGTGGGCTACTCCCCACCAACCCTTTCGGGGGGGGGATCAGCCCTGAAGAGCTGAAGCTCAAGAACTGAAGAGCAAAGAGGGCAGCTCCAATCTAGGACGAGTTCTCAGGAGAGCACTGATAGCTCCTGAGGAGAGAAGCCTGAAGAAAAAAGAAAAAGAAGGAGGAAAAAAAAAAGAAAAAACCAGCCAGAAGCGTCTGCAAAAAACAGCAGTCACTGAGAATTACATCTCTCAGCTTCTGCCGAAGACAGTTCGTAGCAGAGCAGCCCGGATCGGAACCGGAAGGCGCCTCCGGATCCTTCTCCTGTGACCTGCTGGACAGAGATTGGGAGACTTCGGACAGCTCTGACGACAGATTCGGTGAGAAGGTCAAAAAATAAGAATATGGGGGCTACACTCTCCCAGGAACAGCGGGAAATTTTGTCCGCCTTACAAGGCGTGGCTCAAGCATATACAGAAGGGATCCCAAAGAAAGAATTAAAACAGTTATTGTTGTGGGCAAGGCTTAACTACCCACTTGCCGAAACATGCCTGCTATTTGAAGTGGGGTTTTGGCAGGAAATTAACAGGCACTTATATTTCTTAGCGACACAAAAGGACGAGACGGCGTTAAAGCTGCTCTCGCCGGCAAGATTAATGCTGGAAGGCATATCAGCACAGTCGAAAGGACTGGGAGAGCAACGAAAAGTTGCCGTGCCCTCATCGGAAGGGGAGGAGCAAAGCTCCGGGAAAAAATTATCACTGGCCCTAAGAAGCCAGGGGGAAAGGGCTCTCGAGGAAAGAGAGCAAGAAATAATATTAAAGCCCCCGGACCCAAAACCCAGAAACCCCAGGAAACTCCTAAAGCGTCCTGAAACTCCGGAGAGTACAGGGGAGTCAGGATCGGAGGGGGGGGGGTGAAGGGGGGAGAGAAGAGATCGGGGGGGGCGCTTCCTCGCGGGGGACGCGACGCGACTGTGACGGAGCGGGCGGGAAGCGCGAATGAAGAGATACAGGGAGACACGGATGCAGACGCGGCTTTAGTCAGCGCAGCGCCGGGGGTGGCGGCCGCTTCGGTCGGTAGAATAGCCGAGACGCGGGTGGCGGGCAAAACTCGCAAGAACCGGGGGGAGGGGCCACATACCAGCGCGGAGGCGGCAAACACGGGCGGCGAAATGGGGGAAACTGCGCAGCCCCAAAGGGCCACCGTAGTGAGACGCAGGAGGCGCGCGGTTGTGACGTTAGACCCGGTGCGGAGGTCCGCTCGGATTTTGGAACGCACTCGGGGGCCGGCGGGGGGCGGGTCGTACACACCGGCGGGAGGTGCTAGGGACACAGCGTCAGAGGGGGAGGAGACAGAGTCAGGGACAGACCAAGGGGAGGAAACTTCGGAGGTGGAGCAAGAGGGAGAGAGTGACGTCAGCTCGAGAGAGACAGGGAGCGGCTCGGAGAGCACGCATGCGCAGAGAGCAGAGCGCAGGCGGGGGCGGGCCCCTGTGACGTCTCGGGCGAGGAGGGGCCGTGCTTGGGGCTCTACGTCCCCCGGCACCACACCCTCTCCAGAGCCAGTACCTTCGGATGAAACCCTCGGAATCCCAGTCCCTTCCCTTCAAGGGAGACGTTCTGGTGTCCAAGCTCCATTTTCAGCTGAGTTAAAAGCCAAGCAAACACGGTCTCAAGTGAGATCGCCGACATGGCAGCCGACCGGAAAAGGAAGTGCAGTCGAGCTCATTCCCTCATCGGAGCTAGGGAGGCCGGTGACAGCGCCACCTAGTGGCAGGAGGGCAGAAGTGCACGACATGCCGGACCGGTTCGGCGGAGGCACAGCGCCATCTCGTGGCGAGGCTGCAACAATGCAGCATTTTTTTCCAACATTATATAAGAAGAAAAGCACGTTAAAGGAAACAATATTAGCACAACAAAGAGATTATCCATCGACTTCGGGATTTCATGAAGGTGATGAAAGCTCAGATGAAGAACAATTACTAGGAGAGGATGTCATAAGGATCACAGCATCGGAAGGTGTTCCGACATGGATGCTGTCAGCAGCAGAAGCAGCAAAAAGCTTCTTGCATTCAATTGATACAGCGAAAAAGAAATATCAACGGGATCCTCGAGTTTCCTTCTCAGATTTAGGAGCAAGGCCAAAAACCTCAAGGCGAGGAATGAGGCATGATGAATCACCAATAACATCCACGACACCATTATTCATGCAAATCCCAATGGAACCTCAAGAAGAAGAAGAACTTCAAGAGCCAGTGAAAACAATGGACTGGAAACAAATTAGAAAAGCATTAGCAAAGGAAAAACATTTATTTCCAGGATCAGGAGATTTGACAATGCCAGTGGCATATGATGCCCAGGGGCAGAACCCAAGGTGGGAAAGAATGGGTCACGAAGTACTCAAAGAATTGGGGAAGGCGGCTCAAACTTTTGGGCTAGGTTCACAATACTTCAAACAGCTATTAAAAGGAACATTCACTACATATGACCTTACACCATTTGACATTCGAGGTATTGTGGCAATGATTCTTACTGACACGCAAAGTCTTGTCTGGGAAAAAAGATGGAGAAAATATCTTGCTGAATTACGGAACAGATATCAAGGTGGGCCAAATGCAAACCTCACAGAAGGGCAGTTAGCAGGAGATCCTCCAGATGACAACCCAAGGGAACAAGCAGTGCGGCTTCCACGAGGAGTGTTAAGTGACATCAAGGAAGCAGCGCGAAGGGCAATCTTACAAATCACACCGACAGGAGCGCCAGAAATCCCGTTCTCTTGCATCAGGCAAGGTCCCACAGAGCCATTTATGTCATTCATCGATTGACTCACGCAAGCCGTGGATCGACAGCTGGCAATGGAAGAAGCGAAGGGGCCTCTCTTAGAGAGCTTAGCTTTCGGCAATGCCAACCCGGATTGTCAACGGGTGATTAGCGCCATGCCAGGACGGCCATCCTTGGCAGAGATGGTGGAGGCATGCAGTAAGGTGGGAACACCTCAGCATGTTGCATCAATCGTGAAGAGTGAACTAAGAGAGGAGTGGGAAGAGCAGCTAAAGGGACGTTCAGAAAGGCAGACAGAGAACAAGACACTGGAAAAGATGCTCGAAAAAATACTGCAACAGCAGGACGAGAACATCAACAAAGTCCTTGCGACGATGCAGAAAAAGAACAACCCCCCAAGAGGACAATGCTACAAATGTGGGGAGTTTGGCCACGTGAAAAGAAACTGTCCACGGACACATACGCCAGCGCCAGCACAGAAGGCGGAGAGGCCAGTTTGTGCGCGGTGCGGAAGGGGAAGACATTCAGCGAAAGAATGTTTTTCCCGGACAGACGTGGACGGAAACCCGCTACCGCATCCGGGAAACGGGAAGCGGAGCGCGCCCGTAAGCCAGCGCGCCCAGACACAAATACTGGCGGTGTCACAAGAGCAGACAGGGCAGTTGTCAGCGAACGACATGCAGATGCCCTCAGCAAAACCCTTAGTCAGTTCCACAGTGACCCAGACCTCCTCCCACCAGGGGCACAGTGTGCACTGGCAGCTTCGAGACTAGTATGCTTCTTAGATGATAGTCATGCGGAGATACCAACGGGTATCCGCGGGGACTCCTATAAGAAGCAAGATTTCCTGATAATCGGACAAGATAAGTGCAGTATTCTTGGACTCATTGTATATCCAACAGTCGTCTCAGCGGACAAAAATACAGAATTAACAGTCTTGGCAAGAGCGCTTCGTCCACCATTGACTGTACCAGAAAATACTGTGGTTGCGAGAGCTTTCGCATTGCCGCCGCACGCAGTTGGAGAGGTCATGTCAATCTTCGACGAAGAAGGTTTCCCTATGAAAGAACATGTTGAAGTACATACAACATGGGTGAAACACATAGGTCGAGACCGACCCACGCTCACGTGCCAATTGACATGTGGGGACAGGACAATAGCGATCAGAGGTATGCTCGACACAGGGGCGGATGTAACGGTAATCTCGTATATCTTCTGGCCACGCAGTTGGAGCTTAGTCGCGCCAATGGGTTCTCTCTCAGGCATAGGGGGAGCATCTCTGTGTCTGCAAAGTGAGAATTCTGTCGTTGTCATGGGACCAGGAGACAGGACGGCGATCATTCGTCCTTTTGTCGTCCAAAAGCCGATCACAGTCTGGGGTCGGGATCTTTTGGCACAATGGGGTGCGAAAATCGAAGTGGATTTTTAATAGGGGTCACTGCAGCACTCGCCACACTGAAGCTGAAATGGAAAACAGATGATCCAGTTTGGGTGGATCAGTGGCCCCTTGAACGAAGAAAATTGAGTGCTCTGAAAGACCTGGTCCAAGAACAATTGCAGAAGGGACACATCAGGCCAACAGACAGCCCTTGGAATTCTCCGGTGTTTGACATCAAGAAAAAACTGTCGGGCAAATGGAGATTGTTACACGATCTCAGGAAGATCAACGAAGTCATAGAAGACATGGGACCGCTTCAGTTGGGACTTCCATCTGTCTCAATGATTCCCAGAGATTGGCAGCTTGTGGTCATTGACCTCAAGGACTGTTTCTTTAGTATTCCACTCCATCCAGATGATGCTCCGAGATTTGCCTTTTCAGTTCCGAGTATCAACAGGGAAACGCCTCTGCAGCGGTACCATTGGGTCGTTCTTCCACAAGGACTGAAAAATTCTCCGACGATCTGTCAATGGTACGTGGCACGAGCTTTGGCACCAGCGCGGAAGAAATTCCCGAAAGTGAAGATCATTCATTACATGGATGATTTGCTCATTGCAGCATCAACTCGACAGGAGCTGCAGGAAGCTCGTGACTGTGTGATTGCAGAGGTGCAAAAGGCAGGTCTGGAAATTAGCATTTCGAAGATTCAAGAGGTTGCACCTTGGAAATATCTAGGGTGGAAGATTTCAGAAAGAACCATAAAACCTCAAAAAATGGAAATCAGCACCGAGGTCAGCAATTTGCATGATCTGCAACAGCTTTTAGGAGAAATCAACTGGATGAGGCCAATCTTGGGAATCACGAACAGCGACATCCCAGCGCTGCTCGATCTTTTGAGAGGAGACACAGACATTCGGTCTCCCAGGACGCTCACGCCTGAAGCAAAAAAGGAGTTGGAGAAAGTCGCAGACGCGATACAGAAAAGGCAAGCACATCGATTTGTTCCAACGTTGCCTTTTCAGTTGGCAGTGCTGGGGAAGAAAACACAGTTCCATGGTCTGATCTTCCAATGGGACGAATCGCAGAAGGATTCTTTGATAATCATAGAGTGGATTTTTCTACCACACAGGCCCGCAAAAACGATTCTTACAGATTTAGAGATGGCAGCACAAATCATCATAAAGGCGAGAACAAGGTTGCTGACAATGGCAGGAAGAGAATTCTCAGTCATCAGATTACCTTTGAAGCGAGACTATTTCGATTGGGCAATGCAACAATCGGAAGACCTATTGATCGCGTTGCTGGCGTTCCCAGGAACTTGTACAGTCCACTTTCCGAGACACAGAATACTGCAATCGCAAATATGCTATAGGGCGAAACCAAAAATAAGCGAAGAACCATTGGACGGGATCACAGTGTTCACGGATGGCTCAGGGAAGACACACAAGTCAGTGATCACGTGGAGAGACTCAACGACAGGGGATTGGGAATCTGACGTGAGGATGGTTCAGGGCTCTCCACAGATTGTGGAGTTGGCAGCCGTTGTCCGAGCATTTCAGTTGTTCGAACAACCTCTCAATCTGGTGACAGACTCCGCATATGTTGCGGGCGTGGTCAAGAGATTGGAAGGTTCGCTCTTGAAAGAAGTCAGCAATGAGGTTTTATACTCATATCTGACAAGCTTGAAAATACTGCTAGAGAGCAGGGAGAGAAAGTATTTTATCACACACATTAGAGCGCACACAACACTTCCGGGGTTTTTAGCGGAAGGGAATGCTCGGGCAGACAGGTTGACAATGCCCATTTCGCAAACACTGCCGGACATTTTTGAGCAGGCAAGATTAAGTCATGCGTTCTTTCATCAGAACGCGCAAGGGCTAATGGAATCCTTTCGTCTCACAAAGAGTCAGGCGAGGGAAATCATTAGTGCCTGTCCAGACTGTCAGCTTGTGCAGCCACCTTCCTCTACCGGAGCCATCAATCCGCGGGGGCTGCAAAGTCTTCAGCTGTGGCAAGCTGATGTCACAAAATATCCATCTTTTGGGAGGCTCAAAAATGTTCATGTTTCTGTGGATACATTCTCAGGGGCAGTCTTTGCTTCAGCACATGCAGGGGAAACAGCAGACCATGCTTGCCGACATTTCCTGCAAGCATTCGCAGCGTTAGGTGTGCCTCAAGAGATAAAAACAGATAATGGGCCAACGTATACAGGCAGGGTGCTTGACAGATTCTTGAAAAGGTGGGGTGTCAGACACACGTTTGGTATTCCACATTCGCCCACAAGTCAGGCGATCATTGAAAGAACACATCACACCCTGAAATCCCTTCTGGACAGACAAAGAAGGGGTGAGCCAGAGGCAACACCTCACATGAGATTAAATAAGGCACTGTATGTGTTGAATTTCCTAAATAGCTCATCCTCAGAACCCAATCCACCGATCATGAGACATTTCTTAAACAGCACACAGGCAAAGCTAAGGGAAAATCCTTTAGTTTTGATCAGAAACCCAGAGACAGGACAAATAGAAGGTCCTTTCAAGCTAATCACTTGGGGCAAGGGTTTCGCTTGTATCTCCACAGATCGAGGTCTAAAGTGGGTGTCGGCACGGCACGTGAAGCCATTCCGAACGCGAGAACACGAGAACGGTGATCCAAGGAACAAAGAGACGAGTACTCAGACGGAGGTCGAGACTCAGACTGCACAGAACGATTCAAAAGAAAAATAAGAAGAGGCTAAAGACTTTGGGGGAACTTTTCTCTAGAGTCTTGAACGAGAAATAGAACGATAATTTCACGCAGAAGCAGAATTATGGGCTTCATGATGCTTATGTGCATCATTCTTTCATTCGTTGCAGTAAGCAATGGGGGTAATTTACCTATTACACAACCAAGACAAAACGTATGGGAGACTTTGGCTCAGGCAGCAAATTTAGATAGTATTTGCCTGACACATTCGAGGCCAGGAAAACCATTTTCAGCATGCATGGTTGGATTGCCAGTGGATGAATGGCCAGTTCCAGGGCACTCCGCAGTTAACATTTCACAGGTCATTAAAGATCCTGAGAAAGAGTGGTGTGCTTGGACACGTCTACTTCCTGTGGCTTCTACAGAACCTCAGGAATTGGAGATTTTTGGGTCCATGACAATGGAACTCTGCATGCAGTTTGAGGCTCCAAATGTCACAAAGGTGAAAACTGTCGATTTGACTCCCGTTCATGAATTCTATAAAAATGCGTCAGCATGGTGTAAATATACAGAAAAAACTACCAAAGGATCGGTCCAAGTTCCAGTGCAATTGCCACGGGGTTTGTTTTTAATTTGCGGTGACAGAATTTGGCACGGCATTCCTGCTAATGCCACAGGAGGTCCATGCAGCATTGGGGAAATTTCAATGCTATTGCCTGATTTGAACATGTTAAGGGAAAGAAAACGCAGAGAAAAAAGATCAATACAGCAATATGCGGCAGATTGCAATGATAAAATATTTTCTTGGGACAAGAAAGCGAGTATTGCTACAGCAATCTTCTCACCTCAAGCAGCATCAGGGGTGGCCTTGACTCAAGTCGACCGCATGGGTTGTTGGTTAAGCAAACATGCACGGTCTGTGTCTGTCGCATTGGATGACATGTTAAAAGACATCAGTGGTGTAAGGCAGGCGACTCTTCAAAACAGAGCGGCGATCGATTATCTATTGCTCGCTCATGGACATGGTTGTGAAGAGTTTGAAGGGATGTGCTGCATGAATCTCTCAGATCATTCAAGGTCAATTCATGAAAGTATCAAAAATATAAAAGACAGCATAAATAAGCTTGGTGAGATCACAGGATCATGGATCGATCAGCTGGTAGACTTCTTTGACATCTCTCCCATTTGGAGAGGAATTTTAAGAATAGGGTTCTATGTTTTAATAGTTCTCCTAGTCCTCATACTTGTTATCCCATGCATATTTGCATGTTTAAAACACGCTATGAATCGGATAGCGAAAGAAATTTTCCTAGTGCAAACAGAAGGGGGAGATGTGGGATCTCAGCACCTCAGGATGAGGGTGCAGAGCAACCAAGACCACCCTTGGGGGGCTCGGGAGTCCTGGAATGTTGCCAGAAGTGTCTGGTGGCTGGACTTTGATCCTACACAGGAGATAACATCTGTATGAGGACTGGGAGGATTTCACTGGGGTGAATGGTGAAGAGATAAGTTAGTTAGAGTATAATACACAGGGTTTAGGATTTCTGTACAGGGGGGTCTAGAGAAGTAAGATGGAGGAATTGGGGCGTGTCCTGTCCTTCTTCTTCTTCTTCTTGGCCTCCATCTTCTGTGGTGATGGTGGCACTTTGGGATTGGTCTTTACTAAAAGTGCACTGGTTAATAAGAATAGAAGGTATTGGGGAAAAATCATAAATATTGTACACGTAACCTTAGGTATAAAGATAAGTGACCGCCCCGGGGACTCGCAGTGTGCCCATGGCTGACATGCTGAGCAGACCTCTGTTGGGCTGAAAGAAAATCTTTTAGATAAACAATTAATAAACACTGAGACCGAAACAAGATCAGAAGTCTCTCCTCGTCCTTTGAAGCGCCGGGCTGCCCAAGGTCACTCTGGGCCTTTCCAGGCCACCTAAACAGCCGAGAAACCGACACTGCTCTATCAGAACAATGTAAATGAGCCTTGCTTGGTCTTATCCTAGGCAAGCTGTTACAGCTCCAGAGCTCAGTCCCCAAGGGGACTGGGTGCTAGAAGCCAGCTCGCTCTCAGACCAAGGCCACGGGAAGCAAGCAGGGAATATTCAGCTCTTAGTGATTAGGCAGCTCTTATGATTTCAAGCTCTTTGCTTGCTAGGTAGCTTTTCCCTTGGCCTAAGGCTCCAGCAGACAGTAGAGAGAGGAGAAGCAGAAGACGCTGGCTGTTCCATGAGTATGGCTTTATTGGAGGGTCCGTGAAGGGTCTCAGCTCTTCTTCTTCCGAGTTAGTAGGGGTACAGTATGCTACTTTTATACCCTTGGACCGGATCCAATCCTGACCAATGGCAAAGGTGTTAGAGTGACCATAAGTGACCAATAGTAGGGTTAACAACATATTGCCTTACATGGCTATAAGGATAAGGTACAAGGCGGATGTCCCTGGAGACAGGAAACTTCTTTGCCGCTGTGTCAGCATTCTATTCTCCAAGGGGCCCTGGCTAAACCTGAGGGGTTTACTACAACTCCACTTTCTGTTTTTACAAAAAATGCATTCGCGAGAGTTCTTTTGAAACAGTGAACAAGACACAAGAACATAGTTAACACAGTAAAAATTACAAGGAGAATAAACAACAATCCCTTAACTAAAGATGCAGCCCATCCTGTTAGTCCCCATTGCCCGAAAAGTTCATTGACCCAATCTGGGATTCTTTCTACTTTCAAGTCCTTCACGAGATCTTTCAGTTTCTGGATGTTCGCATGGATGGACTCCGAACGCGAAGAGAGGTTGAAGCAGCACATTCCTTCGAAGTCCTCACATCCATGTCTGTGGGCAAGCAGCAGGAAGTCGATTGCTGCTTGGTTTTGGAGTGAAGCTTGTCTTGTGGTTTCTTCTTCCTTTAAGAGACCACTTAAGGCTGCTGATGTGGCATTAGCTTGTTTACTGAGCCAGCACCCAAGGTGATTGATTTCACCGAGGGCTTTAGCTGAAGCTACCCAGGGTAAAAACAGAGAGACAGCAATCTTTTTTGGTCTGTTCCAATCGTACAATCTTGGATCACAATTTTCATTGAATTCAGTGTAGGACCTTTTTTCACGTTTTGATTCTCTTTCTTTTTTCCAATTATGTAACAGGGTGATGTTTGGAGTGAGGGTAGAAAGTTTTCCCAGAGTACAGGGACCTCCCTGGAGTTGGGAGGGATCCCTGCCCATACTCTGTCACCACAGATGATTAACATTCCCTTGGGTAATACTTTGGGATGGAGAGATGACACAGAAATTACACGAGCTGTGTAATTGCACCAATCATGAGGGTTATAGGCTTTGTTAACTGGTGATACATCTTTTCGATATGTGTTTTTGTGTTGGTCAATTTCTGGCCAATCATTTTTCGGACGCCTAAAGTAAAATTTGACACAATATGTGGCCTTGGAGGATCCCAATAGATCCAATTCTTGGGGTTCCTCTCTCGAGCATCTGGCAGAATTTTCGTCCACTCGTCCCAAGTATCAGCCCCATTGGGTCTCTTACCTGTGGTGCGGAGAACCTCTGAGTTCTGGACAGGCCAATCGTCTGCTATAAAGGGAATTCCTACTAGACATGTAGAAAGTGGATTATCTATGCTTCCCATAGACAAGCACATGTTGTCCTGTTTTAATGTTTTTGCTAAGGTTACCCAAACATTATGGCTGGGCTGTGGACTAATCCAGCCGAAGGCACGCGGTACGGTGTAGAGCATCCAGGCAGCAGTGAGGACAGCACCGACTGAGATATTTTTCATCTTTGGGCAGGATTAGGGCTTCTTATAGGGAATATAAGCACAATTTGTTATCTTTATGATGAGAGGGATTTCTGCCTTGTTCTTTTCTGTGTTCCCCTCCTCCCCCCCTTTTTCTTTTAATTTCTAAGCTGCACTACGGGAGGAGGAGCGGGTAGAAGGTTATGAGGTTTTAAGGTTAGGGAAAGGGAATAATAAGGCTTTTTACAATACAACACACAGTGTAATAACACATAATTCAGAGAACACTTTTGTGTTAAGGCTATCTGTGGCCTATTACAGCAGACTGTTATTTAACTTTCTGTTTTGTCTGCTGCCTTGTAATAGGGCGGTCTGTTCTTGTGCTTGTGGGTGTTCGGCGACGCCTTCGTCTCCAGGCTGAGCTGGTTTGGTTTTGAGGTGGTCTTGTGTTTGCCTCAGGAGAGTTCTTGTCCTCGTCTGTAGTGGTGTTCGCTGTGCCTAAATATGGTTTTACGATTTTCCTGGGTACCACCTTGGACCTGATGGTAGTAGCACGCATGCATAACCTCTTCCCCAGGTAATCAACTGATGAGGCTCTGAAATTTGCTGTATTTCAGGGTCTTTCACGAGCACAGGTGGTTTCTCCGTGGGCTTTGCTTGTGTGGTATTTGCAAAGTGGCGAAGTATTGGTGGGTCAGGCTCTGACGCTGCGCAGTTCAGGAAGTTGATGACATAGAGAGCCTTGCAAAGTCTCTCCACTGGAGATGTGATATTCGTGTCCCTGTTCTGTTGCTCAAGGACTCTTTTGAGGATTTGATGTGTCCTTTCCATGATGCATTGTCCTGTGGGGTTTACAGGTATGCCCGTCTTGTGTGCTATGCCCCATTCATTGAAGAACTCCTTCAACTTGTGGGAGGTATAGGCTGGCCCATTATCTGTTTTAATCTCCTTTGGTACACCCAGGGTGGCAAAAGCGAGGAGAAAGTGTTTTATTGTGTGCATGGTCTTTTCTCCTGCATGTGATGATGCAAACACTGCTCCTGAGAACGTGTCGACCGAAACATGCACGTACTTTGACCTTCCAAAAGGTGCATAGTGAGTTACATCTGTCTGCCACAGCTGACAGCTATTCAGACCTCAGGGATTGACTCCCGTACCCATAGATGGTATCTGGTAGTTTTGACAGTTCGGACAGGTAGCCACGATAGCTTTTGCCTGATCCTTTGAGAGCTTAAACATTCTCATAAAGGCAGGTACATTTTGATGAAAAAAAGCGTGTGACAACTTTGCCTGGGTAAAGATGTTAGGAACATTAGCAGTTTCTGCTGCCATAGCTAATGCATCTGCTTTCCTGTTGCCTTCGGCAACAACACCTGGGAGGTCCGTGTGAGACCTCACATGCATTATGTGATAAGGTTGTTTTCTGTGGGATATCAATTGTATTAATTTAGAGACCATTTGGTATAACTTTGGGTTAGAGACCTCTTTGAGAAGAGCATGTTCTGCTCTCATAGCTATTCCCGCAACATAAGCTGAATCTGTGACCAGATTGAAAGGCTCGTTTTTAAATTTTTCAAAGGCTCTGACAACAGCTGCTAATTCTGCAATCTGTGGCGATCCTTCTACTGTCTGTACGTCAGATTGCCATTCTTGTGTTTGCGGGTCTCTCCAAGTAATCACCGACTTGTGGGATCACCCTGAGCCATCTGTAAATAGAGTTAGAGCCTTGAGAGGATTTCTACTTTGGATTAGTTTTGGAATCAAATGGAAAGTTTCATTCTGGTTGAAAAGCTTGTGTTCTGGGATGTCTGATGAAGTTTGACCCGTATAACTGTCCAGAGCAAACTGTAGACTCGCATTGGTCTTGATCAAATCCTCAAAGTCTTTAAGGGTTATTGGCAAATATATGCATTCAAAATCACAACCTGAAAGGGAGCAAAGGCGAGTCCTAGCCTTTTTTATTAAGTGTGCTATAATCTCCTGGTAGGTGGTAAGTGTCTTTGTAGGCTGGCTACTTGTAAAAACCCATTCCAGTATCAACAAAGGATCTCGCAGCTGAGGGTCCCATTGGAAGATCAGTCCATGGAATCTGGGTGCTTTTCCCAGGATGATGAACTGGAAAGGCAGACTAGGCTCCTAGCGATGGGCTTTGCGTGAAGACAGGGCTCCCTGGACTTTGATGATGGCACCTCTGGCTTCCTCTGTGAGAGTGCCAGGGAGAGTCCAGTTCCTTGGGTCCACGAAGAAGATTGAACAAGGGAGCAAGGTCCTCTGATGTAATTCCTAGCAGTGGACGCGCACCCAGTTGATGGATCCACACAGGCTGTGTAAGTCCCTGAGGGTTTTTGGGCCGTCGTTGATGACAATCTGCTGAGGTAGGATAGTTCTTTCCCGGATCTGGATTCCAAGGTAAGTCCATGGCTCGGTGTACTGAATTTTGTCCTCATGAATTTCCATTCCTGCCTTTTCAATGGCTTCAATAGTCTTTTTGACCATTTTGTCCAAGTAAGCTTTGTCTGAAGCACACACTAGAATGTCATCCATGTAGTGATAGATGATGGCGTCTGGAAATGATTTCCGAATGGGAGACAGTATGTGAGACACCTACCACTGGCAGATAGTCGGCGAGTTTTTTAATCCCTGAGGAAGATAATGCCAATGATATCTTTTGAGCGGAGCTTCCTTGTTAATAGAGGGAACGGAAAAAGCAAACCGTGGAGCATCCTCAGCATGTAGTGGTATGCTGAAGAAACAGTCCTTAATGTCTATGATAGCAAGTGTCCAGTCTCTAGGCAGCATTGATGGGGAGGGCAGGCCAGGCTGAAGAGGGCCCATGTCCTCGATGACTTTGTTGATTCTGCTAAGGTCGTGGAGAAGCCTCCACTTGTTTGTACCTGGCTTTGGTAGAACGAAGACTGGAGAGTTCCAAGGGCTGTCGGACTCCACTATGTGGCCTTTTTTGAGCTGTTCTTCCACGAGGGCGTTTAAGGCGCGCAGCTTGGCTTTCTTTAGGGACTGCTGCTCGGTCCAGATTGGCTCGTGGCTTTTCCAGGTGAGATGGGGTATTTCTGGCAGCGCGCTCAACTCAGTGGCCCCAGTCAGAAATCCTGAATGGGAACACATAGGGAAGCACCCCACTGGGATAAAATGTCTCTTCCCCTTACCACAAATGGACGGATGGTTGCCAGCTTGCCTTCTGGCCCTTCAACCAGGATGTTGTTCTTGCTCCTCATGGATACTGTAGTTCCACCAATCCCGGAAATCATGCCTGCAACAGGTTGTAGATCCCAATGTGATGGCCAATCTGAACAGGCGATGATGGTCACATCTGCACCGGTGTCCAGCATCCCTGGCAGGACGGTCTTCTCTCCTTTGTGGGAGAGGCCACACTCGATGGTAGGCTTGGATGGTCCCATGACTTGAGCCCACATAGCTGTAGGATTGAGAGGAATCTGTTCCCTGTGATTCTTTGGGAGTAAAAATGCCTGTGCTATTGGAGTTCCCTTAGAGAGAAAAAATGGTAAGTCTATGCAGTATACCTGCACGAGGATCTCTTGTCCCGGCTGCGCTGTCAGCACTTCCGGAACAACGAAGATTTCCTTCGGAGTATTAACAGAATCGCCTGTAATTAGAATGTCTGAAGGACTCCCTTTAGGTCCATATTTTCCTGTAGGAACACGGTGAACATTCTTATCATTAAAGTCAATGGACAAAGCAGTTACCAGTTGCCGGCGGGTACCTCTCTGGGTTGTCCCGTGGGTTGGGGCTTCTCCTTTGGGTCTGGAGCAGCCTGGGTTTGTGCGTGATTGGGTCTTGGTGGCCTTTGATTTGTATTCTGCACCCGAAGGTCGAACGGGTGCCTCAAGGAGTTTAAAGGATGCAATTGATAGCGTTGCTGATGTTGGGGTCTTTGATTATAATTCCGATGGTATCGGGGGGGTGTTCTCTCCGGGCAGTCCTTTATATAATGTCCTAGCTCTCCACAGTGATAGCATTTAGCTTGTTCCTTAGAGGTTATGACTGCATATGCACCAGAAACTCTTTCAGCAATACCCTTAGCAACTGCTTGGGCCACTGTATTTTCAGTGGACATGTGACGTGTACAGCATTCTAGCATTTGCTCTATAGTGGGGTCTGTATCCACGGGTAAAGACCTCAAAATGGCCTTACATTTCTCATTTGAGTTGCTGAAAGCAAGCTTACATAAGAGTTCCTTTCTTGCCTCAGTACTCTCTATTTGTTTCTCCAAAGCATCTCTAAGTCTGTCCACAAATTTTATAAAGCTTTCTTTAATGCCTTGTTTTATAGTAGAAAAATGCATTGTTGGCATTGACTCATCCTGCATAAGAAGCAAGGAGGTTTTTGCTGTGATTGCTACATCCTGCAGCGCTTCTTTATTCAGAGTTTCCATTTGTTCTGCTGGCTTTTGAAAGTCTCCTTCACCGGCCAATTGTTCTACTGTGAAGTTCGTCTTAGTAGCATCAGCAGTATATGAATCTGATAGCGTTTTTAAGTGTTTCTTCCAATGCCTATCCCATAACAAATATTCTGCCGGTGACAGAAGGCATTGTGAAACATTTTTTACATCGTGAGGAAGCAAGACATGTGCAGAGAACATGGCTTCTAGGAAATTTCTAAAGATATGTGAACTACGTCCATGTTCCTTGGCTATATTTCTCAATTGTACCAGTTCCTTATTAGAAATTGGTTTCCATGCCTTGATATTAGATTCCCCACCATTCCTTCCTTGCCTGTACTCGTCCGGAAAGGCTGTGATTTTCTGTGCTAGGTCCCAGTTCCCAGACTTTGTAGCTTCTATCTTAATAAGAGCCCATGGGTCTATATTAATCGCATCAAAATCAGATTCATCAGAAGAGCTCTCCTTGTCTGAGGAACACCGTGAGGGATATGCTACCCGTGAATTCCTTTTTTTTCGTTTAGAAGCATTTTTCATGGTTTTCAGTGACTGGTCAGAAGTTGGCGCTATTGGATGAGGGGTTGCAGCACAGCAGGGACCGGATTGGGTGGGGGGGGTGACGCCACGGGTGGTCTCTGATCCGTTCGGGTGGCAGGAGGGTTCGGTCAGAGGTTGGAGGGACGGGTGGGGGCAGGGGGGGTATGGGGGCTGTGGATGCACGCCTGGGGGGTTTGGGGGTACGCAAGCAATGCCGCTGGTTTGGGGTATTGGGTGAGTTGGTGTTACTGCACATGTGTGCGGCTCGGCGCAGGAGGACAGGGTGTGGGCATGGCTCAGGAAAGTGGCGGGAGGGGCCGGGAGGGCCGGGGCGGTCTCGGGGGGGGCGGGAGCGGGGGCGGTGACGGCGGGGAGGGCGGTCGCGGGGGTGGGGGATAGCAGCGCAGGGTTGGGTGGGGTGGCGGCGATAACGGGACCGGGGAACGCGGCGGTCGCGGCGGGGGGAGCGGGGGGCAGTGCAGGGGCAGCAGCGGGAGCCGGGGATACCGCGACGGAACAAGCGGGGGCGGGGACCGGCGGCACGGGGGTAGGGGGGACCGGAATCGCGACGACGGGAGGCGGCAACGGCAGCATGGGCGCGGGGGGAGGGAGGAGAGGGTAGAGCGGCGCAGGGGGAGGGGTGGTCGCAGCGGAGGGTACGGCGGCAGGGACAGGGAACGGGGCCCCCGGGGCCGGACACGGGGATGAAGCGGAGCCGGGGGGATGGGGGGCTGCAGGAAACGGGGAGTTGGGCAGCGAGGGTCCCGCGAGGGGGGGGAATTTGGCGGGGGGGGGGCTGCTTGGCCTCTTCCTGCGAGGTGGTATGGGCAGGAAGCACTGCAGAGCCCAGCGACTGTGTGGCATGCAAGCCACATTCCTCTGTTATCTTATCAGCGGAATTAGCATATGAAGAGGAAAGATCTGTTAGTTTGGAACTTTTTTCAGAGTTCGATTTTTCAATCGTTTTTGTTATTATATGAAATAAAGGTAAGAAGTTAGTAACAGAAAAGTCCTGTTTTGTTTGAGACATATAAATGGTGTTTCCAACTGTATCCCAAAAGGAATTTTCAGTAATCGTGGTCTTATCAGTTTCAGGGAAATTCAGCACAATCCAAGATACAATTTTTTAAGGGTCTTTTTTGACAGACTACCTTTAGAAAAAGTGAAATTGTCAACAGATAAGGTTTCTACAATGGTTAAATATAACTCTCCTCACGTGTTGTTAGTCTTAGGCTGCTTAAACAAGTACCCATGATTTTTCAAGCCCTTTCCACAGAAAAACGAGAAAAAAAGGAAAAAAAAACGAAAAAGGTTTTTAGAGCACCCAAAGGTATGCGCGCAATCTTAATACTTACGTCCTTTGGGGTCAGGGGTCTTTGGAAGGGGGTCTGCTTCTCAATTCTCCTCAGACTCAGGCTGGAAAAGGATTGTTTTGTCAAACTAAACTGTGAAGAATTGTTGCTAACACATTCTATGAAGTTTAGAGTTATATACTAATGCAGTACAGAATCTGGAAAATTTGAAAGCTAAAACTTAAGGCATCATTCTATAACACTTTGTGCTGGAAAATGGAGTATTGAGACTTGTCTAAAAAGAGACATAGTCTCAAAAAAAAGGGGGGGATTTGATAAATAACATAGAGAATAGCAACTAATTAGGCCTATTTTAAAATGAATGCAAATTATAGCTCTGAGTAATGAACTTGAACAGCACTTAACTGAAGAACAAGAGACGATGGTCTTATGGCTAATACCTAAATCTAAAATTTTCTTCTTGAAATAATTGTTATGGAGGTTGTAGCTCATCTAGAGATGTATTGGGTTTGCGTAGTCTGGTTTTTGGTAGCAGTGGGGCTACAGGAGCAACTTCTGTAAGAAGCTGCTAGAAGCTTCTTCTATCCATGTCCTGCAGAGCCAATCCCTGATGTTTCCAAAGATGGACATGCTGCTGGGCAAGGCTGGGCCAATTAGAAATGGTGGTAATGCCTCTGTGATAACATATTTAAGAAGAAAGAAAACAAAATTTGTTGAGCAGTTTTAATTTTGGCCAGAGAAGAGAGGAGTGAGAACATGTGAGAAGAAAAACTATGCAGACACCAAGGTCAGTGAAGAAGGAGAGGGAGGAGGGGTTCCAGGTGCCAGAGCTGAGATTCCTCTGCAGCCTGTGTTGAAGACCATGGTGAAGCAGGCTGGCCCCCTGCAGCCCATGGAGGTCTGTGGGGATGCAGAGGTCCACCTGCAGCCTGCGGAGGAGACCCACACCAGAGCAGGTGGATGCCTAGAGGAGGCTGTGAGACTGTGGGAGACCCACAGAGAGAGGGGCCCTGCTCCCATGCTGGAGCATCCTGTCCTTGAAGGGCTGCACCCTGAGGAATAATAACCCACGCTGCAGCAGTTTCAGGGAGACTGTTGCCTGTAGGATGGACTCATGTTGTAGCAGGTAACAGAGAGCTGTTGTTCGTGAGATGGGGTTATGTCAGAGAAGTTAAAGGAGAACTGTCTCCTGTGGGAGGGACTCCATGGTGCAGCAGGGGAATTACTCCTCTTCCTGAGCAGCAGGAAAAGCCATGGGTGATTAACTGACCATGATGCCCATTCCCTGTCTCCTTGCACTGCTGGGGTAAGAAGTAGAGCAGGAAGGAAGGAGGGCTGGAGGGAAGGTGTTTGTAAGGTCTTATTTTACTTCCCATTATACTGCTTTGATTTTATTAGCAATAAAATAATTTCATATCTCTAAGTTGAGACTGTTTTGTTTGTCATGGTATTTGATGAGTGACCTCTCTCCCAGTCCTTATCTCAACCCATGAACCTGTCATTAAATTTTCTCTCCTCTGTCCAGCTGCAGCGGGGAGTCAGTGGCTTCGGTGGGTGCCTGGCATTTGGCCCAAGTCAACCCATGACAATAGGTCAAAAGATCAATTGAAGTACTGTGATAGATGAGTAATGTGATGGTTGACTCTCACAATTAAAAGGTAAATATCATGTATATATGTTAGGAGAAGTTTTATAGACTTATAGTTATGTTTTACGCCCCCCCTTGCGTTGTTATCGGGGGTGGCCTGGGTTTGGGACATTTGGGAGGGTCGGCTTGTCACCATGGCAACAACTGACCTCCAATCAAGATTTAAGAAATGTGAAAAATGCATATTATATGATTGGCTTTTCACAAATATTAAAATGAATACTATATGTATTATGTTGGAAAGTTATGTTGTATTAATCCTTTTTCTGTAGTGCTATGCTAATCGTTTTAAGTAGTGTGGTGAATATAGTTTTAGGCTACAGAAACTATGTGATGTAAGATACTTTTACTAACTAGCTCAAGGAGAGATAACAGTAACAAGACACCAAAAAACCCAAGAGAAGAATTATTGCCTCCTTATCGGGGAGAACCAGACTTCGAGGGACCAAGACGATTGATTTACAAGATGAAGGAAGAAGTTGCCAATAACCAGAAAACACCCTTTGTTTGAAAAGAATGTTTGCATCATGTATGAGATATATGAATATGCAACAGGCTATTGCTTTTAAGGGCTAATCCTTTGTTAGCAAAGCGTGTTCTGTGGCAGAGCAGAGCACCTAGACATCTGTAATTCTTTGCTTTTTTATTGTCCTAACTCTAATTGTCCAAATTCTTATTAGTCTAAGTTTTATTACTATTTTAAAACTATTTTATTACTATTAAACTTTTACAAATTTAAACCAAGTTGTTATGAACAAAAACTCGGTTAATATTTTTTTATGAGAAAAAGTTTCAAAAAGGCAGCCAGACCACTGGCTCTGCCTAAGTTCTGTGTGTTTTGTTATTGTAATCACGGGTCGTTGTCGTTAATGGTTGTTTTTGTATTAGTAAAAGCCCTGGCCGGGGCGAGGTAATGGCCCTTCTCCTGGGTGGGGACCTTGCCCGAAGCTAAGTTGTACCTTTCCCAGAATAGTGAAGACACCTGAGAAGGTGGGGGGGGTTATGCAAAGTGACTCGCAAGACCAGAATGCTTTGTGGGAGCCCCATCTCCAAACTCATGGAGAAACCCCAAAAACAACGAGCCACCTAAGAGTTGAGAGACTAGAGTGATGTCTGGACGTGAGGAACCGAGTGCTGAGCCTGCAGAGACGCGGAACACCTTCGGACCCTCTCGCCCTGACCATGGGAGTTGACCCCGGAGCTGAGACCAGGCCGACTGAGTGGGAAAAACGAACATCTGACACCATCTTATGGGATCAGGAGACCCAAAAAGGCTCCCAAGAGGATCTGATCCCCAGCTCTGCCCCTGGTGGACAGAGCTGCGCATATCCTCCTCCTCTGAGTCGCCCTGGGAGACGACGGACGCTGCAGACCCGTCGAGCCGCCCAATCCTGAGCTGATCACTTTTTAATAAAGGCATTACACAGGAGAAGAAGTCTCCTGGCCCTGTTTATTTCAGCTGGGGGCTCTCGTCCGGAATAGCCACGCCGCAAGAGGACTCAGGACTGGCCATCTTGGATCTTCAGAGGACAGCTGGCTACCAGGACCAGAGGGACCGGCTCAGGACAGCGACGCAGAGGAGCACCGGAGCACCGGACTGGTGAGAAACTCGGTGGCGGGAGCGGGAGACGTGCGCATGTGTGTGTGAGTGAGACGAGGGCCGGCAGCCGGACCTTCGAAGCGAGAGTGGACCCCTTAGTACTGCGGTTCCGTTTTTTCGCGAGAAAAGCGGCCAGGAACAGGGGGACGCGAGTGGAATTAGTGTGAGTGAGTCGTCTCCCAAGGGGGAATAAAGGGCCCCCCCACTCCGGGCGTGCGGAGTGAATTACTGTGTATGAGTGGCACGCACCCCAAAGTCCTGACAAAGCGAGGTCAGGCACTTTTGTAAGTCTCGAGAAGGATTCGAGTAAGATTTGTCAGTCCCGAGAAGGATTCGGGTGGTTCACAAGCCCTGCAGGCAAAGTAAGTCCTGACGAAGGGAGGTCAGGCACTTTTGTAAGTCTCGAGAAGGATTCGAGTAAGATTTGTCAGTCCCGAGAAGGATTCGGGTGGTTCACAAGCCCTGCAGGCAAAGTAAGTCCTGACGAAGGGAGGTCAGGCACTTTTGTAAGTCTCGAGAAGGATTCGAGTAAGATTTGTCAGTCCCGAGAAGGATTCGGGTGGTTCACAAGCCCTGCAGGCAAAGTAAGTCCTGACAAAGGAGTCAGGCACAAACCCCAGCGAAAGAGGCTGCGGTTTGCTTTTAAGTCCTGATACGGTGAAGCCTAAAAATTGGCAGGTTAGGCAAACTAAAAATCAGGCAGTTGTTTCTCCTGACTGAGGGTGTCAGGCACGACCCGGATTCTTGGCCGTGGCTTCGTGTGTTTAAGTCCCGATAGATGTAAGACCTGACGCTGGGAAGTTGGGCAATCAAGAGATTGGGCAGTTGTTTCAGTATAAAGTCCTGAGCATCAGGCAGTAAATTTGAAGTTCAGTGGAGGAGGCTGGAGCTCCTCAAGGAAGGTTTTTTTTGAAATTCCCGGTCAGTAGAGGCACCTTCGGGATATTTTTTATTGAGACTTGAAAAATGGGATGTTGTAGTAGTAAAAAGACCGGCAAGAGACTGGGGTATATACATCCCAATAGTCCCTTAGGAGAACTGTTAGTAAAATGGGATTCTATAGAGGCCACGGAGGGATTAGATAAAGTGAAAATGATCCATTATTGTATGGAAGCGTGGCCAGAATTAGAGTTGCAAGGAGGATGGCCTTGGTGTGAGACAAAGGATAAGTGGATGTGCCAACAATTAAATAATTATCTGACAGCTCGAGGGGATACTGATCCTGAGCAATTATTGTATGTGGCTTGCTGGTTAAAGAGTGCTGTTGGAGATGAAGGGGTGCAAATTTGTAAGGTACAGAGGAAGAAAGAGGGGAATGAAGGAGGGGATGATAGAACTAGTAAAAGATGGGACCCCCTGGATTATTTGCCGCCTTCTGCCCCTCCACCTTATGATCCTCTTCTTCAAGCACCTCAAATGGCAGGTCCGGTTCCTCCCCCAGCTGCCATCTCCTTACCACCTGCTCAAATTCCTCCTTCTACCTCTTCAGCTTCTGCTATGATGAACCCAGTATCTCCTCCAGTTCCTTCTGCACCACCACAAGTGCCTACTCCACCTGCTGCATTCTCCACCCCTTCTCCAGCTCCGCTTAATATCTACTCAAGTCCCTCTCCCCCTCCTATTGCTGTCCCTTTACCTCCTTCTACCTGGGACACAAATGCCTCCTCGCCCGATAGACAGCTATCAGCAAATACACCTGCTGATGGGCAGAAAGTTCAGGGTAACCCAGAGAACCCTCAAAGTAGTTTGGCATCTGAAGATGGGCCATACTGTAGCACCAGATCCAAGACCTCCAAGGCAGAGAGACTCTTTCCCCTCAGAGAGGTTCCTATGGGAGGAGTGGCGGTAGGTGTTGGCTTTGTGAATGCTCCCCTAACTGCTTCTGAGGTGAGGGGATTCAAGAAAGAGTTGGGGCATTTAGTTGAGGACCCAGTGGGCATAGCCAAACAAGTGGATCAATTTCTAGGTCCAAATATCTACACTTGGGGGGAAATGAATTCCATCCTGAGTATATTATTTTCCCCAGAAGAGGTCCAGATGATAAGGGCGGCTGGCATAAAAATTTGGGAGAAAGATAACAGTCCAGGACCCCAGGTGCCATCAGGTGAACAGAAATTGCCACTAACGGAGCCCAGCTGGAACCCTAACCAGGAAGAGGAGAGAAAGGCCATGAGGGAATATAAGTCTTTGATAATACAGGGGATCAAAGAGTCAGTTCCCAAAAGAACTAATACCCAGTTGGCATTTGAGGGTGCACAGGAGAAAGATGAAGCTCCTGCTGCCTGGCTTAATCGCCTAAGGCGGAACTTTCAGTTGTACTCTAGAATAGACCCAGACACCCCGGAAGGTCAAATGCTACTAAAAGTCCAATTTGTTACCAAATCTTGGCCTGATATACGGAGAAAACTGGAAAAGATAGAAGATTGGCAAGAGAAGGACATTAATGAGTTATTAAAAGAGGCACTGAAGGTGTATTTAAGGAGGGAGGAAGAAAAAGCAAAGGCCAAGGCTAAGATCATGGTTGCTGTAGCTAGAGAAAGTGCAGGGTGGGCGGGTCCACCACCAGGAGGAGGCAAGGATAAGTCAGTACTGTCAAGTACAAGAGAGATGGAGACACCTCAAAGCCCTTTGAGAGAGCGACATTGCTCTTACTGTGGAAAGGCAGGACACGTGAGGAGGTTTTGTAGAAAACTCAGTCTTGATGAGGCAATAGCCAGGGAACAAGATAATTTAGGGAAGATCCTTAAAGGTGACGATTAGAGGGTCAGGGGCTTTACACTATAGGGGACCTGATGTAACATCTAGAAGAGCCCTTGGTAAACTTTGAAGTGGGACCCTTAAGTGAAGAATTCGAATTTTTGAGTAGATACAGGAGCAGATAAGTCCTGTCTCAACAAAGTACTAAGAAGTATAGTATAGTATAGTATAGTATGGTATGGTATGGTATGGTATGGTATAGTATAGTATAGTGAAAAACATCTGAAGTTAGAAAAAAACAGCTAGGTAGAAAGGATATCCAATAGCACCAAAACTGGCCAGTAATACTTAACTTGTAATAAGTGATGTGAAAGTAAAACGTACCTTATTGTTGTCTTGTTGTGTGCGTGAGAGTGAGTCACAAGCAAAGTCAGCCTCAACTTCCCGGGCAGGTGGGAAGGGGGCAGTGGAAGTGTGTGTGTGACCTGCAAACCAGGCTTGTGTCCCCCAGGCGGGTGGGGGCTGTGGCCAAAGAGTGTGTGTGACCTGCAAACCAGACTAGTGCTCCTCAGGTGTGAGGGAGCCGTAGCTGTGAGAGTGTGAGTGACACGCAGACAGCCTCACAGGTGAATGTGCACCAGAGGCAACCAGAGCCAGGGCCCTTCCAGGAGGCCCAGAGATGCTGAGACCTGTGGGCCAACCCCAAGGTGAGGGGAGCCACAGTGATTTTCTAGCAATAATGATCCAGTTTGTGTCTTGAGGGTGTGAAGGAATGTGTGAGAATAAATATAGGCAAATTAGAATAGAGGTAATGTAGATTGTGCATTATAAGTTTTACCACATCTCCTTAGAGGGAAGTGTATTGTGTAGAAGAATGGCGTAAGAAAAAAAAAAGAAAAAAAAATTCAAGTGTAAGGGGTTGAAAGAAGTATTTAAGCTGTAAGTGAAAGTGAGAAACAGAAGCAAGAGATAAATAGATAAGATCTTGAAAAATAGAACAGAAAAACCAGTGAATTAAATACACAGAAAAATAGGGGAATAAAAATACTTTGGGAGTTGAGTTAGCTGAGAAATACAACTCCTTGCAAAATACAGAGTATGTAGAAGTTGATGAGAGAAACATGCAAGCTATGGAAAAAGAGAAATTAACCAATAACATTAAACAGAGAAAACTGAGTTTTGATAAAATCATTAAGTTGCAGACCATTAATGCCTGTGTTTGAAAGCCCGTTTCAGGTACTCTTCATTACTAATTCGACTGTGCAGACCAAAAGAAAAAGGTTGGACTCACATCACTCTCACCTCCTGGCATTGGACCAGGATTCAACACCAGTTTTTTTTTTTCCCCTCTGGCATTCTAGCATTGGATCGGACTCCACCCCTTTGTCCTTCTGGCATTGGGCCAGAGTCCCAGTTTTTCCCTCTGGCATTGGACCATAATCCACATCACTCTCACCCCCCGGCGCTGGACAAGATTCATCTGCTTCACAAGTTAATTCACCTGAGTATACTGTGATTTAAAGATGACTCTCAGAAGGAAGAGTCAAAAAGACTGAACTGTGTGGAAAAAAAAAATGGTATCAGAGTTCTAATATTGCTTAAAATGTTTTAAGACTGTTCTGTGTAAACTATGTTGGTAAAAAGTTTAAGACTGTAAATAAGTAATTCTAGTTAATTCTCCAATTTATTTCTAAAGAGTCCAGGTTAATCCTCTACAGAACACTCCCCTGGGAGGGGAAACCAAAATTGGTAGGGAACAGACCAAGAGAGGTTTAACCAGAGAAACGGGTAGAAGGGACTCTAAAGAGCTTGGAAGCTTTTCCTCAGTAAAGTTCCCCAAGAGGCAAGGCCGGGTGGGCAGGCTGTGTGAGATGACCCATACCGGACTCTTGGGAAGGGTAGTGCTGATGGCTCTGATTGCTGGTGGTGCTCAGGAGAGCCCAGCTGAGCCGTGCAATGAATGCTACCAACCCCTCTGTGAGGAGGAAGTGAGCTCCTTGTCGAGAGTCCACATCAGTTCTAACCCTGATTGTGTTAACCTCTCCCAATTGGTCTTTTATCAAAAAAAAAAAAATAAAAGAGTGTATTAGATAATATACAATACTGCCACTTTTAGGCAGCCACTCCTAGGAGAGTGCCCTATAGGGGAAGCCTGGTTGTGCTTTAAATGAGATGCTGCTGAAACAAGCTCAGCAGATATAGTAAAAAGCAAAGAAATGGTGAAAATGGTA
This sequence comes from Melospiza georgiana, assembly GCF_028018845.1. Lineage (NCBI taxonomy): Eukaryota > Metazoa > Chordata > Aves > Passeriformes > Passerellidae > Melospiza > Melospiza georgiana. The sequence continues at coordinate 5,768,526 of NC_080464.1, read as the reverse complement.
AGAAAAATTGTTTGTTACAAGTATTTATATGAGTGTACTGGAAAAGAGATAAACCCCTTTAGGAACACATTTCAGGGGAGCCTTAAACCCCTAGATTTGATCTCGTCTGGCAGCTGCACCGCTAGAGTGATAAAACCAATTTTCTTGTTGCCCAAAGAAACTGGATCAAGTTTGGGAGTTCCTATATATAATAATTTGGGAGAAATTAAACAGAACAGGCACAGTGAAATAGAAATTGAGAAAATCCAAAATTGTAAAAGCCAAATTCGAATCCCACTATCTATGTTAAACAAAGTTATCCGGCTCCAGGCAGTATTAAAAATTAAGAATTCAATTATTAGGAACATTTCAAACGAAATAAAAAGGTTAGCATGTGTAAATAATGAAGATCAAACTCCTACACTCGATCCCAGCGGGTGGGAGAACCTGGAGATTTTCAAAAAGGATGTGTGGGAAAAGGTAGTTTTTCTCGCTGTGTGTGCACTTGGAAGATTGCTATTTTTACTATGCTTATTTATCTGTTTCAGTAAAATAGTGTTTGCCGTGAAGACAAACCTGAAGAAACCAAAAAAGTAACAAGGTTAAGTAACCGTGATTACCAAAGTGCACAAGAGATTTATAGTAGATTCAAAACAAAAATCGAGAGTTGATGCGAGCTTAGAGTTTAAGCTCGATCAAAGAAAAAGAGGGGGGACTGTTATGAACAAAAACTCGGTTAATATTTTTTTATGAGAAAAAGTTTCAAAAAGGCAGCCAGACCACTGGCTCTGCCTAAGTTCTGTGTGTTTTGTTATTGTAATCACGGGTCGTTGTCGTTAATGGTTGTTTTTGTATTAGTAAAAGCCCTGGCCGGGGCGAGGTAATGGCCCTTCTCCTGGGTGGGGACCTTGCCCGAAGCTAAGTTGTACCTTTCCCAGAATAGTGAAGACACCTGAGAAGGTGGGGGGGGTTATGCAAAGTGACTCGCAAGACCAGAATGCTTTGTGGGAGCCCCATCTCCAAACTCATGGAGAAACCCCAAAAACAACGAGCCACCTAAGAGTTGAGAGACTAGAGTGATGTCTGGACGTGAGGAACCGAGTGCTGAGCCTGCAGAGACGCGGAACACCTTCGGACCCTCTCGCCCTGACCATGGGAGTTGACCCCGGAGCTGAGACCAGGCCGACTGAGTGGGAAAAACGAACATCTGACACCATCTTATGGGATCAGGAGACCCAAAAAGGCTCCCAAGAGGATCTGATCCCCAGCTCTGCCCCTGGTGGACAGAGCTGCGCATATCCTCCTCCTCTGAGTCGCCCTGGGAGACGACGGACGCTGCAGACCCGTCGAGCCGCCCAATCCTGAGCTGATCACTTTTTAATAAAGGCATTACACAGGAGAAGAAGTCTCCTGGCCCTGTTTATTTCACAAGTGAATGGCGTTTTTCACAAGGAAGTAAACTCCACCACTGGACAGCAAAGAAGGAGTTGATGGACAGAATTTTGGGAGAGGCTAAAGGGTTAAAAGGCAAAACCTCCATTGTGTGGACAAGCATCCGGTGGGAAAAAATCCTTTGCTCCTGGCATCGTGTTTATTTTCTCTATTCAATCTTCTGTTGTATTTTTTATAAGGTTTTAATAAACCTTTTAAATTTTTTGAAAGTGATGATCGTTTTTCGCAATGGGGCTGGGGGGTCTCCCCTGGATTTACACCTCGCCCTGGTGGTACTAGGAGTTTTTGAAAGAGGCACGCCCCCCCCCATATTTGGTGGAATCTATCAGACTCTCCCAGGGCCACCGGTGGTCACAGGCTGGAAGCCCGGAGACAACAGGAGGCTGGATAACGAAAAAGAGAAGAAGGGGGCTGAGTGACATCCTCATAACTATCTTTGGCCAGATAATTACTTTGTAATTCCGGTATAGGAAAGTGAACTTCACACTATTACTAGACTAGACCCGTCCTGGTCCATTGAAGTTTTAGGATATTGGATGGTAGGAGGGAACAGTGAGACGTGTGGTGAAGAGGAAAGTGGGGATCCCCCATAGCCGGTGGGATGAGCGATATTGAAGGGTTTGTGAGGGGTTTTCAGCACCAAGCCGGTGCACACGGGGGAGCTGGTGAGCCCACGTGAGGCACCACCTGGTTCTGGTGTGTAGCTGGCACTGTGGCTTCCCAGGCTGGCCCAAGAGGAGGCCTGTGCTGGGGGCCAGGCAGTGGGTACCATTGCAGGGTCCCCAACTAGCTCACAGAAAGGGGGTCAGTGGGGCCATGTGGGGCAGCAACTGACTAGTGTGCAGCCAGCGCTGTGATTTCCAGAGCCAGCCGGGATTGGCTTGGGAGAGAGGCGACCACCTAGATTTGTGGTGGGGGGGAGAGTTGCCCAGGAGAGGGTGTAATACTCCACATGGTGCAGTGGCTCGCACACCCCCGAGCCAAGGGGGATCGGAGCAGGCCAGCCACGGAGATGAGTTACAGAGGGCCAGAGGGCAGACCTGCGTCTGCTGGGTCCAATCGGGGCGGATGGAGCCACCGTAGCTGAGCTGAGCAGAGTGCAATCATGGGATGGAAGCCCCTTGAATTGTAGGTGTTTTTCAGAATAGTTGTAAAGGGTTTTTTTCTTTTTTTCCCCTCTTCTTTCTCTCTTCCCTCTCCTTGTCCTTCCTCCTTTCCTGGTTTCTTTCTTCTCCTCCTTTTCCTCTCTCTTCTTAGGGGGGTGGACCTAGCTGGGAGAGTGTGCAATTTGTTATGAACAAAAACTTGGTTAATATTTTTTTTATGAGAAAAAGTTTCAAAAAGGCAGCCAGACCACTGGCCCTGCCCAAGTTCTGTGTGTTTTGTTATTGTAATCACGGGTCGTTGTCGTTAATGGTTGTTTTTGTATTAGTAAAAGCCCTGGCTGGGGCGAGGTAATGGCCCTTCTCCTGGGTGGGGACCTTGCCCGAAGCTAAGTTTTACCTTTCTCAGAATAGGGAAGACACCTGAGAAGGTGGGGGGGGTTATGCAAAGTGACTCGCAAGACCAGAATGCTTTGTGGGACCCCCATCTCCAAACTCATGGAGAAACCCCAAAAACAACGAGCCACCTAAGAGTTGAGAGACTGGAGTGATGTCTGGACGTGAGGAACCAAGTGCTGAGCCTGCAGAGATGCGGGAAACCTTCATCGTTCCTCACCCTGTCCTCGAGATCCCCCGGGCCAGGACTGGGGGGTCTGGAGACCCGCACCGAGGCAACACCTGACGGGGACATCACGCCCTAAAGGCTCCCACGAGGACTGGATTTCCCCCAGCTCGGCCCCTAGTGGACAGAGCTGCGCATATCCTCCTCCTCTGAGTCGCCTTGGGAGAGACGACGGACGCTGCAGACCCATCGAACCGCCCAATCCTGAGCTGATCACTTTTTAATAAAGGCATTACACAGGAGAAGAAGTCTCCTGGCCCTTTTTTGTTTATTTCAGGGTCGACCTTTTGTTCACTTCCAAGAAGACTCCCTAGCCCTGCTGCAGGTAGCAACCCCATAGGCATGGTAAGGTAGAGGCAAAAAGGCCATGTCAGACCTCTATTATTCCTCAACTGTCTTTTAATACAAAAGAGACTGGAGGGCAAGACTGAGTTGGCCTCTCTACTCACCACTAAGATATACCTACCATGGGTCAAAAGATGTGGTGATTTTAGTTTGAAACTGGCTGGAAACACCAATTTTGTGTAGTGGTTTGGATTAATTAATTTAAGATTTCCTTAATTTTAATATTTCCCTGCTAATGTACTAAAGATTGTGGTAGGTTTCAGTGCTGGTCAGTCACCAATACACTCATTTTCTGTTGTGAGATAGGATTAGGAGAAAGGCAAAGCAGGCTCAAAACTTTAAAATGGTATAGAGGAAATTTTATTAAAAGCAGCTAAAAGAAAAAAAATAGTAAGAATCAAAACCAACCCTTCAGAACACTTCTCCCTTTACAACCTTTTTTTTTTTTTTGTCCCACTGATAATGTAAAGAAACAAACTCTAAAATTTTCAGTCAGCTTACTACCTCTAAAATAGTCTTTCTTCGGTTCACTTAGGGACAGTAGTCCCTCTTGTTAAGGTTATGGAGGCTTCGCCACAAGAGGAATAAAACCAGTTTTCTCATGGTTCTTAATTTCATCATGAATAACAGCCACCCAGGGAACCCTGCCATCGTGAAGTCCTTCGCATTACTACAAGCTTTCCCACAGCTTGTCAATGGGTCCTGTCAACTCATGGGGTATTGTTTTAAAGATGAGCTGTTCAAAGGCAAAAGTGCCCATTATCTATTTCTAAAATAATCTTCTTCCCTGGGAACAGAGATATTCTCCTAGGGGCTCTGGACTACTCTTCTCTCCTCTGTTCAAACTTCTCATGGGATCACAGCTAGTTTAACATCTGCTTACTTTAACATGGAGACCTTTACTTGATATCAATTTGAACACTTTCATCTCCCCATAGATTCAGGTCCCAGGGGCAGGTAGCAATTTATTGGGAAGTGTCTTACAAGTGCAATTAAGAATAGGAGTCATGTCAGAAAATGGGAAAATGACAGCTAGAGTTTTAAAATTAGGCCAAGATGATGAAGAAAAAAAGCAGGAAAGAAGTTGGGGCTGGAGAAGGAAATAGGGGAGGATTAAATATTGACCCCATAAAGGTTACAATTGAGAGAGAAGATTGTCCCATACATGTACGTCAGTATCCTGTATCTTTGGAAGGACGGGAAGGTTTGAAGCCAGTAATAGGACTAATAAAGGATGAGACATTAGAACCTTGTATGTCTCCTCATAATATCCCTATTCCCCCAGTAAATTGTGATGGGAGTTAAAGACTAGTACAAGATTTAAGGGAGGTTAATAAAAGAACTCAGACTCACTATCCAGTGGTAAAATATCTCAGACACTTAATAAATAAAAGTAGCTGGAAACCCAACCATGAGAAAATTGCAGGAATTTTATTCCTTCTCCCTCCCTCTTCAAAGAGGAAGATCAGAAAATTACCTAGATTATTGAAATATTTTAGATTATAGATTGGGGGGTACACACAGGTAGCAAAATTTGTGTATGAAAAAAAATTGACAGAAGGAGACGATATAAAACGGACCAAGGAAGATATTGTTAAATTAAAAGAGTTAAGTTAAAACTAGCCTAAGTACCAGCTTTAAGCTTACCCATGTTTGAAAAATCCTTTATCATTTATGCAGAAAATGGAGTAGCTCATAAAATTTTAATTCAGGAGTGAGAAAGAGTAAAAAAATATCTAGTAGCTTATATATCAACGATGTTAGACCCAGTAAGCCACAGCTAGCCAGTATGTATTTAAGTTATAACAGCTACTGCAATCCTAGTGAAAGAAAGTTCTAAGCTTACTTTTGGAAGTAGATTAGTTAGGTTCGCCTCGTACCATCTGAGGTGCATTGAATAAAAAAAAAAACAAACAGGTGAGAAGAAAAGAAAGAGAGAAGTTGAAGTAGGGGGCTGATTAGCAAACTCGGAGATGTTAGAATGTGGAGTGATGACATCTCGGTGCTAGAAGAGAGCAGGAATGTGAATGCGAGTTTTTTGCATGAAAGGCAGGGAAGTGTCTTAACACATGATTGTTAGGAGGTTATTCAATGCCGAACTGGGGTCCAGAAAGGGTTTTGCAGAACGGGCCCTCCTTGAAGAGAAAAGAGGATAAGTTGACTAGAGAAAGAAAAAGAATGTCAGGATCACCTGGGGACGCCAAGTTTGGGGTTGTCAAGGTTGGGAGGTGTCTGACCGCTCCCTATGAGCGGCAGGGTCTCGGGGGCTTGGGCAGGGATCGATCCATGGAGGTGACCCGGCGGCGATGCTGGCAGCAGAGGACTCAGGTTTGCCAGCCAGTAGCGGGCTGGCTCTGTGGCGGAACTGCCGGGGTGGCTCCCAGACTGTCGGGGTCCCGAGTCCAGGATGGCAGGGTCGGCCCCGGTAAGTGGGCCGAGAGAGAGAGAAGGAAAGAGAAAGAGGGGGCAAAAGAGACCCAAGGCATGCCCCCAGGGTCCCCATGCCCGTGGCTCTTCTCCCCTGCTCCGGCCCTGCAGCCGAGTGGCAGCACCGGGGGAAGGGCGAAGAACGGCATTGACAGCATAACTGTGAAAAGAAGGGGAGGGGGACTAGCACTAAAAGATAAAATCAAAGCAGAGATTGATGACTCTCCAAACCTCACAAAGTGGTTTGTTTTTCTTAAGTAAGAAGTTTTTTGGTTTTTTCTTTTGTGTGTTTTGTTTGCTGTTAAAAAGAAGTTTGTTTTTTTTTTTTTTTCCTGAAGAATGGGTTTGTAAGGCTAAAACAATTAAATGCTGCCCAAAAAGTAAAAAGCAATAGATATGATTCATCTCGTGTTAAAATTGGTCTAGCTTTTCTTATTTAACTAACTGTAACTCACAGAAAGAAGAATTTGCCTCTGTAGCTATTAGCACAGCTGGATAGAAGAAGAAGAGGCTGCTGTGGAGAAAGTTTTTAGCTAAACCCAGAAAGTTTGGAAGAAAAGCGAATGGTAAAAGTTAATGCAGTATTGTCTTTCTTTTATTACTATGCTATTAAAAAGTCCTTTCCAGGTACTACTGAAGCAACAATCGGAATCACGGAAAGAGGGTGAATTCATACCAGCAGAATAAAAAGACTTGTGAAGAAACCTGAAGAATAGACTATCACATTTAAACCGGGTGATACCAAACTGACTTTCCAATGGAGACTGAGTGGTAATAGTTTGGAAAAACCCAAATTATCCAAGAAATGTACAAAGAATAACACTTAATTAAGAAGTAAGACAACGTTTATATCACTGGTTTCAAGCACTGCTTGAATAAAACATCTTTGGGGAGGAATACTTCAGATAGAAGGATCAAGACTGTTTTTGCATTCTGACCTTAGCCTGAGAATTGTACAGGGGAGAAGGGGAATTACCATTTCCATCAGTAAGCTTTATTTGATTCATTCCAATACTGGACATGCTAGCTGGGTTATAAGTAAATGCTTGAATTGTGAGAATAATTAGTATTGTAGTTCACAAAATTTATGTTCTTATTGCAAAAAGGTGTTAAAGTAATAACTTTGTTTTGTGGATGGGAATTATTAGTGCCTGTAGAATGAGAGATACCTGAGGAATGGTAGGAGACCGCAGTTAAAGGGTGTCAAAAACAATTTGCCTGGAAATTAGTTAAGAGAAAGTGACAAGGAAATAGAGGGCAAGACCAGATTGGCCTCTGTATTCACCACAAAGAAGATCAACTACACCTGCTGTGGGTTGCAACCTAACAGGCATGGGAAGTGGGAGTATAAGACATACTGGGCCTCTGTTATTTCTGTTTCTGGCACTCATTTGTTGTCTTTTCCCTCTCGGGATACCAGCAAGATTGTGTCACAAATGCTACAGAAAGCATCATATGGAAAGAAACCAAAGTTCCTCTTTTATTACACACACCTATGTCAACAGTCACTGCTATAACCCATCCAAATTAAGAACTTGTAGGCAAAACGGAGTAAATTATTGGATTACAAGAAACTTAGGAAAAAGCAGTAATAGATTTGGAATGGAGTGTCCAAAAGGAGAGAGATGGATTTTTTTTACATTTAATCTTGAAGATATAGTTCAAGATTTAGTAAAAAAAAAAAAAAAACAAATAGTAAAAGAAAAGGTAAAACCAGCACAGCAATTTAACTCTGTATTAACCCCAAATTATCTATTGAGTCGTATTACGAGACTCCAAGCAGTTATAGAAATGACAGCAAATAAAGCCGCCCAGGCATTAGAGTAAATATCAAGTCAGCTAAGCCAAACAAAACCTGTAGTGTATCAGAAGAGGTTGGCTTTAGACTATTTATTGACAAAAGAAGGGGGTGTTTGTGGAAAGTTCAATATATAAGATTGTTGAAAATTGATGACCACAGAAAAGCCATCCTAGCAAAAGCAATAGAAATCAAAGAAGAAAAATATATATATGCATATAATAACCCAAGTACCAGTCCAAAAATTAGAAAACAATGTTAAAACCTAGCTGGTGGGGTAATGTATTAGAAGAAATTAAGATCTTTCATTTTATGTGTTACAACTGTTTTTATATTTCTTCCTTGTGTAATCCCCTGTTTCATTTTGCCAGCATAGTCCAGAAGATGCAAGTAGATAAGAAATATTGCTCAAGCCAAATGATTTACAAAGAATAAGAGTGGGGATTGTGAAAAATGCATGTATTTTATGATTGGCTTTTTGCAAATATTAAAATGAATATTATATGTGTTGTGTTAGAAAGTAATGCTGTATTAATTCTCTTAAGTACTGTGTTAAATATAGTTTTAGGTTATAAAAATTGTTAAAATAGAAACTATGCTATGTAGGATATTTTTTCAAAAAAGAAAGGACTTGCAGCGAGATAGCAGCCTCAAGACACCTAAATCATTCAGAGAAAAAGAATTTATTGCTCTCTTATCAGAAGAAACTAACTACTTCCTGCCTCGAAGGCGCTGTTAGGATTCGGAGGAAGAAGTTGACTATGACCAGACAGAATCCTGTATTTGAATGGAATTTATGCATCATGTATGAAGTGTATGAATATGCAACAGGCTATTGCTTTTAAGGGTTAATCCTTTGTTAACGGGTGTCCTTTTTCAGGCTCATGCTGCTCAGAAAAAGGTACCCGGACGTCCATAACTCTTTGTATTTGTTGTCTCATATTGCCCTAATTGAAATTGTCCAAATTATTATTACTCTAATTGTATTACTATTTTTATAACCATTTTAATACTATTAAACTTTTAAAATTTTAAAAACAAGGGATTGGCGTTTTTAACACCAAAAAAGTGTGTATAGGGAAAATTTGCGATTTTTTCTTTCTTTCTCCGGTTCCCACTGTCCTTGCCCACATCAACATAGGCTAGTATGACTCATTCAAGAGAGATAAAAAACCCGTTTTTTTGAGTTAATTGCTTGAGCCAAATGACTTAAAGGAAAGGAAAAGGGGGGTTTATGATAAATGAGTAATGAAATGGCTGACTCTCACAATTAAAGGGCAAATATTATGTATATACTAAGAAAAGTTTTATAGATTTATAGTTATTTCCCCCTCCTCGTTTTGCATTGTTCTCATGGGATGTCCGGGGAAGCTGGGGCTTTTGGGAGGGTCGGCTCAATACTATGGCAGCATCTGACCTCCAATCAAGATGTCAGGAAGTGATCTCCACCACTGGACAGCGAAGAAGGAGTCAGAACTTTGGGAGGGGCCAAAGGGTTAAAAGGGGGAACATCCATTGTGTGGACGAGTACATGGTGGGGAAAATCCTTTGCTCCCAGTGCTGTGTTTATTTTATCAATTCAGTCTTCTGTTGTAATTTTGAGAAGATGTGCAGACCCTGAGAGGCCTTCCCTGGGTTAGAGAGACACAAGAAGCTTCCCTCAAAAGTTATTAGACTGCATTGGCTCCTTCCCTTGTTCCTATGTCCCTCAGCCACTCCCTACCTATTACCCCATTGGCCTCATCTTTGTACTGCCCCGATGCTACCATTCAGCCCCTACCTCTCGATACACAGAAACCTGGACTCTCCCCATGAGTGATGCCCTTGGACCCTGAACATCTTACTTTGCAGCTGAATTGAACATATATGGATACAATGCAAAGGCTCTCTTTGCTTCCTTACCCTGGACTTTATTAGCAGCTATTTTGGCTGCAGCAATAAGGTTTTAATAAACCTTTTAAAATTCTTGAAAGTGAGTAGCATTTTCTCACAAAAGTAAATTGTGGTCTGTTGTCACAGACATCTTTTGCGAAAAATCCTTTCTTTAGGATTTTTACCTCTTCTGGAAGGCTGAGGCCCCAGAAAGAGAATGTAAACAATTGTTATCTGCTGCTGTGGGATGCAACAGGTGCACCTGTGATTGGCCCATGTTGCATGCTTACAATTAAGGGCCAATCAGGGGCCAAGCTCTCTGGGACAGATTCACAGAGAGCTCCTTTGTTGATTCATTCCTTTTCTATTCTTAGCATAGCAAGCTTCTGAACTTTTCTCTCTATTCCTTTTAGTTATAATCATAATGTAACATATATATCATAAAATAATAAATCCAGCCTTCTGATCATGGAGTCAAGATTCTTGTCTATCTCTTCACCCCTGAGGAACCCTTGCAAGCCCAGCAACAGTCTATGAAATAAATAGGGCAGGAGATCTTTCTCCTTTTTAATGCCTTTATTAAACATCAGCTCGGGTGGGGAGAATGGACGGGTTGCGCACACACTGCTGCTGCTCCCAGGAGTGGCACAGAGGAGGAGGAAGAGTGCAGCTATGTCTGCTGGTATGCAGGCAGAGCTGGGACTTCCATCCTCACAAGAGCACCAGGAGATTCCCGGTTTTTTAGTTTGACATTCGAGGTCTTCTTTCTAGCCGACATCCTTAGGTTAGGGTGTGTTGTGGTGTGCTGTATTGTCCCATTTTGGCCTTCCAGGTCACTTTCCCAGGTGTGCCTATGTCTCTCTCCCTTCCCCCTTACCCCCATGCTGAGTGAGTCCTGTCACTCAGACCTAACATTCCAGCAAGGCGTCGTGTGGTTGGTCAAGTTCAAAAGATGCCCCTATGCCCAGAGGTCATTGGCCTGTCTGGGTGTCATCTTCCCCTGAGACCCTGCCCCTCTCACCTGGTTGGTGGCTCACCTGTACCTCCCCTCCCCCTGTCCCTGAGCTTAAAAAGGTGATCAGACCATGCGGTCATTGTTCTGTTGGAGCAGGTCCTCACGTTCAGACCTCTGTAACCATGGAATAAACCTCTGGACATTAAACCCTCCAGCAGAATCCTCTCCTTTTTCTCTTCACCATCGCCTGAAGCTATCCTCTTGAGGTAAACGGGGTCCTAACAAGCCTGGACTTGTTCAGTGCCCAGCTGCAACCACCAGCAAGCCGAGGTATCTCTGCGGTGATACACCGCAGTTGCTGCCTTTGGCCCAGCAGCGAGGGTCAGACTGGCCCAGGCACAATCTAACTGATAATATTGGGAGCCACTTTTTTCCAATAAGGGTGAAAGGTAAAAAGGGTCTTAGCAGACACTGGAGTCCATTCCTCACCTCTAGACATCACTTAGATCTCTTAATTCCATGGTGGCTTGTTGTTTTAGGGGTTTTTCCTGCTAGATTGGGTGAGATGTTTCCACATTTGCATACCAGCCCCAATGTCACCTCCTCCTCACAGTCCCGGGTGCCATTTTCCAGGAAGCAGCAGGGTGATACTCGACAAAGGGGGATTTCTCACCATCAACAACAGGTAATTAAAGAAAAAACTATTAACAACAGGTGATTACAACATGAAATTATTAACAACAAATACTTAAAACTCCAACTTAGCAGCAATTGGTTTAACCTGTTAACTCTGCAACTTTAAAAAAAAAATAGACAACTGTTCTACTCATAACAGTGTGCACTCAGCCGCCAGAGGGACTGAGAAAAATGCGCTAGCAATGTCAGTTGTGGCAAACCATTTGGATGCTTTTGACTCCAGCTCATATTGGAGTTCCAGTATGTCTGGTACGGCAGCACTTATAGGTGGCATGACTTCATTCAGGCCCTGATAGTCTGCTATCAGCCTGCATTCCCCATTTGACTTCCACACTGCTCATATGGGACTGTTGAAGGGTGAGGGTGTTCTGCTGATTACTCCTTGACTCTCCAGTCAATGAATTAGTTCACGGATAGGAGTTACAGAGTCTTGGTTTATGCAACACTGCCACCAGTGCACTGTCCTGGTAGCAATTGGTTCTTGTTGGTCTTCCATCTGCAGCAATCCTACAATGAAGGGATCTTCCCCCTGTCACTCCAGAGATCCAGATAGGTTCTGCACTCTTGGGCCTTGATGGCATAAGTGTACACTGTGCACCGATATCTACTAAAGTTTTATACTTTTGTGGACTCAGTGCCTGGCACATTGCCTAAAGCGATGAACTTCACCTTGGTCAGACCCAATACACATGGTGAAGCAGGTTGTTCCCCTGCAGGCCATGGAGGTCCATGGGGATGCAAGAATTCACCCACAGCCTGTGGAGGAGACCCACACTGGAGCAAGTGGGTGACTGAGAGTAGGCTGTGAGCCTGTGGGAGGCCTGTGGAGAGAAGCCCACAGCGGAGCAGCCTGTCCTTGAAGGACTGCATCCCATAAGAGAGTGACCCATGCTGCAGCAGTTTGGGAAGGATTCAGACAAGCAAGGGGCAGTTATAGGACCCTTTGTAGGTGATTTAAAAGACCTGATCAAGCAGCTCCTGCCATCTTGCCAGCTATTCAGGGAAGCAAGGTGTGGTCACAGGGTCATTTGCAGGAGATTTAAAGGGTTCTAGGGAGTGTGGCATGGCAGTTTGCATGGCAGCAGGAGCAGGAAGGGCACAACCCGCTCCTGGTGGTGGGCTGTTACCGGGCTTGCAAGGGTCTTTCAGGGTGAAGAGATAGACGAGAATCTTGATCTCATGATCAGAAGGCTGGATTTATTATTTTATTATATAAGTTATATTATTAATATACTAAAAGGAATAGAGAGAAAAATTCAGAAGCTGCTAAGCTAAGAATAGAAAAGGAATGAATAACAACGGAGCTCTCTCTGATCTGTCCCAGAGAAAGCTTGTCTTTGATTGGCCCTTAATTGTAAACATGGAACATGGGCCAATCACAGGTGCACCTGTTACATTCCACAGCAGCAGATAACTATTGTTTACATTCTCTTTCTGGGGCCTCAGCTTCCCAGAAGAAGGAAAAATCCTAAAGAAAGGATTTTCCACAAAAGATTTCTGTGACAGTGGGCTGTGTTAGGTGGGTGTAGTGTTTTGGCTTTTTTTTTTTTTTTTTTTTTTTTTTCCCATTGGCTTATTTTCTTTTTCCTCAACTTGGCTAGATTCAGCAATGGTTTACAGCCATTGTTGCTGCTGCCAGCAAGAATGTGCTAATATGAACAGAATCCCCCAAGGAGCACACAGCTATCCAGATCACTGGCTGCAGAGAGTGTCTGAGCCTGGTGTTAGTACCAGAGGACAGTGTAAAAGACACTTTCTTGCGGTATGAGCAAGTGAATCATCTGCTCTGTCTAACGGCTGAGTTTAAAGAAGTGGAAAGGCTAAGGAGTATTAGGAAGAGTGAAAGATAAATAGATTGGAGTTACACCCTTCCAACCCTGAGAGGAGTTCAGCATGAGTCAGAGAAGCCCTGATCTTATTGCCATCAGGCAAAAGGAGGCCAAGTAGATGAGGGGAAAGGAAATGGGTCCCTGCTTGGAGAGGCAAAATATTCCCCTCCTGACTCCCTTCACTTTCCCAGATGCCCTTACAGAAGAGGTACGAGGCCCTGGATCTAGATGGTCAGGCAGATGACACTAGAGAAAAAAATCTGTTTGGAGGGTCTCCCAGTTGCACTCCATCTATCAAACAGATCACAGCCTCAGGTATTAGGAAGAAAAGAAGGGTAGTTGTACTAGGTGACACCCTTCTGAGAGGAACTGAGGATCCTCTGTGTTGACCAGACCCATCCCACAGAAAGGCCTGCTGCCTCCCTGGGGCACAGGTATGGGATATCATCAGGAGACTCCCTGCACTAATGTGGCCCTCTGATTATTATCCACTGCTGGTTGTCCAGGTTGGCAGGTTGGTTGACAAGAAGGATACCAGGGTAATTAAAAAGGACTTAGAGGCTCTGGGTCAATTTGTTGATGGGACAGGAGCACAGGTGGTGTTCTGCTCAGTTCTCTCAGTAGCAGAGATGAATGATGAAAGGAACAGGAAAACCTGTGTTATCAATAAGTGGCTTAAGAACTGGTGCCATCAGCACGATTTTGCTTTTTTGATCATGGGACAATTTTTTTGATACCAGGCCTGCTAGAGTCAGATGGGCTTTATCTATCTAGCAAGGGCAAAAGGATTTTAGCCCATGAGTTGGCAGGGCTGATTGAGAGGGCTTTAAACTAGGTTTGAAGGGGGAAGGGGATAAGACCAGACTCTCCAGAGATGAGCCTAAGGGTAGTAAGCCAGAGTCAGGGGTGAAGTCAGCAGTGTCACAGACATCTTTTTGTGAAAATCCTTTTCTTTAGGATTTTTCTCTTCTGAGGAGCTGAGGCCTCAGAAACAAAATGTAAACAGTGGTTATCTGCTGCTGTGGAATGCATCAGGTGGATCCGTGATTGGTCTCCTGTGGATGTTTTGATTTAGTGACCAGTCACGGCAGAGCTGGCTCTCGCTCTCTGTCGGAGCCAGCTGCCTTTGTTATCATTCTATTCTATTCTATTCTATTCTATTCTATTCTATTCTATTCTATTCTATTCTATTCTATTCTATTCTATTCTATTCTTAGCTAGCCTTCTGAGGAAACCTTTCCTTCTATTTCTGTTTAGTTAGTTATAATGTAATATATATATATCATAAAATGATAAATCAAGCCTTCTGAACATGGAGTCAACATTCTCGTCTCTTCCCTCATCCAAGAACCCTTGTGACCACTGTCACACAGCAGCCCAGCTGAAGTGCATGTACACTAATGGCCACAGCATGGGTAACAAACAAGAGGAAGTGGAAGTCATTGTACAGAAGGAAAGCCATGATGTAGTAACCATCATGGAAACATGGTGGGATGACTCGCATGACTGGAGTGCTGCAGTGGATGTCTACATGATCTTCAGAAGAGACCTGTGAGGTAGGAAAGGTGGAAGGGTGGCTCTGTATGTTAGGCAGGCTCTTGACACTATAGAACTTGAGGTTAATGACAATAAGTTTGAGTGCCTATGAGTAAGAATTAGGGGAAAGGCCAACAAGACTGACATCCTGATGGAAGTTTGTTGTAGACCACCCAATCAGGATGAAGAGGTGGATGAATTATTCTATAAGCACCTGGAGGATGTTTCAAGATTGGCAGACCTCATTCTTGTGGGAGATTTTAAACTGCCAGATGTCTGCTGGCAACTCAACACAGCCGAGAAGAAGCAGTCTAGGAGATTCTTAGAGTGTATGGAGTACAGCTTCTTGTTGCAGCTGGCAAGCCAACCTACCAGGGGTGAGGCTCCACTAGACCTGCTGTTTACAGAGAAGGGCTGGTGGGAGATGTGGTGGTTGGAGGCTATCTGGAGTACAGTGACAATGAAATAATAGTTTTTAATATTTGGTGAAACAAGGAGGGACATCAACAAAGCTTCTACACCGGACTTCCAGACGGCAGATTTTGGCTTATTCTCAATGCTGATTTGGACAGTACCTTGGGAAACAGCCCTTAAAAACAAAGGAGTCTAGGAAGTATGGACATACTTCAAGAAAGAAATCTTGAAGGCACAGGAGCAGACTGTCCCTATGTGCCAAAAAATGAGCTGGCAGGGAAGACAACCAGCTTGGCCAGGCAGAAAGCTTTTGAAGGAACTCAGGGAAAAAAGACAGTGTATTGAGACAGAGTAGAAATCCATTTTGATTTAGGAAAATGTACATCTTTGAATTAAGTCTGCAGCTTGCAAACACAACTGTTTGGTCTAACTGCCTGTTCTCGCAAAAAAACCTATGCTTGAAGAAACTGCTTCAGCAAAGGACAGAGATAAAGGGGGGAGCCCTTGAACTTTGAAACAGACGAAGAGAGACTGTGGGAGAGAGGGCAGGGTGACTCAGGAGTTCTTTCTGTACTTTCTGATAAAAAAACTAGCTTCAAGGGTAACTAGCTACAAGGGTAACTAGCTGCAAGTGTAATGCAAAATCAGTAAAATTAATATGTATGAACCTATTGTGAAATGCCATGCATATGGATTAGTAAGGGAGATAAAAAGGATCTGGAGTTCCCAGAGGTATGCATGTCTTTTAAGAGGAGCAGTCCCCACATGCTCCAGCGCTGTAATAAACATACTGACTTTACAAGTTTTACAAAGTTGTGGAGTTTGTTTTCTTTTTCCGTAATTCAGTATCACATTGGAAAAAGGGGCAGGCAACTTAGGAAGTGTTTAGGATGTCATTAGGTCATGCAGAAAGAAAATTAGAGAGGTAAAAGCTCAATTAAAACTTAATCTGGTCACTTCTGTGAAGGATAATGAAAAATGTTTTTATAAATACATTAATAATAAAAGGAGGGGAAAGGCAAACCTCTATTCTTTATTGGATGCAGGGGGATATATATTTACCAAAGATAAGGAAAAAGCTGAGGTACTTAACACCTTCTTTGCCTCAGTTTTCAACAATAAAACAGGCTGTCCTCAGGACAACTGGCCTCCTGAGCTAGTAGATGAGGACAGGGAGCAGAATAGCCCCCCTGTAATTCAGGAGGAAGCACTTAGTGACCTGCTGGGCCACTTAGATGATCACAAGTCTATGGGACCTGTGGAGAGCCTGGTTCAAGCATGGCTTAAAGAAAGAGGCCATGAAGGTATACAGCTGATGGGAAAGTAAAAGGTAGCTGTAAAGCAGCATTTCCCAGGCTTGATTCTGTAAATAATTAGGTTCTCAGGTAATTTTATAAACAATAAGATTCTCAGACAGTCTTCTCATAACAGGCAAACATTCTATCCTTGGCTACTACTGGGAACAGATAGCTGCTACTGGGAACAGATAGCTGCTCTGGGAACAGATATGAAGGTTTTGAGAACTTTTCATATCACAGTGAGAACACTGAGCCTGATTTCAATAAACAAACCACAGGTATTGTAAACAAAAGGAGGGGTTAGAGTTTTCTCTGTAGCCTATCGTGAGCTCGAATTTTGCAATATGCATGAAGTCAATTAACACTGTTATAAAAGGTGGCTGATTTGATCAATAAATCGGAGTCGATGCTGATCAATAAAGATGGGTTGTCTCCCTTCGCTTTCAACAGGGACCAGATGGGATCCATCCTAGGGTGATGAGGGAGCTGGCAGAACAGCTCATCAAGCCGCTCTCCACCATTTATCATCAGTCCTGGCTCACTGGGGAGGTCCCAGATGACTGAAAGCTGGCCAATGTGATGCCCATCCATAAGAAAGGCCAGAAGGAGGATCTGGGAACTACAGACCTGTCCTCCTGACCTTGGTGCTTGGCAAGGTTATGGAATAGATCATCTTGAGTCTGATCACACAGCACCTACAGGACAGTTGGGGGATCAGACCCAGCCTGCATGGATTAAAGAGGGACAGGTCCTGCCTGACCAACCTGATCTCCTTTTATGACCAGGTTACCCACCTGGTGGATTCTCGGAGTCACTGCGGTCAAGATGACCCCGAGGTGTTAGAAAGTCTCTTTTTCCCAGCCCCGCAATCGAAGGAGTCAGGATTCCTTGGCTCTGGTTTTCAAGGTTGTTTATTTTCTCTTATCTAATGCATTCTTTTTCTGACCTGCTGAGGTCTGTCTAGCAGGTCGGTCTGTGGCACACTGCACGCCCCTGAGGTGGTGTTAGTTTTTTTATACTAAGAACTACATGTACTTTATTTACAATAATTTTCCAATACCTATCACCTATGTTAGTCCGTCTCTACTCTAAACCAATTCAAAAGTGCCACCATCACCCAGAAGATGGAGGCTAAGAAGAAGAAAGAGGAAGAACAAGGCACATACAAATCCCTCCATCTTGGCTACTGAATCCTCATTCTAAAACCCCAAAATTCTACTTTTCCACCCTGTGACAAACTAACTATCATTCTACTTAAACTCTTGTGGCTTGTAAATCTTCACATAAAGTTGGTAATTTTCTCCATGGGTTAAAATCAAAGGCACAGGTGTCTTTGGCTTTGTGCCAAGGTCTCTGAGCTCCTAGCCAGGGGCTTGAGCCATCCAGGACAGCCAGAGGGATGTCCTGGGTTCCGACAGTGGATGAGGAGAAGGCTGTGGATGTAGTGTACCTGGATTTCAGTCTCCCATAGCATGTTCCCAGAAAAGATGGCAGCCCTTGGGTTGGACAGGGGTACTCTTCACTGGGTTAAGAACTGACTGGACAGCCAGGTCCAGAGAGTGGCAGTGAATGGTGCCACATCCAGTTGGTGGCCAGTCACTAGTGGTGTTCCCCAAGGATCAGTGTTGGGCCCAGTCTGTTTAATATCTTTATTGATGATCTGGATGAGGGGATCGAGTCTACCATTAGTAAATTTGCAGATGACACCAAGTTGGGTGCGAGTGTCAATCTGTTGGAGGGTAGGAGGGCTCTACAGAGGGATCTGGACAGGCTGGATAGATGGGCTGAATCCAATGATATGAGGTTTAACAAGATCATATGCCAAGTTCTGCATTTTGGCTACAACAACCCCCTGCAGCACTAGAGGCTGGGTACAGAGTGGCTGAACAGAAGCCAGGCAGAAAGAGACCTGGGGGTACTGATCAATGGCAGACTGAACATGAGGCAGCAGTGTCCACTTGGCTAAGAATACCAATGGGATCCTGGTCTGTATCAGAAATAGTGTAGCCAGCAGAACGAGGGAAGTGATTTTTCCACTGTACTCAACAATGGTTAGGCTACACCTTGAGTGCTGTGTCCAGTTCTGGGCCCCTCAGTTTAGGAAGGATGTTGAGATGCTGGAGCGTGTCCAGAGAAGGGCTGATGAAGGGTCTGGAACACAAATCCTATGAGGAGTGGCTGAGGTAATGGGGTTGTTTAACCTGGAGGAGGCTCAGGGGAGGCCTTATCCCTCTCTACAACTACCTGGAAGGAGGTTATAGCCAGGTGGAGGTCCGCCTCTTCTCCCAGGCAACTAGCAATAGACAGGAAGACACGGTCTCAAGCTGTGCATGGGGAGGTTTAGGTTGGACATTAGGAAGAAGTTCTTCACAGAAAAGGTGATAGGCATTGGAATGGGCTGCCCAGGGAGGTGCTGGAGTCACCATCCCTGGAGGTGTTTAAGACTGGGTGTGGCACCTAGTGCCATGGTCTGTCACAGACATATTTTGTGAAAAATCCTTTGCTAGGATTTTTTCTCCTGAGAAGCTGAGAAGCCTCAGAGGAAAAGAAAAACAGTAATTATCTGCTGCTGTGGAATGCAACAGGTGCATCTTTGACTGGTCTCATGTGGTTGTTTTTAATTTATGGCTGATCACAGTCCAGATGTCTCAGACTCTGGTCAGTCACAAGATTTTATTATTATTCCTTTCTTTTCTTTGCTAGCCTTCTGATGAAATCCTTTCTTCTATTCTTTTAGTATAGTTTTAGAATATAATTTTCTTTTAATATAATATATATCATAAAATAATAAATCAGCCTTCTGAAACATGGAGTCAAGATTCTCATCTCTTCCCTCATCCCGGGACCCATGTGAACACCACCACAATGGTCTAGTTGACAAGGTGGTGTTACGTCATGGATTGGACTCAGTGATGTCAAAGGTCTTTTCCAACCTAGCTGATTCTGTGATTGTGTGACTGTTGCCTGTGGGATGGACTCAAGTTGCAACAGTTTGGAGAGAACTGTTGCTCATGAGATGGACTGATGTTGGAGATGTTTGTGGAGAACTATCTCCCATGGGAAGGACCCTATGCTGGAGCAGGAGAAGGACTCTTCTCCCTGAGCAGCATGAGAAAAGCAGGTGATGAACTGACCATAAACCCCATTCTCCGTTGTAGTGGGTTGACCCTGTCTGGATGCCAGGCACCCACCAAAGCCACTTTCTTACTCTCCTCTGCAGCTGGACAGAGGAGAGAAAATTTAATGACAGGTTCACGGGTTGAGATAAGGACCGGGAGAGAGATCACTCATCAAATACTGTCACGAGAAAAACAGACTCATGTCGCTATAGGACACGAAATAAAATACACGCACGCTGGAACCTCCAAGGTAAAAAAGAAGGGACGTTTATTTTCTGACTCCAACATTTATAGACTTTCAAAAGTGACAGTTGATTGGAGGATGAAAGTGCCACCTCTCCAATGACACTGGTCAAACCAACTGTCCATCAAATTTCCCCTCCTCCAGAAAATGTAAAACAGTAATTATTTACATAAAAGTGCGTGAGAAACTTCATTACAAGAATGTAAACATCAGAAGGCTTAGAAGAACATCGAAGAACAGGGTGACATCTCACCCTTTTTCCATTTTAAAAAAGAAAAATTAACAATGTTAAAAGGAAATATTAACAATGTTCAGTGTCCACTCGTGGAGGAATCATTGGAGTGATCACTCATGTTGTCTGCATCTGAGTCATCACTCGATTCATCCACTTGATGACTTTTACTTTGGTCACGGTTTCCAGTTTGCCTGTCAGCTGGATTCTGCCTCTGTGGTTGCAGGTCAGGACAAACAGACTTTGAAGGTACCCAGTGTACCCCAGTATCTGTGGATACACACGCATCCCCACGCCCCAAAGCAATAAGGTCATAGGGACCTTCCCGCTGTTTGGTGACTAAATTCCGCACCCGAACCTTCGCTCAAGGCGGATGTGTCTCATCCGCAGCCTGCAACGAAAGGTGATGATTCAAAATGACAAGATTATTTGAGTTCTGCGGCACAGTAAGATGGCGTACAAAGCTTTTGCCAACTGACTGTGTGGGGTTTCACCCCGTATTCTCCGCTTTTGTTTTCGAATGACCCACTTCAGAGTACCATGAAGGCATTCTACAATAGTTTGACCAGTCGGAGAATGAGGGATACCAAACTTGTGCGAGACACCCCACAACTGCAGGAACTGCTGCACCTTTTGCAATGTGTAAGCAGGACCATTGTCATTTTCACAGCAGAAGGTATGCCCAGAACGGCAAAGGCCTGCCTCCAGTGGGCAAGGACATCACGGGCCTTCTCCCCAGTGTGAGCAGAAGCCCACATCGCAGAGGAGAACGTGTCCACAGTGACATGCACATACTTGAGCCGGCCAAACTCTGCAACCTGGGTGACATCGGTCTGCCAAAGCTCCAAGGCCCTAAGGCCTCTGGGATTTACCCCTGCCGGCAAAGGCGGAGCAAGTGCATGGCAGTCATCACATGACTCGACAATGTCACGAGCCTCAGTTGGCATCAACTGAAACTGCTTCTGCAAGGTATGTGCATTCTGGTGGAAAAACCCATGCAATGCATTGGCCTGCATGAGTGTGTCAGGCTGAGGTGCTACCCATGCTGGGTTAGCCCTTGTGTTACCTTCCACTACAAACCCTGGCAAATTGGTGTGACTCCTCACATGCAGAACATAGAACAGATGAACTTGGGCCTGAATGGCACACCACAAAGTCTTCAGTAAATGAAACAAGGCAGGATTACTGACCTCCTTCAAAACTGATCGACCTGACCCCTGTGCGATGTTGGCCACATAGGCAGAATCCATGACCAAATTGAAAGGTTCCTGGGAAAATTTCTCAAATGCTATGACAACAGCCTTCAATTCAACCAATTGGGCTGACCCATCCTCATGACCTTCCAGGATCTGCCACTCAGATCCATCCCTCCAAGTAACAATGGCCTTCCCTGTTTTCCCCAAACTGTCAGTGAAGACGGTGGGTCCTTGCACAGGGTTCCTGGCTATTTTTGGGCCGCAAAGAGATTTGTGTGAATTTCGCCATCTGCAGTAGCCTGTGGCTGGGCAGATGATAAGTGATCTGCCCTGAAAAGTTTTCCAGAGCACTTTGCAGGGACACACTGTTTGCAAAGCTCCAGTCAAAATCCTCCCGCTGTACCGGGAGTATGATTTTTGCGGGATCCGCACCCATCAATTGCAAACACCATTGCTGGCATTTGATTATCAAGCGAGCAATTAGCTCAGACAATGCAGTTGCCGTCTTCTGCAGCTGATGGGGCAAGAAAACCCATTCCAAGATGTGCAAGGAATCGGACCATTTGTCACTCCATTGGTCAATGATGCCTGTGGGATGCGAATCTTGAGTGGTAATGAACACAGTGACATCAACAGAGGGATCAATGCGATAAACCTGGCAAGCAGAAACAGCTCACTGAACCACCTCCAGCACCCGACATGCCTCAGGGGTCAATGTGCAAGGAGACTTTAAATCAGAGTCTCCTTTCAACAAATCATACAGAGGTGACAGTTGTGCGTCGGTCAGTCCCAAGTGCAGATGTAACCAAGTGATGACACCTACCAATTTCTGGGCATCATTCAGTGTCGTCACCGAATGCACAAATTGCACCTCCTGGTGTCGGATTGTCTGTTCCAGAATTTTGACTTCCAAATACTTCCAAGGAGGTTGTGGTTGAACCTTTTCTGGAGCCACCTGCAGCCCATGAGAATGCCCCCATCAAAAATCTGTCCCGATGCGCACTCCCCACGCGGACAGAACATCCCTTCTGCAGAGATTAGCAGGAGTTGAAGTAACATGAGGCCAAATTAAGGCCATCTGTCCCTCCAGGTTCGCGACCAGCACAGGCTGCTGGCTCATGTAGCATTACGCCGTTCCTCCCAATCCCATGACAGGCATCTCCACCAGATTCAGGGGCCACTCTGGGCGCCAGGTGGCAAGGGAGAGAACCGTGACATCCGCGCCACTGTCAAGAAACCCGCGGAGACAGATCTCCGTTGGATTGCGCCAGGTATGGACAGGGTACACAGCATCTCGGGATGTTCTTTGGTCAGGACAGTGGTCCAGTAAACTTGAGGTGGCCCGGTGGATCCAGAGCCACCATCTCCACAAGACCGGTCAACTGTCCTGTGAACAGAAGATTTAAAAGGCACAAGTTGAGTAATCCGCATCCCTTTTGGGATAGTGACAAGGGGGGGGGCGGGGGGTGTGGGTGTCGAGACCGTGGCACAAATCTGTCCCGTGAAATCCGCATCAATAGGTCCCAAGTGCACAATGATGCCCTGAAGGGGGGCACTAGATCTCCCCTTAAGGAGAGCACTCATGCCCTCACCCAAGGGACCAAAGGCATCCAGGGGGACCTTGTGTATTTTGCAAGATTCTAAGACAACTGTTGCTGCTGTGCAGACATCAATACCTGCCGAGCCGTGGGTGCTGGCTGCAATCTGGCTAAGCCGACCTCCATCGGCTCCGGGGTCTGGAGAGAAGCTTGTGTCTGGGCACGTCTCCCCTTCGCGCTCTGCTTCCTGTTTTCCTGTTTCCTGAGCCTGGCAAAGCCTGGCCATTAACATGAACAGTCGCCTTACAGACATTTGCCATATGGTTTGGCCTTCCACACTGACCACACAAAAACATGGGAGTTGTGACCTTCTGTACCTTCTTTCCCTGTTTCTTGCTGGTCTGAGCATTCCCCTGCTGTCGCTGCCTGCCCTGTGGCACTGCCCAGACCAGCTGCACAGCAGTAGCCAAGGCAGCCATCTTCTGACCTGAGGTTCCTATCTTTGCACAGGTCTCTGCCATCTGGGAGACAGAAGGATCACCAGGAAGAGCCTCTATGATTCTCCTACAATCGGCATTGCAGTTACATCTCGCAAGGTGTGTAAGCACAAGCTTCCTTGCCTCAGGATCTCCTGTTGTAGTGTGTTCTGTTAGTTTGTTTAATTGCTCCCCCATTTTCTGTAATGGTTCTGCCCTCCCAGTTTTTCCCACCTTAGCTTTGTCAGTTATTATGTTCCCATGGCAACTCCCACCATGGTATTGTCTGTCATTTGGTTACCTTGGTTACTCCCGCCACAGTTATGTCAATCCTGGCTGTTATATGATTTCCCCTCCCCTGTGTTTCCTTATATGTGAATTTGTTCTCCTCCCTGGGCCCTGTCAATCACTCCCCACTCCTTCTAGTTTGCCAGAATCTTCTGTGCTTAGGGAGACTTGATTGGCTGTGGCTCCGGGGCCCCTCCTTTACATTGTTTCTATTGGGATTTTCCTCATGTCAGTTATCCTAAGTTCACTCCCCTACCTTCCCCTATTGGTCCTTTGTAAACCCCTCCCTGAGATCCCTCCTTCCCTTTATAACCCTGTTACACCTTTTGTTCTGGGCACACGCTGGTAGACACGTTAGATTCAACACCTGGGTGTCTGTCACTCCCTGGTTCTACAATAAATCTGACAAGTCTCCAGTGAGTGTCCGGACTCTTTACTCTCGTCGGCCAGCAGCGAGTCTGTCCGCTGTGAGCACAGCCCGAAGCCTTCTGATGCCGAGGGGTGCTCACACATTTGCAGCTGGGTGTTTGGCCGCCCTCCTGCTAGCCGGACACCTGACTTTAAGGCCACACCTCGCTGTAATCTCCCACCTGCTTCTCCACAGAGGTAGTCAGCCTCCCTGCAAATTGTAGGAAAGACTCATCAGCCCCCTGGACAACAGTCTCAAATGACTGCTTTGGAGCAGCCAGTTCGATGGTCTGAACCAACACTGTCATGCCTACTGTCTGGCACTGGTCAAGCAAAAGGGGATCAAAGCCAACTTGCCCATTAGGACCAGCACAATTGCCTGTGCCCAACAGCACATCAGTGCCAATAACACACCTGGGATCCTGCAGACTCAGCATAGCATTCCATTCCACTGCCCTGGCTGACAACTGAGTCCATTTAGACTGAAAAATGCCAAATTCTACAGGCGGAAAAAGAACACGAGCTGTAGAGTGGATGTCATAAGGCATCAGTAAATCAGCAGCAAGCACTCGAAGCAGCTGTATGACTTCAATAGACACTGACCATATGGTCCAAACTTATCACGGAGTTCCATCATAGCTTTCCATGATAAAGGTTGATAGGTGTTATGAGTCACATCCCTAAGTACAGGGAAAGCCTGGCAACTTCCTGGTAAGGTGGCAGCACCTGCTAAGTCCCGTCCCATGGGCCGCACAGGGATAGAGGCAGATGCCTGACTGGGAGGCAGCTCAACACCACCCAACATTGCGCCCCCTGCAGCATCAGCAGGGCCAGAGGAGCCATCTCCACAATCCAGCAGATGCTGTGCACAGGCACAATTAATCATTTCCTCGATCTTAGCTTTGACTTCTCGCCAGAACCGCCCATGTTCCCTCGGATGTACGGTCACCTAGCACGGAGGGAGTGTCCACAAGGCCGTCGAGGAAGGTCCACGGCCCCGGGAAACCATCGGTCTCCCACTGGCCGTGTCACCATTTGCGCTAAAAGTGAACACCTCAGCGTCCTCTCGCGCCGCAGCCCCGGTATCCGCGGGAGGCAGGGGCGGCGAGGCCAAAACAGCCGCCGCGGGGCCCGTGCTCGCCGGCAGCCCAGCAGTGCTTTCCGCTGCAGCACGGGCAGAGGACGCCGCAGCAGCGGAAGCAGGTCCCGTCAGGGCTCAGAGATCCGGTGCGGATCGGAGCGAGACCTACGCGAGGCCCCCCTCCCCCAGCACGGGGAAGGGATGGGGCGCGGAGAGAGAGACGCGGCTCGCGGAGCCGCGTCACCGCCCCGCGCCCCGGCCATGCAGGGCGGCACGGGGGCCTCCGGGACTGCCTCCAGGAGGGTCCCGCCCATGACGCGAAACCCCACAGCGGACACCGCCCCCCCGAGCGGAGCGGGGCGAGCTGCCCACCCACCGTGGCGGGGCCTGACGTAACACCGACCAATGCACCACCTCCGGCGGCTTCCACTGCCTGCGCATGCCCGGCAGGCTGTGCAGACTCAGAGGCGGTAGATACCACCCCCCCGAAGTCGAGGCCGGCGCAGAAGCGGACGAACCCGCTCCCGCCACGCCCAGCGGGTATTTCGTGGAAACACCACAATTCTGACAAAGTTTTGTCACCGAATCAGACTCAAGCAGAGACGGAGGCTGAGCCAGGGACTCCTCGCAGCCCCCGAGCGCCGGGAAGGCACAAAGGGAGGGCGGTTCCCCCCCGTCCCGCCGCCTCTGCCCCCCGCGGAGGGGCGGGGTTGGCCTAGCCGACTCCACAGGGCCCCCAGAAGCCCGCGGGACTCCGCCGACTCTCTGGCAGCTCGGAACCAGCTGGCCGGGAGTCCAATCCACCCCGGGGGAACAAACGTCACTATCCGAGACGGAAACGTCTCCCATCTCACCGTCCTGGGGGGGAGGGAAGGGTTCTGCTTTGCGCAGAAATTTGAATTCACCCTCCTAGGTGTCCAAGACGGAAGGGTCCCCCTGGGAACACCGAGAGCTACAAAACCCAAACCCCCATCAAACTTTTTCCATTGCACCAGCAACGTTCCCACGTCTATACTACAGTCATCAAGGAGAGCTTCCATGAGGTCTTCTCCCACGAGAGACCACGCCTCCCTGCAGAACGCTTCCTCAGGGTCTGAAAAAAACCCTTGCTCTCTGGCCCACAGAAATAATCTTTCAAAATCACTCCAGGAAAGCGAAGCCCGTTTCCGCTCCATGAGACCCTCCCAGAGATCCAAAACCAGGGAATCCTCCATGGAGATCACAGGGGATGCCACTATCACAAGGGCTGCAGGCAAAGTGCCAAATGGCTCGCAGTCACTGCGTCACAGCGGGGGGGGGGGAGGGGTAAAACTCTATGACCTCATCCACTCATCCACAGCTGTCCTACACACGGCGGCCACCAGATGTCACTATAAGACACAAAATAAAATACACGCACGCTGGAACCTCCAAGGTAATAAAGAAGGGACGTTTATTTTCTGACTCCAACATTTATAGACTTTCAAAAGTGACAGTTGATTGGAGGATGAAAGTGCCACCTCTCCAATGACACTGGACAAACCAACAGTCCATCAAATTTCTCCTCTTCCAGAAAAGAATGTAAAACAGTAATTATTTACATAAAAGTGCATGAGAAACTTCATTACAAGAATGTAAACATCAAAAGGCTTAGAAGAACTTAGAAGAACAGGGCAACAGACTCTAATTAGTGATATGAAGTGAATTTATTACTAACAAAATCAAAGCAGGAAAACAAGACGTAAAATATACCCTTAAAAACACCTTCCTCCCACCCCTCCCTCCTTCCCAGCTCTACCTCCTACCCCAGCAATGCAGGGAGATAGGGAATGGGGGTTGATGCCTCAGGTTTTTATAATTTTCAGATTCTGTACTGCTTTAGTGTGTAGTTCTGAGCTTCATATTAAGGGATAGCAAGCTCTCTTCACAGAGTAGCTAGACAAAACTATTCCTTCTCTAGCTGGGGACCAAGGACAACCAATCCAAATTTCAGGCCCAAGAGCATAAACAACATGGACTGTAGACAGAAAACAAGAAGGATGGGACTTCATAACCTAAAGCTATAATTGGACAATTAACTCCAATATGCTAATGGAACAGAACTTATAAAAGCGAGAGACGTCATGAATGGTCATCCATTTTGTGACTATTTTGGGTTCATCTTGGGTGTAGCCCTGGCTGGGCTCTTGTACTGCTCAAGGTGTATCCATTGAGGCCTTTTAATAAATACCTAGTTTATTCTTTAACTCCATCTAGCCTCTGTTTTAGGTCAGCCTCAGTTCTATTTTGGGCCTATTCTGTGGAGACTGCATTTTCCAATAAAAATAAGGATATGAGAGGTGCTTGCCATGGGTAAATCCTGAGCAAGCTTTATTCTATCTCTTTGGATTCTGGCTTCATATCTGCCAGTATAGCCCTATTATATCTATTTATTTATTTTTGTCCTTTTTTGCCTCGATGCAGCAAACTATGGAACAGCACATTATTTCTGATTCTGACATACCATTGTTCTTGTTACGGAGACCAGATTTAGAGGTCACAGACTGTTACTCACTGTGTGTCCTCAACTGCTAATACGAAGGAACAGAGGGCCTTCAAACCTGATATGAACTAAATAAAAAGGAATGCATCTTATGGTATTTGTATCAAATGTGCAATACTATTCACTGCAAGGAAAAATTCAACTTGCTGATTTTTTTTTTTCACACAAAAGCTCTGACAAATTAAACCTGTATAGGGAGTGAGGAAGATGGAGTGATCAACCAAGAGCTTCTAAGCATTACATCTTTGGAGTCCTGTATTCAAACAGAACTAAATATGCTGGACCGAGACCACAAGAAGCATTCAACCAAACTTTTGTAAATGTGTGTATCAATAGCTGCCTGCTAACACTTTCTGTTTCAGCTTCATCAGCTGTCTGGGGGGGGAGATTGTTTGAAGTGGCAGGTCCACTTAGCTTTTGAGTCAGTGATGTCACGAAAATGTCGCATGCTAGTCTTTTTATGAGAACAAGGGTATGCAAAGAAAAAAACAATTTAGCTTAGAAAAAACAGAACCTTGAAAAAATTAACAAATGGAAGAAAAATTCTTTGGTACATCACCGCAGAAAATCCCCTCGTAAAATCTCAAAGCGATTTCCATAAATTACTTCTGATTACTTAATTACTTGTGAGAATGTGGAAAAATGAAATGAAAAACAGGGTAGGAGGGTAAAAATGTCAACAAAGTGAGCAAAAATAAATCACAGGACTCAAAGATCATGATTAAAATTGGTCTGAAAAAAGGATCCCTACAGAGTAAAAGATACTGCCTGACGAGTGCCATCTAATGCATCAGTCAATCTTAGATTCAGGCCAGTCATACACATCTGGCATGAAGGATTCATATTCATAGGTCCAAACCTTTGATCGAATGTAACAGTTCTTGTCTGCAGGTTCAGGGTAATGGAAAGCCATGTTGTTTGCATACAAAAATTCCATAACCTGAAAAGTTAAATCACCATGCAGTTTGTGCCTTTTAATACAGTCACATAATACCTATGCTTCCACTGCAATATATTTAGGACTGACAAACTGGATAAAGACAAACACTAAAGTATTTTTACAATTCCTGAATGCCTTATCAGGGATCTGAAAACCTAATTTCAGAAATCAAAAGAGGATAATTTTGGCCCATCATCACTATCAAACTGAAGCATCCAACAAACTCAATTTTTTTATGATTGTCTCCTATTAAAGGCACAAAGAGCTGTTTTTTGTCCCCAAGCACCCAGTGTTCAAGAGTCATATTGTATAATTCAGCAGGTTAATGTACACATAAACCACTTTTAGTACAATCCACTTTTATGCTTCATACTCACCTTGACAGTGATATAAATAGAAACTTCCCTAATATTAGACAGTGGAGGATAAAGTCTTTTGTGTGCAAGTTCTTCATCAGTCAACTGTTCTGTCAATGCCTGAGTAAGAAAAACAAAGAAGTTTTATTTCATGCATCCCTAATGGGATCGATAACATGCTAAAAAACCCTAGAGAAACAAATTGCAATGGTTTTAATACCAGAGTGCTCTCAGAGAAGTAGTATAAGGTGGTCAAAATCTCAAACTTCTGAATGATCAACTTTTCAACCTGTGCTCTTATCAGTGAATTCTGCTTGCAAGCATTTAGTAAGAAAAGGTCCTTTTTTGGAGGCTGAACTCCCCATAACCATGGGAGTTTATAAGAGTGCAGCAATGCCTGCAGGGCAATCCAGGGTATTGTATCTGACTGAACTGGAGTTCATTTCCCATAGCAGCCCTCACATTGCTGTGCTTTGCACTGGTAGCTAGAAAGGTGTTGACAACACACCAGTGTTTTGGCTACTGCTGAGCAGCGCTGGCACAGCATCAGTGCTGTCTTTCAACATACCCCCATTAGGGGCTGGGAGGTGGCAAGATCCTAGGAGGGGATACAACTAAGCCAGCTGACCCAAACTGATGAAAGGGATGGTCCAAACCCTATGACATCAGCTCAGATATCAAAGCTGAGGGAAGGAGGATGAACAGAGGGCATTCACCATTTACAGTGTTTGCCTTCTGGAGTGTCCTGGGTAACCCAAAATATTATTGTATTCCATATCTATCTGTGTTCAAAATTGTTATTGTCTCTTAAAGACCCTCTGGTCAGAAACAAAACCACGGGGCCTGCAGGTGCGTGTCTTTTTAAAGTTGGGGGTCACTCAGATTGAGCTGTCTTGCCCTTTCCCTTTTGTTAGTGCAGGGAGAGAGCTGAGGCAGTGCAAGCAATGCCTCGCTTTTGATTTCCTTTTGTTTGCTTTTTTCCTCGAGGGGATTGCTTCAGGCGGGTTGCTGCTGTTGCCTGCATCCATAACTGTGCTTGTATACAACTGAAAGCTAAAGACACATTATCTTGAACTGTACTAAGTGCTTCTACTATTAACTTGTGATCTTGGTAGCCGGCCTTTTCCCACTTTGGCAGTACTTTTGAAATCTGCCACTGGCTAGTTCCTAATGCCAATAGAGATGACTGTAAAGGCTGTTTCAATTTTGTTAGGCCACTTGCTGCAATGGTCAGTTGATTCATCAGTATTTCTGAATCAATTCCATTTAAAACTCCTAATTCTGTCCCTAATATCACAGTTAGATCTTTTCTTATTCTGCTCCTGAGATATGCCTGTCTTAGTAACCACGTTTTCCAGCCCTTGAAGGATGTTTTTAGGAAGGAGGAGCAGGCTCTTTGGATTTTTGAGATGTTAATTTGCATTATCAACTCCACACGTTTGAGAGACCATTCTGGATTGAATAATAGTTGTTGTTCACCCACATTCTTCACTACATAGGGGCCTATTTCATACACTTCAGGTTCAAGTTTGGGTTGAGTCTGAACGATTTGAGTCCTAGTATGGGTTGTATAAGGTCTTGCTGTGGTACTAAGTGCAGTGTCTACTTTGAATTTAAATAAAAGTCCGATAGCATCACAAGCCCAAAGGCAAGTCACTTCTACAGGCTGTGTTAAGGTGAAATTACACCAACAGTCTGATTCACTTAGGCTATCACACACTTCCTGGTGTTTGTATACACCAGGAGAGGGTGAGACACGAATTGCATCTGGTCTCTCATAAGCCGTCCCATTGATGACCCGGCACCCTACCTTGATGTGGGATCTCAGCACCTCAGGACTGATGCGCAGAGTGATCGAGACCACCCTTGGGGGGCTCGGGAGTCCTGGAATGTTGCCAGAAGTGTCTGGTGGCTGGACTTTGATCCTACACAGGAGACGACACCTGTATGAGGATGGGAGGATTTCACTGGGTAAATGGTGAAGGGGTAAGTTAATTAGAGAGTGAAACACAGGGTTTAAGATTTCTGTACAGGGGGGTCTAAAGAAGTAAGATGGAGGAATTGGGGTGTGTCCTGTCCTTCTTCTTCTTCTTCTTAGCCTCCATCTTCTGTGGTGATGTTGGCACTTTGGGATTGGTTATTACTAAAAGTGCACTGGTTAATAAGGGTAAAAGGTATTGGGGAAAATTGATAAATATTGTATACGTAATTTTGAGTATAAAGATAGGTGACCGCCCCGGGGGCTCTCAGTGTGCTCATGGCTGGCTTGCTGTGCAGACCTCTGTTGGGCTGAGAGAAAATCTTTTAGATAAACAATTAATAAACACCAAGACCGAGAAAAAACCTGAAGCCTCTTCTCATCCTTTGAAGCGCGGGCTGTCCAAGGCCACTCCAGGCCTTTCCAGGTCATTAAAACAGCTGAGAAACGGACACCTTGATTTCTTCTCCTCTAATTCCTTGAAGTGTCCACAGTTCCCGTTCCTGCCATTCCTGCTTCTCATATATCTGATTCCCATGGATTACTACAGTGGATAGGTTTAAATATTTTATCTCAGAAAGTTCTCCCATAGATCCAGTATACTGATTAAAAGCCTGGGACCAAAGCCATTCAGCATCACTTTGGATAGAGGTGCTCTCTAGTTCTAGAACTTTAATTATAATTACATACAAAACAATTCTCTAAATCAAAGTATGAACTACCCCCGACTGCAATATACTCATTTTGCCCTAGTAAGTTAAAGTCTTAGTTCATTGTCTCCTGGTGTCACTCTCCAAGGGGCTTCTGGGCCTTCTTAAATCGAGAGTGATGGATCCAGGTGTTCTGCTCCTTGATTTTGATTGCAGTGCAAGTGGTGAGAAGCACTTGGAATGGTCCCTCTCACTGTGGTTCTAAAGTCTTTTCTGTAAGAGACTTAATATATTCATAATCTCCAGGCTGTATGTTATGTACTGGTCTATCTAACTCCCTGCTCCGGGTTCCAGCCACGTGTTTCTCAATTTCTCTGAGCTGTTTGCTTAAAGCCACCATGTAGGTGGCCAGTGTTACCTCCTCAATGTGGGTGGACATTCCCTTTTGTATGCCACATGGTCTTCCATAGAGTATTTCAAAAGGGCTCAACTTTTCTTTAGCTTGAGGTTTAGTTCGAATTTGCAATAGTGCCAGTGGAAGAGCTTGGGGCCAGGGTAGATTAATTTCCTGCCCCAGTCTTACAATCTGCTGCCTAATCAAATGCTTCATTTTCTCCACCTGGCCGCTCGACTGGGGGCGGTATGGAGCATGAAGTTCCCAATCTATGCCCAGGTGGCTACTAATCTGTTACACTACTTTGGAAATTAAATGTGATCCTCTATCCGAGGACATTGTGGCTGGAACTCCAAAGCGTGGTATTATTTCTTGTAATAATACTCTGGTTACCTCTCGAGCTTTTACAGTTCTGGTGGGGAATGCTTCTGGCCACCCTGAAAATCTATCTGTCAACACCAGTAAATACCGATACCCCCCTTTCCTTGGAAGTTCTGAAAAGTCAATTTGCCACTGTTGTCCAGGCCCATGGCTTCTCCCAATCTGACCGAGTTTCAGCCTGGGGGTATTTTTGGGGTTAGTCTGGAGGCAAAGATCACACTGTTGGGTCACTTGAGTAATAGTGGCATATAAATTCCTAGCAACAATTCTTTCAATCAAGTAGGTGTATAGGGCATCTATTTCCCAGTGTGTTTTCTGGTGTTCTTCCCTTACTAGTGACCACAATAAATGGGAAGGGATTACCAGCTTCTCTTCAATGGTAGCCCACCCTTCTTGGTTATACGTCCCTCTTTGATCTTCAATCAATTTTCTATCTCTCTTATTATATCCTGGATTACCTTCAAGGGAAATTTGTCCATCTGGAATTAGGGCTCCTTCAGTAGCTACCTCACCTTTTGCTGCTTCTTTTGCCTCTCTATCCACCAGCTCCTTTCCTTCTTCCAATTCTGAGCTCACTCTTTGTTGTGCCTTAATATACATAATTGCTACCTTTTCAGGCAGCTGAACTGCTTCTAGCAGCTGGATTATCTCTTGTGCATGTTTGATGTTCTTTCCCTGTGAGGTCAACAGTCCCCTCTCTTTCCAGATGGCTCCATGTGCATGTACGACTCCGAATGCATACCTCGAGTCTGTATAAATGTTTACTCTCTTTCCTTTTGCCATTTCCAAGGCACGGGTCAGGGCAATTATCTCAGCCTTCTGCGCAGAGGTACGTGTTGGTAAGGATCCAGATTCGATTACCTCTGCAGGTGGTCACTGCACACCCAGCATGTCGCTTCCCATTGGCAACGTAGCTGCTCCCATCAGTGAACCAGGTCTCTGCATCGTCCAAAGGAGTGTCCTTTAAGTCTGGGCAGCTGGAGTAGGTAGCTTCAATAATCTCCAGGCAATCATGGTGTACTGCTTCTCCTTGATTTCCACTGAGAAAGGAAGCTGGGTTGACAATATTAGTCACCATTATCTCTACATCATCTTGCTCTATCATGATGGTCTAGTATTTCAGAAACCTCTGTGGTGAAAGCCAGTGGCCACCCTTTACATCCAGTACTGCAGACACTGTGTGGGATGTTACATGGCTTTGCAAGGGTTCCTCAGGGTGAGAGAGATAGACGAGAATCTTGGCTTCATGATCAGAAGGCTGGATTTATTAATTTATGATATAATACATTAAGACTATACTAAAAGGAATAGAGAGAAAAGTTCAGAAGCTGCTATGCTAAGAACAGAATAGGAATAGAAAACAAGGGAGCTCTCTGTGAATCTGTCCCAGGGAGCTTGGCTCTGATTGGCCCTTAATTGTAAACATGGAACATGGGCCAATCATAGGTGCACCTGCTACATTCCACAGCAGCAGATAACAATTGTTTACATTCTTCTTCTGGGGCCTCAGCTTCCCAGAAGGAGAAAAATCCCAAAGAAAGGATTTTTATGAAAAAATGTCTGTGACAGTGGGACACTAGCACAGTAAGTTTTTGTCCGAGGGTAAACTTGCGTGCCTCTTGAATATTCAGCACAACTGCTGCTCCAGCTCTGAGGCAACCTGGTCATCCTTGCATCTAGTTGCTTGGAAATGTAAGCAACTGCCCTCCGGTATGGACCCAAGTCCTGAGCCAGTATTCCCAGGGAAATTCCCTGTCTTTCATGGGAAAATAGAAAGAATGGTTTACTTACATCTGGAAGTCCCAAAGCTGGAGCTGACATGAGGGCACTCTTTAGCTGGTGAAATGACTGTGTGGCTTCTTTTGTCCCCTGGAGATCTCTGTTTCCATCGGCAATAAGAGCATAGAGGGGTCTGACAAGCAGTCCATAATTATAAATCCACAGCTGGCACCACCCTGCCATGCCTAAGAAGGTTCGGAGTTCTTTTATTGTCTGGGGTTTTGAGGTTTGGCATATGGCTTCCTTGCGAGCCTGCCCTAAAGTCCGTTGCCCAGCACTGACCTCGTACCCCAGGTAGATTACTTTCTGTTTCACTACCTGAGCCTTTTTCTTTGATACTCTGTATCCTTGGAGTCCTAGGAAATTCAAAAGGCTTACCGTCCAGGCCACACATGCTTCTCTCGTCCGAGTGGCTACTAGAAGATCATCCACGTACTGCAAAAGTCTTCCTTCTTCCTGTGGAGCTTCCCAGGACTCCAGATCTTTTGCAAGTTGCTCCCCAAACAGAGTGGAGGAATTTTTTGAAGCATTGCGGCAATCTCAACCATGTGAGCTGGGTTTTGCGCCCACTTTTAGGGCTTTCCCATTTGAATGCAAAAATTTTCTGGCTGGCTTCGTGTATGGGGAGGCAAAAGAAGGCATCTTTTAGATCTAAAACAGTAAACCAGGTTAGCTCAGGTGTTAGCCAAGTTAATAAAATATATGGATTGGCTACTACCGGACACCAATCTTCTCTTACTTTATTGACAGCCCTCAAATTCTGTACTGTCCGGTATGACCCATCAGATTTCCGAACAGGTAAAATGGGAGTATTGAAATCAGATTGGCATTCTTTCAGTAACCCTAACCGCAGGAAATTTTCAATTTTTGGGCTGATTCCTTCCCTGTCTTCTTTCTTTAGGGGATGCTGCTTAATTATCACTGGTTGTGTCCCCTCCTTGAGTTTTGTTACTATAGGGGAGGCATTTTTCGCCCTTCCCAGTACATCAGAGGCCCATACCCCGAGAAATACCTGACTTAGTTTTTCTTCATCAATTTCTTCCTTGATTTCAATAGCTGTTAAGGTTAGACTTAATACCTCTATGTACTTTTGAGCATTCGCCTCCAGAGTAACCTCTCCATTTTTGAATGTAATGGTTGCTTGTAACTGCTCCAATAAATTTCTGCCTAAAAGTGCCTTTGGTGAATTGGGCATGTACAAGAATTTATGAATACCCCATTGTTTTCCCAATTTATACCTCAAAGGATTTCAAAAATATGCCCTTTCAGACTAGCCAGTTGCCCCCTGCACTACAACATAATCATTTTCCACAGGTACTAAAGCTTTATTTAAAACTGAATATGTAGCTCCCGTATCAACCAAGAATTCCACCCTTTTCCCTTCTTCCCCCAGCCTCATTGTTATAACCAGTGGATCCGCTGGGGCAGAATCCCCCGGTCCTCCTCAGTTGTTTTGTACGTGTGCAGCCATTTGTTGGTCACCCCGTCTCCGTTCTGGGCATTGATCTTTCCAGTCACCAATTCTTTTGCAGATTGCACACTGGTTCCTGCCCAGATGTGGTGGTCCTTGTCTGGGTGGTCCCTGGTTGTATTTTCTTTGCCTTTCCTCCTGTACCACTGCCACCAACCTTTTCATTCCTTGTTTATATCCTTCTTCCAGGTTACTGAACACCCTCCAGGCTTCCTCTAGCAAGGCTTTGAAATTTATCCCTTCTGGCCCCTGAATTTTCTGAAGTTTACATCTAATATCTCCAGCAGACTGCCCCAAAAATGAATTAACTAGTTGATTTATCCCTATCTATTGGAAAAAAAGGCTCCCAATATTACCAGTTAGATTGTGCCTGGGCCAGTCTGACCCTCGCTGCTGGGCCAAAGGCAGCAACTGCGGTGTGTCACCCCAGAGATACCTTAGCTTGCTGGTGGTTGCAGCTGGGCATTGAACAAGTCCAGGCTTGTTAGGACCCCGTTTACCTCAAGAGGATAGCTTCAGGCGATGGTGAAGAGAAAAGGAGATGGATTCTGCTGGAGGGTTTAATGTCCAGAGGTTTATTCCATGGTTACAGAAGTCTGAACGTGAGGAGCTGCTCCAACAGAACCTAGATCGCATGGTCTGATCACCTTTTTAAGCTCAGGGACAGGGGGAGGGGAGGTACAGGTGAGCCGCCAACCAGGTGAGAGGGGCAGGGTCTCAGGGGAAGATGACACCCAGTCAGGCCAATGACCTCTGGGCATAGGGGCATCCTTTGAATTTGACCAACCACACGACGCCTTGCTGGAATGTTAAGTCTGAGTGACAGGACTCACTCAGCATGGGGGTAAGGGGGAAGGGAGAGAGACATAGGCACACCTGGGAAAGTGACCTGGAAGGCCAAAATGGGACAATACAGCACACCACAACACCTATCTCAGACCCTGGATCCAATGATGTATGATGATGCATACCATCCCTTAAACGCTCTTAAACTCAGATGGAGTCTCAGAAGGCCCCTGCTTAAGGGAGTATAAGACAGACCAATTTATGGTTTTCGGAATAGCTCTTTCCACCCCTGTTGCTATCTAATCTTGATAATCTGATAATTTCTTTACCTCTGCTGATATATTAGGATTCCATTCTGGGTCTTGGAGGCAGAAATGTTCCTTTACATCTGGCTGCTTGCTCTTGCAATAATCCTCTGCCAAAGTCCCTGTTGTCTTTAAGATCAATTGTTTTTCCGTTTCAGTGAAAGCATCCAGTAGTAACTGGATGTCAGTCCAATCTGGGTTGTGTTACTTGATAGCATATCGTAGACGTTTGGCAGTGAGTATCGGATCAACACGATAATTCCTAGCAATCCTTTCCCATGCCTGTAAATCAAGAGTGGTAAATCGAACTTTAATCATTAATCTCCCTCCTTCTTGTCCCACTGCCTCTTGCAGAGGGGCCTGTAACACTGCTTGCCTCTTAGTTCTAGATGCAACTGGACTGTTGGGGGGGGTTGGATTCTAGTGGATGTTCCTTCCCCACCTGACTCCTCCTCCTTTTTAGGGAAGCTCCCTTCCTCTTCATTCTCATCTTCAACCTCCTCAACCTCCCTCCTCCTAGGAGGAGCTTTCATCCACTCAGATGTATCTCGTTCTTGCTCCTCAGAATGATAGACCTTATCTGATCTCATACACCGTTGTCCTATACTACATGCTGAACAACAACATTTGATTTGCCCTCTCTTTGCCTTGTTTTCCTTTTCAAGGGCCAAGACCAGTGGATCTGAGGGCGGTCTGATCCCACAGTCCATTTGCCATTCTTGGTGATTTGTTAAAACAAAAATCATATCAGCATACAAAACCTCATCCCACTTACCTTCCCGTCTTAAAAACAACATTAACTGCAGTAAGGTATCATAATCTAAGGTTCCAGTGGGAGGCCACTTTACTCCATCCTCAAACCTGTATAAGGGCCACCAGCATGTGCAATATTGGATTAGATCCTTTTTATTCTCAGATCCCCCCCTGCTGGTGACTTCCTTCCAGTGGGTCAAGATCCACCCCAAGGGGCTAGTCCGAGGGACTTCCTTCCTCTGGTTAGTTCCAGCTATCTCCTTCTCCTTGCCCTATCTCGCTTCCACCCAAACCTCTCTTCACAGAGCTTCACAGTAGTTTCCCAGTCTTCCTCTCACGCATAGCTCCAGGTGGCAGGTATCAGATGTGATTTTCCACACACAAACTTTAAGATCTTAGGTTCTGAATTAGCTTGATGAGGAAATTTTAATTTACACTCGGGGCATGTGCCCTGATGCTTATTAGAACAGCAATACCAGCGTTTCTCACAAACTCCGCACTGCAATAATACCCACGCAGCATGCCAGCCTCTTGATGCACCAAAGGCTCTCAGGAATTGCCCGCAGAGGCAGGCTATTCCGTTTATCACAGGGAACTCTAAATCCTCTACAGCAGGTTGTTCCCAGTCCAGACTTAGTATAGTACCAGCTGAAGTCCTGTAGAGGCCCTCCAAATGAACTCGTTCGTCTCTTCTATCTATCCAGTAATTCACAGGATTCACAAACTCCCAGGGGTTGAATTCAAACCACCGGGGCAGATGAACCCCTTGGCTTCGTCTAGCCACAGTAAAACCGTGCACAATCTACACCACAAATCACCACCTTTACTCAATGATCGTCCTCACCCACGCTTCTCCACTACTTCCTCTGTTTTTCTGCCAGGCGTTCCCTGCCCCCACAGCCTGCCCCAGCCGGTGCTTCAGGCCTCACTCGGCCCCTCGAGTGGCGGGTAGAACACCCCCCCCGCCCCGCACTGTAGATATACTCTCTTTTATACACCATACACTTATACACTTGCACGATTATAAACACAGTGCACTAACCACACAATGCATTAACCATACAATGATACAGTGTCCGGACACCACACACGCACACACACACACATGCACAGGTTCACTCGACCCACCCCCCAGGGTCGCTAGCAGTCCGCTCTATTAGACAATGAACCCCCATCTCTAGTCCAGCTGCTCTATCAGCTGCATCCACAGGCTGAGCACCCAGATGTCTCTGAGTGACTTACTCAGTCATCCTATCTCTCTTTTCCCCCGGGGCCCCTCAGTACACACCATATCCTCCGCAGGCCAGCAGGTCCTTGTCTGTCCTCACAGGAGGCGAGCTGAGAAGAGCGGAGCCCTGCCAGGAAAATCCTGGGGCGCGCCTAGGAGTCCGTCTGTTCTCCCCTGCCTCTGTGGGGACAGAGACGGCTCTTCCTGGCTGGCTTCACCAGAATGTGTTATGGAGAAAGTGAAAAGAACTCCACAACTTTGTGAAAGTTGTAAAGCCGGTATGTTTATTACAGTGCCAGACGCATGCGGAGACTGCAGTCCTCAAAAGGCATGCGCACCTCTGGGAACTTCTGGTCCCTTTTTATCTCCCTCTCAAATGCATATGCATACAGTTTCACAATAGGTTCATACATATTCATTTTTACGAATTTCGCGTGACATTTGCCGCTAGTTCTTCTTTATCAGAAAGAATTCCTAGGTCAAGCTGACTTGCTCTTAACAGCAGTTTCTGTCTCTTTTTATCTCTCCCTGTCTCCCCTGTCTCTCCTCCCCCTTATCTTTGTCTTCCATTGACACAGTTTTCCCTTTAGCCTCGGCCTTGCGGCCAGGCTGCACAGGCTAAAAGATGTACCTTTCTCCTAAATCAAAATGGATTTCTACTCTGGGGGATTTTTACTCTGTCTCACAAGGAGGAGACATGCTAAAAAATTCTTGGAAAATGTAAACTAGTTTTGGGAAAAGTCTTAATATGCATAATTGTTTATGAATATGTAAGAGGCTGATGCAATAGAAATGGTATATAAAGGGTGTTCCTGAAATAGCAGGTGTGCTCTTGGTGGAATGCCAAGAGTCACCTGGTCATAAATCTTTCCTTTATTGTCTTTGTCTCCTATTGTCCTTTATTAAGCTTTTAAATTTTTCCAGGAGAGTGAACATTGTTTTTCAGATAGCCCAGCATCCTGTGTCTGCCCAATCCCAGCAGCTCCTGCTAAGGCTGCAGAGTTTTCTGTTACACTTTGTTTGCCATCTGGGGTGTGCCCGCCTCTGCCATTGCAGCCACTGCTTTGTGGTTCCAGCTACAGCCCATTTTGCCATCCAGAGGGGCACTGAGACTGGCTGATCCTGTGGGTTTGTAAAGGAAGCTCCTTTTTCATCTCTTCTGCCATCACACCTGCCATTACCCACTTGCAGAGGTTTGTAAAGGAAGCTCCTTTTTCATCTCTTCTGCCATCACACCTGCCATTACCCACTTGCAGAGAGGTAGCCGAGCTCGCACCACAGTGCCCCCTTCAGCCGCGGGGGAATCATTACACCTGCCCTGCCTGGCCTGGAGCCAACAGTTCCCTTGCCAGCTGTGACCATAACTACGCCAAAGGGGAAAGTGCTTGACAGTTGAGAGAAGGCTGTTAAAGGGTTTCTGGTTTTGTTTGTTGTTGTGGTTGTTTGTTTGCCTTGTTATACATATATACTATAAAGAACTGTTAT
The DNA here is from genome assembly GCF_028018845.1 of Melospiza georgiana. Classification (NCBI taxonomy): domain Eukaryota; kingdom Metazoa; phylum Chordata; class Aves; order Passeriformes; family Passerellidae; genus Melospiza; species Melospiza georgiana. Next base: position 5,728,591 of record NC_080464.1, on the reverse strand, counting down.
TCCGTTTCCCATATCTTTGCCTGAAAGCCCCATAATTTCAGAGTTATAATTATTTGGAGGGAAGGGGGTCATATTTTCCATTCCAAGGGAGCTTCCCACCTTCCTTGGCAGACACTTCTCTTTCAAACTAGGACAGGGAGGCAACTCATTTTGGAGTGTTCACCCTTTAACTTGTCTTTAACCAAGACACAGAGCAACTGCTACACTTGCTGAAGCCCTGCTTCCTGAAAAGTGTCCAGACATCACTCATTGATGAAAAGTAGAGAACAAACCTATTTTTTTTTCTGCTTTCTTTATGTGCACACAAACTTTTGCTTTTGCCTTTAGTAAACTGCTTTATCTCAACTTACAAGTTGTTTTCCATCTTATTTTCTCTCCCCTGTCCAGCTGGGGAGTGATAGAGGACTTGGTCTGCACCTGACGTCCAGCCAAGGTCAACATACAACAGAGGCCCAAGCATTTGGCCAGTTGATTCATTGGCTACTCTGATGTGGTAGTGTCACTGTCGAGGCCGTCACAACACAAAGCAGAGACCACAAACAGTCTCAGTTGGCAACTGTTTATTATTGAACATGGCTGACCTTTTATACACCTTACAATTGTTTATGCTTCTTTCACCCTAACTATTGGCTACAATAAATAAACATAACACTATTGGTGAAAAGTTACAATGACATCAACTAACTTTCTAAAAATACTTCGTCCAGCTGCAAGGTTCTCTTATCTTTCTTCTCTCGGTCTCCTTGGTTACAGCCTTGGAGAGAGCTCCTTATCACCTTCTTCTTACTTCTCAGCTTCTTCTCGCTCCTTTAGCTAACAGGCCCGCTGTTAGCCCCTTCTCCACAAATCCCCCTTTTTGTTTTATGAACTGTAAATATAGCTGCTATGGATTTTTGCAGGGCCCTTTGCAAAAATCCAAGCAGACAGGGGAAAGACAAAACAACAATCATAACCATCAACAAAATTCCCATTCTTAATAGAATTGTTACTATCCTTCATCCATCAATAAGTACTGATATATGGCCCTAGCCAGTGTCATCCGCATGTTCTACTTCAGCTGCGGAACCATCCATCCTATCCTTTCCTGCGTGCTCCAGGTAAGGTTTAACACAGCGAGCAGAAACCCATCGAGGACCATTATCTGTCAAAACACAAGCATAACCCCTCCCCCAGGTTATTAGTTCCACTGGACCAGACCACATACCAGTAATTAAATCCTTGACCCATACCTTGACATTTCTATGGAAATCTGGTTGCTTAGAATTCAAAGAAGAAAAATGGTAGAAGATTGGAGATAACTGTGAGTCAGGTAGGGGACGCAAAAAGTTTAACACATAAACAGCTTTATCTAATCTCACTTGAGGTGACTCCTGTTGCATTCCCCCTTTTTGTTTTTGAACCTGACGTATAAGAAGTCCGTGAGCTCTTTCAATAATTGCTTGGCCCGTGGGGACATGTGGAATGCCTGTTGAATGCTCAATGCCCCAAGCACGAAAGAATGCTTGCATTTTCTGCGAAGCATATGCTGGGCCGTTATCTGTTTTTATGTGACACGGAACACCTAGGATAGAAAAAGCATTATAAAAATGATGAATAGCATCATGAGTTTTTTCTCCCATGAATGGTGAAGCAACCATTGCATGAGAAAAAGTATCAACTGTAACATGCACATACTTAAAGCGACCAAATTCTGGCATTTTAGTAACATCAGTTTGCCATTCCTCTAATGCGGAAAGACCCCTAGGGTTGGTACCATAATAGTGAGTGACATGAGTCATGTTACAGCCAGGACAAGAAGAAAGAATTGATTTTGCTTCACCAGGAGACAATTTGAATTGCTGCTGTAAAGCTTGAGCACTCTGATGAAAAAATTGATGAGATAAAATTGCCTGCTGCAACACATTGGGTACAGTTTTGATTACAGCAGCAGCTACTAAAGAATCTACATAGGCATTGCCTTCAACAAAAAATCCTGGTAATGATGTATGGCTACGAATGTGCATGATGAAGTAAGGATGTTTTCGAGTGCCAATAACTGTCCATAACTTCACTAACATGATAAACAATGGCTTCTCTTGAATATTATACAACACTGCTTGATCTAAATGCTTAACCAAATTGGCAACATAAATGGAATCAGCAATTATATTTACAGGACCAGGAAATAAAGTAAAAGCCAAAAGAACAGCAGAAAGTTCAACCAAATGAGGAGATCCCTGCTGAATCATTGTCTCATATCCCCAGTGATCATCCTTTCTCCAAGCCACAGCTGCTTTTCCGGTTTTCCCAGATCCATCTGTAAAAACTGTTATACTTTCCACTGGAACAGGAGAATAAATTTGCTTGCCTTCAAAAGAAATCTCTTTAGTCAGTGTTAGAACAGGATGAGAAGGCAAATGCTATGTGATTTGGCCTGTAAAACAAGATAAGTCAGATTGTAATTCATTATTATTTTGAAAGCACCATTCAAAATACCACTGTTGTACAGGTATCACGATGGTCACAGGGTCCTGTCCCAAAATCTCATGACAACGCCTGTGGCCCTTGATGATAATATCTGCAAAAAGCTCATAAAGTCCTGGAGCTGTTTTCCGAGATCTGAAAGATAAAAATATCCATTCCAGAATATGCAGTTGATCTTCCCCATTATCATTCCATTGACACAGTATTCCACATGGTATTTCATGGTCTTTCAAAAAAAAAAAATTGAACACCAACAGAGGTATCTATCCTGTTAACAAATTTGTGTGCTAGGGCTAATTCAACTTCTTCTAGGGTCTTTTTTGCTGCTGAGGTCAATTGCCTCTCATCAGTAGAGGAAGTGATGCCTGAGAGCAAATCAAACAATGGCTGCATCTGATGATTAGTTATGCCTAAATAGGATTGAATCCAACCTATTAAACCAACCAATTGCTGTACATCAGTAGCAGTTTTAACATCAATGTCTAACTTTACAGGTTGAGGCATAACTTGAGTGTTGGTCGCCAACATACCTAGGTATTTCCAAGGCTTGTGTTCCTGCACTTTCTCTGGAGCAATGATCAGACCAAAAGCTTTCAAATTTGTCACAGCACATTGTTTAAGAGCTGACAACTGTTGTTTGTTGTCAGATGCCAACAAGATATCATTCATGTAATGATAGCAGCAGCAGTTTTTAAATTGCTCCCGGACTTTTGACAAGGCCTGTGCCACAAACCATTGACAAATAGTTGGCGAACTTTTCATGCCTTGTGGGAGTACCTTCCATTGATATCTTTTATCAGGTTCAGCATGATTTATAGAAGGCACTCTAAAAGCGAATTTTTCTTTGTCCTGCTCAGCCAATGGAATAGTGAAGAAACAATCTTTCAGATCAATGATAACTATTTCCCATTGTTGCCTTCTAGACCAAGGCAGGCGACCTGGTTCTGAGGTACAGCTCGACAGCCCTCTCTCTAGGGCCGTTCGGGCCAATGACATACGCAGACACCAATGTGGTGGACGGTCAAAAGGCGTTTATTACTTCTTCTCATGGGGTCTTATAGTCTTAGGGGTCTCTACGTCAAAAAGGGGTTTGTCCTTCTTACCTATGGTTAGTAGGGGATGGAAAAGTACTGGGTAAGGGATGGACAGTTACTGGCTTCAGTGGGGCAACATTCCTATTGTTAGTGGGACCACATTCCTATGTTAATTTCTTATCTATGAGTACCTGAGGGTCTTATCTATGGGGAACCGAAGGTCCTAGCTTTCCGTGACATCGCGAAATCTTCCGCAGCGCCTCTTCCCTAGCTACCACATCTCCCCCTCCCTTTTCACAAATGAATGAGGTAGTCGTGTACATAGATACTGAATTGAGGTATAAAGTTGTGACTTGACAAGGGAAAGGGATTTTGGGAAACCTGAGTAAGCTTTTGCCAGACAAGTTTTGAAAATCTTGTGACTGGCAGTGTTCTTTGGTTGAATTCCCTGGTTGAATTCACAGCAGTTGTTGTCGCCCTATGAACAGGATGTTGGTCCGTTCCAGGCGGCTCTGAACGAATGAGACCAGCTTGTTCAGCAGGCATGGTCCGAAGGTGACTGTTAGAAACAGCATCGCCAATGGACCTATCAGGGCAGAAATCAAAGTGGTTAGCCAAGGTGATTGATTGAACCAGGACTCGTACCAGCTCTGTTGGGCCTCCCTGTCTTTCTGCCTCTGGGCCAGTCTGTTCCGGAGTTCTGCCATGGAGTCTCTCACGACTCCCGTGTGGTCTGCATAGAAATAGCACTCTTCTTTCAAGGCGGCACACAGGCCCCCTTGCTGCATGAACAGGAGGTCCAGGCCCCGCCTGTTTTGCAAGACCACTTCTGAGAGTGAGGAGACTGACTTCTCTAGATAGGAGATGGATTTCTCAATCCTCTGCAGGTCTTCGTCAATCGTTGCCTGCAGTTGTGACAGTCCTTGGTGCTGTGTCGCTAGGGCTGAGACACCCGTGGCCGTTCCTGCTGCTCCCAGGCCGAGCAGCATTGCAATAGTTATACCTGTCATTATTTCTCTTTTGTGGATCCGGCTGGGTCCCTCAAGAAGATGGTATATCTCTTCGTCTGAGTGGTACAAGACCCTAGGAACAATCAGAACTTGGACACAGAAGTCGTTAGAGTCATTGAATTTGGGAAGGAACACACAAGGACTCACTCCGGATCGCTGGCAAACCCACATCCCCGATGCGGATGGGACTGCCCACTTATTGTTTTTCCTGTTCAGCCTGCCAATTTTGGTGCAGATGTTACCTCCCCGCTTAGCTAGGGTTGAATTGCCAAAGCATCTGCCTCGGCCTGTGACTTGACTCAGGGTGATTCCTTTGCGAGGGGTGTCCCATCTGCACTGGTGAGGGGCGTCGGCTGTGGAATAACTGAAGGGAGTGTCTAAAGCGACTCCTTCGTAAAAGGGAGGTTTGACGTCGTAACAAAGCCAGCAGGATTCGGTTAGGTTAGGGTTGGATTCGTTCAGGGATACAAAGGTAGCCTCTAACATACGAAGGATTGGGTCTGCGTCTGACCCGGTTAAGCGACTCATCTGAAAGGTTTCCGCTTGACCGGTCGGGACATTGCTGACTCCTGTGGGTAAGGTTTTGGGGTAGGTTATGTTTCTCCCTTTCGGCACGCTTTTAATCACTTTGTTGGGTCCGACTGCTCGGGGTGCTGACGGCTGGAGCCTGATAATTTGCACGTTCACCCTCTCTTTTGACCCTTGAAGGACCACTGTCCATGTTCTGCCTGTGGCCCAGCTAGGGTGGTCTGGCTGCAGGACCATCATGTTGTAATCAGTGCATGCCCGAAAGTTAGGGATTTTAATTTGGTTTCGATGGGGGTTTTCGCAAAAGAAGAAGGGTATTTTGCAGCCGATGGGTGCCCAGGTGAACTGTAAGAATTTGTCTGGCTCTTGTGGATCCCACCCAGGCCCCGACGGTCTGGCATCTGTAACTATGGTTTCGCAGCCCCAGTGCCCACAATATCCCCACCCTGGGTGATTGCAGTAGCTTTTCCCAGGGTTTGAAGCTGGGCACCAGTAGGATAGGTACGAGTGTTTGGCGTGTAGGGAATAGGGGTTTGCCCTTGGCTGTCCTGGAAACAGGTCGGTGATGCGGAGCACGAAGGATGGAGTGTTCGGTGTGGTGATTTCTCTGAGTGCTTTGCCACTACCAAGGTGTCGCATGACCCACCTGAAGGGCTGATGGGGGTAGTGATCTGGGCTGGCTTGCCCTCTGGCGACAAGCCCCAACAGCAAAATCACACAGAAACACCCTTGGTGCTTGGGTCTCACCCGTGCGGGTCTCTCGGGTGCTGCCTGACGGCTTGGTGGTCGGTCACTTTCGTCTGGAACCGGGATGTACGCGTCACGAGGACATCCCACGAGCAGGTCCTGTAAACAAAGACTCGCAATTCTCGTCAGTCTCATTCTGCTCGCTATGAAGGTCCGGTTTAATCGACTTAAGTGGACACCACCTGATTTTGCCGTCCTTTTTGACAGCTGCGTACCCTCTCCCCGTGAGCATCAGCCTCCAACCCCGTTCCCACTCGCCTAGCTCGTTTCTGATTACCACCTGTGGGCCCTCTTCTAGCGCTCGAGTGGCCCATGTTTTTGGACGGGACTGTTTGTTTCATCTCCCCTAGGGAATTGATTCAGTGCCAGCAAAGCGGTTGCCAGCATACGTGCCTGATCTCCTGGGGGAATGGCATTGGCAAAGCCCTCTGCTTTTGCCAATAGTTCTATCTTGGTTTTCAGGGTCTGGTTTGCTCTCTCAACTATGGCCTGCCCGGTACTGTTGTGTGGGATGCCTTGCACTAACGTGATGCCCCATTTTGCAGCGAATTCCTGTACTTGTTTAGAGATGAAATTGGAGCCATTGTCCGTTTTGATCTGCTTGGGGATACCAAGCCAAGCCATGGCTGTCAGCCAGTGCTGAATTGTGTTTTTGGAGTTGGTTTTGGGGTGCTGTGTGGCTATGATCTTCCCGCTATAAGTGTCTACTGTCACTGCAAGCCATGCTCAGGGCTTCATCAGTTCGCACCAGGTGAAGTCTGACTGCCAGATTTCTGAGGGCTTGAGACCTCTCGGGTTGACTCCGTAGGTCCAAAGGGGTGACTTCTGGCAGTAAGGGCAAGTGGCTACCACATGTTTCGCGTCCGCTGTCGGGATTCCGCATCTCTTCGCCAGTGCTTTGACTCCGATGTGGAGCGACTCGTGCAGTTGACGAGCTCTTTGCAGGGTCCAAACGCCTTTCGCTGCGGCGTCCGCTTTATTGTTGCCGGTCTGGAAGTAGCCTTTGACTGGGTCATGGCTGTTGATGTGGATGACTGACACGGTGCCCTGAGCGAGGAAAGTGCTTCTTCCAGCATTAGGGCTGCTGCTGATGTCGACACTCCTGGTCCTGCCATGGACAGGCAGAGCCTTGCCACGAATATAGAGTCCGTTACGATGTTGAGGTGTTCGTCTTGGAAGAGTCCGCACGCCAAAACCACTGCTGCTGCCTCCAGCTGTTGCACCGACAGTGTGGGGTCACACGCTTTGACGCAGTGCCATTGCTCTCCTGCCTGCCACACTGCTGCTGCGGTTGAAGTCGTGGAGGAAGCGTCTGTGAAGACCGTTGGTCCTGGCTGCGGTCTGTCCTTGACCTTCGGTGGCACGTCCACGTCGACTACGGTCAGCAGCTTCGTCCAGGGTGGCTTGGAGGAGTAGGAGATTTCTCCTCCGAAACCGGAGAGAGCAAGGGCCAGGTACTCTGATATTGTGGCTGACTCCGAGGTCGGCTGCTTGCAAAACGGAAGGTGGATGCTTGTCGGCTCTGTCCCTAGGTGTTTCAAGGCGAGTCTCCTGCCTTTCATGATGAGACTGGCGATGCATTCGATTCCTGGGGAAAATGCACGAGTGGGTCTTCCGAGGACCACCCATTGGATCAGTCGGGCCTTTTCAGCAAGTCCTTGAGCCAGTGCTCCCACTCCCCCCTTCGGTGTAAAGTGGACGTACAAGTCCAGTGGCATGGCTGGGTTCCACCTGGCAAGCGTGCCAGTGGACATCTGGTTTTCGATGAAGTCGAGGGAGCTCGTTGCTTGTGGTGTCAGCTCCTTGGGATCCCAGGGGTTCTTCCCTTTCAGGAGTTCGTACAGAGGGTCCATGACTTCGGGAGGAATCAGGACAACGTTGCGAAGCCACTGCAGCGATCCCACCAGGCGTTGCACGTCGTGGAGCGTCTTGACGTCTCGGTTGACCTTCATCTCGGGGGGTGTCACGTAGGAGCTTGTGATTCCTACTCCCAGGAAGGTCACGCAGGGTCCTCTCTTGATCTTTGCGCTCGCGATCTCGAAGCCGTTGGCCTGAAGGGTCTCTGTGATTGTGGTCACCAGGTCATCCACTTGGCTTGTCGATGGTGCTGCGACCAGGATGTCGTCCATGTACTGGATGATGGTTGCGGTGGGATTGGAGTGTCGGACCGGCATCAGTGCTTTGTCCACGGTGATCTGGCATATGGTCGGGCTGTCGACTAGGCCTTGTGGAAGCACTCTCCATTGGAAGCGAAGGTTGGGCCGCTCGCCGTTCCGAAACGCCACGGAAAAGGCAAATCGTTCTCTGTCCTCAGGGTGCAGGGGTATTGAAAAGAAGCAGTCCTTGATGTCCAGTACTGCGCACGGCTGCCCTTCGGGGATGGCTGAATTCGCGGGTAGCAGTGTCTGGACTGGACCCAGGGGTCGGATCGTCTTGTTCACCTCTCTCAGGTCGTGGACGAGACGATAGCCTTGTCCGGACCTCTTGGGGATCACGAATACAGGGGTGTTCCATGGGCTGGTGGAGGGTTTTATGTGACCCTTTTGCAGTTCGCGGTCGACCAGTTCCAGCAAGGCTGCCATTCGAGGCTCTGTCAGGGGCCACTGCTCAACCCATACAGGGTCTGATGATTTCCAAGTCAATTTGATTGGCAGCGCGGGGTGCACGGCAGTGGCCCTCAGGATAAATTTGTAATCCGAAATCCTAGCAAGGAAAGAACATCCCTTCCCAACAGGGGTGGAGAATTTTGCAAAATGTAGGGGTAGATTGCTACTGTCTGTTCTGGTCCCTTTTTCGTGTGAAGTGTTATAGCCACCAGCTGGGTGCTTTTCCATGCCCGGGACTGCCCCCCCACTCCATTCACTGGAGGGACTTCTTTGATTTGCCAATGTCCGGGCCAGTGTGCTTGGGGAATAATCGTGCAGTCTGATCCCGTGTCCGCCCAGAACTGGAACCCTATGACGTGTGGATCTTGACTACCATAAAGGCGGCATGTCCCCCACACCATCAGGGGTTCCTTCCCTATTTTCATGACCAAGGCCACCCAGGGATCCCGCTCTGGGGTGTCCCCTGCTGTTCCTGTGACTCCGGCGCGGCTTGTGGCGGTGGGGGGTGCGAGGGTATTGAGGGCGGTGCTGCGCAACTCTGCCATTGTATTGCTGGAGGGGATGCAAAGTTGACTGCTCCCTGTGGGGCCGTAGGGTATGAGGGTCCCCTGCCCCACTGAGGGTTGTTGTAGCTGGGCCGCTGCATGTTCCAGGTGGGAGGGGGCTGGATACGGCCTGGCTGCCCCCTCCCTCTCCCGTTTCCCTGAAACCTGGATCTGCATTCCTTAGCTAAATGCCCCTTCCTTCTGCACACCCAGCACGGCCCCCTACCTCCCCCTTGGCGTGGTGGAGCATCTGCTGATAGGCGCCTTGGCTGGGGGCAGTTTACTGCCAAGTGGCCTGCCTGGCCGCACTTAAGGCACGCCATCACACTGGTTATTGCGGTGTGAACTGCTGCTTGAATGGGAACTAGATGTTCCTCCTTTGCAACGTGTCTGATCATGGCAGCTACATTGGACCCCTGCGGCAGTGACCTTAAAATGTCTTTGGTGGCTGAGTTACATTGCTGGCGTAGGCAGTCTGCCAGCACGGGACCCTTCGCCTCTGGGGGTAACGCAGAGGAATCTAATGCAGCCTGAAGTTTGTCCACAAACTGAGTGAAACTTTCACTCTCACCCTGTTTTATGAGAGATCACGGGGATGGTTTAGCTACCACTTTCGAAGTGTCACGGATGGCTTCTCGGGCAGCACGGGTGGTTGTCATGACCTCATGGGCACGCAAGCCCTCAGCCTGTTGCTGGGGGGTGATCATAGTGGGGTCTGTGCCCATTAGCCTCTGTATGCTGGAGCCGTGCAGTGGATGGTCTGCCCCCGTTACCAAGGCTAGCTGTTTGAGGCAATTATCCTCCCATTCTTGTTTAAAAACGATCATTCCCGCACCATCAAATATCATTCTACACGTCTGCTTAATATCAAAGGGAAGCATATCGTCCCCACCAAAAAGGTCGTCAATGAGAGTGCGAACCATGGCAGAATTAATTCCCTTATCCGCAATCGCTTTAACAATTGCCTGCACATCTTTTGGATTAACCGGTGAATAAATCCTTTGGTTTCCGCCTGCCCCCCCCACACGAACCGGGAACACCAGAGTGGCAGACGGAGCCCATTCCGCGCAAGCCATTTTTATTTTCCGCCAGTTTGTAAGCGGGGTTCGGTTTTTCTCTGGTAACCCCTTCACCCATGCAGGAGCGTTGTGGCTAGTGACCTTACATGCCGCTGCTCTCTCTCTGTTAGAGCTAGAATCTGAGTCGGAATCCTCCGACCCTGTCTCGGGCTCCGAGCTCGCGTCTGAGTCCGAGCCGGAAGTTGAGTAAAGAGACGCTTCCGGGCTGCTCTGCCTTTTCCTCGGGCTCCGACCCCGCCCCTTCTTGCGGGGGTCGGGCCGTTCCCTCCCCCTGGGGTCCCCCTGCCTCCTGCTGGGGGAGGTCCTTGCCCTACAAGGACTTAATTTGAATAAAGCGCTCTGATTGGTCTTACGCGCCTCCGCGGGGGCCGCCCCGTCTCCCCGCTCGCCCGCGCATGCGTTGTTCAGCGGGCTGACTGCGTTTCCGCCCCCCGCCTCCTCCTTTCCGCCCTGACCATGCGGTCCGGCGCCATTTTCAAACGCATATGGTGGGGGGGCGTTTCTATCGGTCCCTATGGGGTCCGACATTCTGGCCGCGTTCCGCGCCTCCTCCGCGAGCCCCCGCCAGAACACCCGCGTGTGCTCCCGCCCCTCCGATGGTGAGTCCGCTCCCTGAGGGGGATCCGGCGTTCGCGCCTCCGCGCGCCCGCCCGGGTCAAGCACCTCCGCGGTTTGTGTCGCCGCGCCCACCCCCAACTGCGGCACGGCTAATAAACAAGCTCGCGCGGCTTTCCAGGTTTCTTGCTCTTGTCGAGCTTTTTTCAGAGCCTGGACAACTCTGCCCCACGATTTTAGGGCTTTCCCTGAGCCCAAGGACATAGCGTCCTCCGCCAGGGCTTTTGTACAGTTATCCCACACGTCCGAATGTAGGACGTCCACGGGGCTTTCAATAGCCCCAAGATTAATCAATCTCGTCAATGCGAGAGTTAAATCCTTAAGTTTACATTCTATACCCCATTGCGCATGCATCTCTGTTACGACCTTCGCTATGGCTTCCATCGTCCAAGCTGGTCCGGGAGCGTCCCCCCCCGCTGCGATCAGTCCCGCTGTCGCAGCCGCTGTCCTCGTTCCAGGAGTGTCCCCGTTCGCCGGGCGCAAGCCGCTGTCCCGGGTTCCGGCACCAAATGTTGCCTTCTAGACCAAGGCAGGCGACCTGGTTCTGAGGTACAGCTCGACAGCCCTCTCTCTAGGGCCGTTCGGGCCAATGACATACGCAGACACCAATGTGGTGGACGGTCAAAAGGCGTTTATTACTTCTTCTCATGGGGTCTTATAGTCTTAGGGGTCTCTACGTCAAAAAGGGGTTTGTCCTTCTTACCTATGGTTAGTAGGGGATGGAAAAGTACTGGGTAAGGGATGGAAAGTTACTGGCTTCAGTGGGGCAACATTCCTATTGTTAGTGGGACCACATTCCTATGTTAATTTCTTATCTATGAGTACCTGAGGGTCTTATCTATGGGGAACCGAAGGTCCTAGCTTTCCGTGACATCGCGAAATCTTCCGCAGCGCCTCTTCCCTAGCTACCACATCCCATTCCTGTGGAATCATAGTAGGTGTAGGAAGGCCTGGTTGTAAAGCTCCCATTGTTGCCATTACAGCATTTATCTGCCGTAAATCATGTAAAAGTCTCCATTTTCCCGATTTCTTTTTTATTACAAATCAGGGGTGTTCCAGGGACTGAATGATTCCTCAGTATGTCCCGCTTGCAATTGTTCTGTAACTAATTCTTTCAGGGCAGTAAGCTTTTCAGTAGTCAGGGGCCACTGGCGAACCCGGACAGGCTTATCTGTCAACCATGTCAGGGCCACAACTGGACGTTCATTGCCCTGCATCACAGTGGCCCCCATTAAAAATCCGTAGTAATTTTGACGCCCCATTGAGATAAACAATCTCGTCCCCACAAACTTTGAGGAGCATCGGCAACATAGGGTCTGATGTTAGCTTGCTGGCCATCAGGATGTTTCACATTAATTACAATGGCTGACAGGCCACCTGTTGTAGCACCACCCAACCCCAGGAGTCCAAAACTTGCACGAGTGAGAGGCCACAATTGAGGCCAGCAAAGTCGCGAGAGTATTGTGACATCTGCTCCAGTGTCAATCAAACCTGTTACTGATATAGTTCCTGGATGACATCCACTGCCGGTGAGAGTGCATGTCTTTTCTGGATGGCTCTCTGTTACTTTCTCAGTCCAGAAGACTTGAGGTACTCCTGTCGATCCAAAGCTTCCTGTGACACGACTTCGGTCCACTGTATTTGGAACAGAACTCACAAAAGGTACAATTTGAGCAATGCAAGTTCCTTTCTGAATAGTGACAGGAGGGTCATCAATGGATACCATAGCATGAATCTGCCCTAAATAATCAGCATCAATAAGCCCTAGATGCACATGAATACCTTTAAGTGTAGTACTTGATCTCCCTATCAAAAATCACTCAATCCCTGTCCTATCGGACCATAGGCATCAAGGGGCACTTTACATATTTCTTTTGTTAGAATGGTTACTATGTCAGCTGTGGGTATATCAATGCCTGCGGACCTGCTTGTTGCCCCTGAGTATTGTTCGCAAATGGGTAGCTTTGCAGGGCTGGGAAGGCCCGCATTTGCTGTTGTGGTGGTTGTTGTTGTTGGGGTATTTGTTTCCCCACGCACCCCCTCATGCTCCTCTTTGGGTTTCCCGGCAATTGCTGACCATTTGCATGATATTTACTCCTGCATTGTTTAGCATAGTGCCCAGATTTAGCACAACGATTGCATACAACATTGCTGCTTGCACTTGGCCTAAAATGTTGTTTTCCGGACAGTACACTGTGACTTTATGTGCCCCTGTTGTCCACAATTCTAACACTTTGCTGAAGGTCTTAACACTGCAGCAAGAGCTGCCATTTTATGCTCAACTGAACAAACTTTCGAGCAAGCAGTAACCATTTCAGACAAGGTGGGTTCCCCAGGTAAAGTGTCAATAATCTTTCTGCAGTCTGGGTTTGCATTTTCTTTAGCCAATTGTACACACAATTTGTCTCGCAAAGTTTCATCATCTACCTATTTCTCAATAGCCGCAGCAAGTTTTTCTGCAAACTGCAAAAACGGTTCTCTCGTCCCTTGTTGTATAGTGACATATTTCTGTTTTGGAGCTGCCATTTCCATTGTTTTAGTTAAGGCACTCATGCCAATTTTCTGAGCTTGCACCAAAATCGAAGGATCCCACCTTGCCTGTAAATCTGGATTGACAAAAGGCCCAGTGCCCAGTAGGGCATCAACACCCACAGCATGATGAGGGTCGTGTTGAAGCAACTGCATATTCGTTAAAGCGGTGGGCTCAGCCACTCGTCTCCAAGTTTCTTGAAATACACCATATTGTACTGGCTGGAATAGAATTGTAGCAAGATGCGTGATGTCATAAGGTGCAAGCAAATCTGCATTACTTACACGTATTAATTGCATTACCTCTGAGGAATTAATACCATACTGAGCTACTTGCGATTGGAGGTCTTGCACAACCCTCCAGGCAAAGACGTGATGACTGTCATTCTGTCCTGTTCCAGGAGCTGCTTTGAAAACTGGAAAAGCCATAGGGTTATCACAAGCAACATTTGCATTGGCACTGTTCTCCTGAGGTACTCTTGGAGCACCTAACCTTTCTATGATGTCCCAATTCTTTTCTTCAACTACTTTCCTCCTAACAAATTCCCAAAACTCCTGAGGGTGTTGAGGAAGCACAGTTACTTGACATGGAGGCAAAGTCCATGGGGCAGTAAGGCTAGAGCTCTTAGGAGGTAAAGGGGCCAGAGCTCCTTGCCCCAACTCAGGTGTTACTGCGGGCGACTCATCACTTGATTCGCTGTTGCTGTCACTGTCAGGTAATGGAGGATACGGCCTTGCAGGTTGTTCAAGCCACTCAGAGGGGAGTGGGAGGGCGGACGGCTGGACAAGAGAGGAGGGAAGGGGGGGGCAGATGGCTGGGTTTCTCTCTCCGCTAAAGACATTTCAGCTAACTGGCGTAGCGGTGTAGTATATGCAGGCACCATCGCCAGCTGCTGCGCAGGTGTGAGATAAGGAGGCTTAGGGGTCTGATAAGAAGAGACTAGGGCAGGTTGCCCAGAAGTTTTGGCAGCTTTCCCATAAACTTTGGCCCCCAGCCCAGAAGCTCTGGCAGCCTTCCCAGAAGCTTTGGCAGCTTTCCCAGAAGCTCTGGCAGCGTGCCAGGTAACTTCCATGGCACCTGGACTTGCTTCAGCAAGTTCCCCATCAAAGGTCCCCTCTGCCTCAGCTCCCCCCCCGTCAGGTTCTGTTATCCGCCCCAACTGTTCGTCCGCATCTTGCTCTGTTTGTTCTCGCTCTGTTTTTCATTCCTTTAATGCCTCAAAGAGCGAGTCCCAAGTAACTGCTAGATCAACAACTGTTTTATCTCCCACTCGAATGACTTGCCAAAGTCTGTCCCCGACTTTTTTCCATGCCTTAACACTAAATGCTGTGTCGGGACCAGTGCCAAAATTCTGTGATTTAGCACTCAGCAATATATTGCGCAGCGCATAGTCTGACGTATCATTCCCCTTATTTCTTAACAAAACTTTCCATGTAGACAGAACATTTTCTTCATCTTTAGATAAATTATGTCCCATTATTACTAGTTGGTGGCTCACCTACTTCCAGGTGTCTTGATTGGAGGGAATCAGGTCCGGACCTCCCTGTGGCTTCCACCTGCCACTCTCAGTTGCACCAACGCCGCCTCCCCCACTACGTCCCAGTGGGTCCCGGTTGCCAATTGCTAGGACCCTGTATGGGCCCCCACCGACTATGTTCTTATCACGTCAGGGATCACCAAATGTCGCAGTCGAGGCGGTCATGACACAAAGCAGAGACCACAAGCAGTCTCAGTTGGCAACACTTTATTAGTGAACATGGCTGATCTTTTATACACTTTCCAATTGTTTACCCTTCTTCTACCTTAACTATTGGCCACAATAAGTCAATACCATGCTATTGGTGAAAAGTTATAGTGACTTCACTTAACTTTCTAAAAATGCTTCATCCAGCTGCAAAGTGCTCTTATCTTTCTTCTCTCAATCTCCTTGGTTACAGCCTTGGAGAGAGCTCCTTATCAGCTTCTTCTTACTTCTCGGCTTCTTCTCACTCCTTTAGCTATCAGGCCCGCTGTTAGCCCCTTCCACAGCAGCCGATCCAGGGGAGGGTGAGGGGGGAGCAAACGGCCCAGGGAGAAACAAAAGGGCCAATGACCCAGCCTGTTCTTCACTTCACGTCTTCTGTGACTTCATTTTTGCTAATTGCTGTGCAGGTATAAGATACTTTGGTTTAGACTCAGTTCAACTAACTGCTGAGCAAGCAAAGTATACACAGGTTTAATATAGTCTTTTGGAGATGAATACCTAGGAACAATGTTAGCCTGCCGTTTGATTCTCACTATAGCAAACCCTGGGGGAACCTCCACAGCAGCTGTAGCAGCCTCCTCAGATGGAGATTCATCAACAGGCTCAGCTTCATCTTCCTCCTGTTCCTCTCCTTCACTTTCTTGCTCTAATTCCTGTTCCTTCAACTCTTCCCCTCTATCTTGTTCTGCTTTCCATTCCTTCAATGCCTCATACAACAGTCTCCAGGTAGTAGCCAAATCGACAATTGTCTCATCCCCCTTAGATATCACTTCCCATAGTCTCTTCCCAACCTTTTTCCATGCCCGGACACTGAAGGCAGTGTTGGCATCAGCTTCAAAGTCCTTTTATTTACACCATATCAGTAAACTATGAAGAGCATAATCAGAAGCTTGAACTTTTTTTCTTTTCAGTAAAGCTTTCCATGTGGACAAAGCAGTCTTTTCCTCGTTTGATAAATTATTTCCCAATTTTTTTCCCAATCGCTCACGGTGATGGTGGTCACAGGGGTCTTAGGATGAGGGAAGAGACGTAGATCTGACTCCATGTTACAGAAGGCTTGATTTATTATTTTATGATATATATTACATTAAAACTATATTAAAAGAATAGAAGGAAAAGTTCTCATCAGAAGGCTAGTCTAAGAATAGAAAAGAATGAATAACAAAAGGTCTGTGGCTCGGACAGAGAGAGAGCCAACTCTGCCGTGATTGGCCATTAATTCCAAACATCCACACGAGACCAATCACGGATCCACCTGTTGCATTCCACAGCAGCAGACAATCATTGTTTACATTTTGTTTCTGAGGCCTCTCAGCTTCTCAGAAGGAAAAATTCTAAGGAAGGATTTTTAATGAAAAGATGTCTGAGACAGCTCACCTCGAATCAGACGTCTGAATTAGGTCCGGACCTCTGCAA
The DNA here is from genome assembly GCF_028018845.1 of Melospiza georgiana. Classification (NCBI taxonomy): domain Eukaryota; kingdom Metazoa; phylum Chordata; class Aves; order Passeriformes; family Passerellidae; genus Melospiza; species Melospiza georgiana. The sequence continues at coordinate 5,712,274 of NC_080464.1, read as the reverse complement.
CGTCCTTGCTGCCTTCACTCATTATTAGGATACCCTTCAACTTTTTCTCTTTTTTCTCTTTCCTTTTTTACAGTCCAGTTGCAATCACGGCAGGCGCCCACCAGATGTCGCTAAAGAGCGTGACACAGCATAAAGCACCAAGACTCCATCAGAAGGTTGTATAAGAGCGATTTATTATAGGAACATGTTGCCTTTATAGTTTTTCAAGATATTTACATTTACTTAACAGACACATACACTGCTCATTGGTCATAAGAAAGAAACAAATTTCTCAATAGGTGAATAAGGAGCCACGTCATTCTGTGAGCCAACTAAAGTTCATGTCTTTTAACTTTGTCTCTTTCATCACGTTGTCATGGTGATAGCCTTGGTGTCTTCCTAGAGAGAGATACGGGGCTTTCCTTATCTTCAGGAAGACTTTGCTAGCTCACAAGAACAGCACGAAAATGTCTTTCCTACAGAAAATCTTGAGTCCTTGCAAATGTTAAACACCTTTTACATTGTTATCTTTAAGCAGGTAGTTAAGTCTGTTTATCTGTTTTTGCTGCCTTTATATAAAAAGTTCTGAAATTGAATGCAGAGAATGTGAGTGTCTGCAAGTCCTATAGAATGAGAAAATATACAGTAACATCTCTTGTTGCTCTAGAGCACTTAGGAGAACTCACCTCTCCTGCTCCAAGGAACAGCACTTGCTGCTCTGCAAGTGGTTTACCAGTAGCTTTCTGTGCTCCCTGCAGTCCTACCAAGGCCACTGAATCTGTCCCTGAAAAAGCAATGCAAATCTAAGGTGAGTTGAACATATCTACATGGCAGATCATGGTTTTAGGCAAAACTTCTGCAAATACAGAAAGGATCATAAACAAAGGGTATACCTTGAATATCATCATTGAAGGTACAATATTTCTCTCTGTGTTTTCTTAAAAACCAAAAAGCATTGTGTTTTCCAAAGTCTTTAAATTGGATAAGTGTGTTCTGGCCATATTGAGATAGAGTTGAAATTTTCCAGAGTAGAAATCCATTTTGATTTAGGTGAAATGTACATCTTTGAACTAAGTCTGTAGCTTGCAAACATAGCTGTTTGGTCTGACTGCCTGTTCTGGCAAAAAACCTATGCTCTAAGAAACTGCTTCAGCCGAAGGACAGAGATAAGGAAGGCCCCTTGAACTCTGAAACAAACTGAGAGGCTTCAGGAGACAGGGCAGGATGACCCAGGAGTTCTTTCTGTACTTTCTGTTAAAAAAACTAGCTGCAAGTGTAACGCGAAATCAGTAAAATTAATATTTATGAACCTGTTGGGAAATTCCAAGCATATGGATTAGTAAGGAAGATAAAAAGAGATCTGGAGTTCCCAGACGCACACATGTCCTTTTAAGGAGAGCCATGCCCAAATGCGTGCAGCGCTGTAATAAACATACCGGCTTTATAACTTTCACAAAAGTTGTGGAGTTTGTTGGTTTTTTTCCCACAGTTCATTATGGCAAACCAGCCAGGAGACTTTCTGTCCTTGAAGGGGCAAGAGGAAAAAAGTACCCCTTGGCACACCCTGGGGATGTTCCTTGGAGGGGCTCTGCTGGTCTCAGCTTGCATCCTGCTGGTGTGCAGATAAGTGGTATGTATCGAGGGGCCCTGGGGGAGAGAGAGAGAGATAGGATTGCTGAGTAAGTCACTCAGAGATGTCTGAGTGTGCAGCCTCATTCCTGTGCCTGCAGGCAGCCCATCCGAAAGAGCGGTTGGACTAGAAATGGGCATTCATTGTTCTATAGGGTGACTGCTAGCAACTCCAGTGGTGAGTCGAGTGAACCCGTGTGTGTTTATGGTGTCCAGACGTGTTTGTAATCGTGTGAGTGCATGGTGCACGAAAGAGAGCAAACAAGTGAGTGTACCCACGGCACGGGGGGAGATCTACCCACGTCTGAAGCGGCCAGATGAGGCCTGAGACGCCAGCTGGGGGAGGCTGTGGGGGCAGAGACCACCCTGCAGAGAAGTGGAAAAAGTAAAGAAACTTGGGTGAGGACATTTATTGTGTTTAAAGGTGGTGATTTGTGTAGATTGTGCACATTTTGACTGTGACTAGACAAACTCAGGAGGTTCCTCTGCCCCAGTGGTTTGGACTTGATCCCTGGAATTTTACTGTGTGCTGTTATTTTGATTGTGTCCAGAGTGTGTGAGGATCAGAGAAATCTGATGTGGGTAAATGCTGAAGTATTGTATGCTGAGTTGTGTTGAGAAAAGTGGGGACTTTGAGAGATACCCCCTTTCCCCGTGAGTTTGTGTAGTTCCTCCCCCGCGTTACGGTAATTTGATTCTCAGGATTTTATGGTTGTGTTTGTGGAGATTTTAGGATTTTGTTTGCAACAAGTGTAGCATTTTACGCAGAAGAACTACAGTATGGTGATTTATGTTTAACTGTGGTAAAACGAATTAAAGGAATTCCAGGAATTCCCCTCCCACAGCAATTCAAGCTCTGACTCTTGTGAATTTGAGATGGGGGGGGTGTCTGTGTTTGTGGGCATATCAGAGTTTTTGTTGTAACAGGCACAGCCTTTTGCAAGGCAGTAAAGTGAGTGTCAGTGGAAAAAATGCTTTAATTAGATTGTGCTGGAAGAGAACTGGAAAAGACTGAGATTTTGTAAAACAGAGTTTAGATAGAAAAGACAAATGAGTTTCTATAAAGGGGCTTTATCAGACTTCAGCTGGTAATATAGTAAGTCTGGACTGAAAACAACCTGCTGTAAAGGTTAAGTGATAAACGCTGAAGTGATAAATGGAATAGCCTGCAGGCGATTCCCAGGAGTTTTTGGTGCATTGAGAGACTGGCACCTTGTGTGCAATGCAGAGTTTGTGAGAGGCGCTGGTATTGCTGTTCCATGCCCCAAGTGTAAATTGAAGGTTCCTGATCAAGCCGATTCAGAACCTGAGATCTTAAAGCTTATGTGTGGGGGATTGCATCTGATACCTGCCACCTGGAGGTCTGTGTGTGAGAAAAACTGAGAAAAGACAACGTGAGGCTTGGGTGGAAGCAAGATAGTATAAGGAGAAGGAGATAATGAGAACTAACCAGAGCAAAGAGGTTCCCAAACTAGCCCCTCTGGGAGGGGCTCACTGGGAGAAAGCTGGCAGTAGGGGCGGCTCGGAAAATAAAAAGATTTATAATACCTTATTGCAGTTAATGCTGTTTTAAGATGGGAAAGCAAATAAGATGAGATCTCATATGCTCATATGTTTTTCACCTTAAAGAATCACCCAGAATGGCAGAGTAACTGTGGGTTCAGAGCTCCCTCTGACCCACTGGTGTTAGCTCTTGAAAAAGAAAACAAAGCAAAGAGAAGGCAAATCAAATGTGTTGTTCAGCATGCAGTGTAAGACAGCAATGTATGAAATCAGACAAAGTTTATCATGCTGAAATTCAAAACCAAGTTCATATGATTTGTTAAAGGCTCCTCTTAAGGTAAGGGAGGATAAAGAGGACCTCCCCAAAAGGGAAGAGGACTTAGGCTCCAAAGGTATACACACTCACACCCATCCCCCTCCTGGCAGTCCAATTTCATCCAGAACTAGGAGGTAACAGACCCTCTGTGAGAGGCAGTGAGACCAGAAGAAAGGAAAAGGGTGGAATTTTGATTGATACAGGGGCCATATATTCAGTTTTAAATAAAGCTTTAGTACTTGTGGAGAATGATCATATCATAGTGTGGGGAACAATTGGCCAGTCTGTGAGAAGGCATACTTTTGCAAACCTTTAAAGTAACATGTGTATTTACAGGTTTTTGTATATGCCCAATTCGCTAAACATTCTAAAATGGGGAGGTTACTATGTAGGTAAATGATCCAAAGTATATAAAGGTGTTAGGCTTAACATTATCAGCCATTGAAACTGAGAAGGAAATTAGTAAAGAGATATTAGGACAAGTACTTTTGGGGGTATGGGCCCCTGATGTACCAGGGAGGGTGAAGAATGCCCCCCCCCCGCATAGTAATCAAGCTTAAGGAAGGGACACAACCACTGAGAATTAAGCAGCACCCCCTGAAAAAGAAGATAGGCAAGAAATCAGCCCAATAATTGATAGTACAGGATTGAGGGCTGTCAATAAGATAACAAAGAATTTATATCCTGTGGTAGCAAATCCATATACTTTACTAACTCGTTTAACACCTGAAGTAACCTGGTTTACTGTTTTAGATCTGAAAGATGCTTTCTTTTGCCTCCCTATCCACAAAGCCAGCCAGAAAAGTTTTTGCATTAAAATAGGAATGCCCTAAAAGCGGCCGCAAAACCCAGCTCACATGGTCCATGTGTCTCAAGGCTTCAAAAATTCCCCCACTCTGTTTGGAGAACAACTTGCAAAGATCCAGAGTCCTGGGAAACTCCACAGGAAGAAGGAGGAAGCCTTTAAAATTTACTAGGACTCCAGGGATACAGAGTACTAAAGAAAAAAGCACAGGTAGTGAAACAGAAGTTTATCTACCTGGGGTACAAGGTTACTGCTGGGCAACGGACTTTAAGGCAGGCTCGCGAGGAAACATTATAAAAGAACTCTGAATTTTCTTAGGCATATCAGGGTAGTGCCAGCTGTGGGTTCATAATTACGGACTGTTTGTCAGAGAGAAATCTCCAGCAGACAAAGGAAGCCACACAGGCATTTCAACAGCTAAAGAGTGCCCTCATGTCAGCTCCAGCTTTGGGACTTCCAGATGTATGTAAACCATTCTTTCTATTCTCCCATGAAAAACAGGGAATTTCCCTGGGAATACTGGCTCAGGACTTGAGTCCATACTGGAGGGCAGTTGCTTACATTTCCAAGCAACTAGATGCAATGGCCAAAGGATGACCAGGTTGCCTCAGAGCTGTAGCAGCAGTTGTGCTGAATATTCAAGAGGCACACAAGTTTACCCTGGGACAGAAAATTACTGTGTTAGTGTCCCACACAGTGTCTGCAGTACTGGAAGTAAAGGGCGACCGCTGGCTTTCACCACAGAGGTTTCTGAAATACCAGGCCATCATGGTAGAACAAGATGATGTAGAGATAGTGGTAACTAATATTGTCAACCCAGCTTCTTTATCTCAGTGGAAATCAAGGAGAAGCAGTATACCATGATTGCCTGGAGACCATTGAAGCTACTTACTCCAGCCTCCAGCCACCCAGACTTGAAGTACACTCCTTTGGACGATGCAGAGATGGGAGTAGCTATGTTGCCAGTAGAAAGCGACATGCTGGGTACGCAGTGACTACATGCAGAGAAGTAACAGAATTCAGACCCTTACCAACAGGCAGCTCTGCGCAGAAGGCTGAGATAATTGCACTGACTCATGTTTTGGAAATGGCAAAATGAAAGAGAATAAACATCTATACAGACTCGAGGTATGCATTTGGAGTTGTGCATGCACATGGAGACATCTGGAGAGAGAGGGGACTGCTGACCTCACAAGGAAAGAACATTAAACATGCACAAAGAGATAATCCGGCAGCTGGGAGCAGTTCAACTGCCTGAAAAGGTAGCAACTATGCATATTAAGGCACACAAGAGAGTGAGCTCAGAATTTGAGGAAGGAAATGAGCTGGCAGATGGAGAAGCAAAGGAAGCAGTGACAGGTGAAGTAATTATGGACAGATTTCCCTTGAAGGTAAGACAGAATATAATAATAATACTAATCAAAAGGGACATACAACCAAGAGGGGTGGGCTACCATTGAAAGGGAGCTGGTAATCACTTCCCATTTGTGCGGTCACTAGTATGGGAGGAGCACCAGAAAACACACTAGGGCCTAACTACTTAAAAACTTTTATAAAGTGTAGCTCCTTTCCCAGAATGACCAAGGCTGCCAGTGTTACAGAGGACATCGAAATGAAGTGTTGACTTTTAACTAGTAGTTTCCACAGGCTTTCTAGAACACATATCTGATTGAAAGAATCGTTGCCAGGAATTTATATGCCACTATTACTCAAGTGAACTGACAGTGTGATCCTGGCCTCCAGACTAACCCCAAGAATACCCCCAGACCAAAACTAGGTCAGATAGGGAAGGGTCATGGACCTGGACAGCAGTGGTAAATTGACTTTTCAGAACTCCCAAGGAAAGGGGGGTGTCAGTATTCATGAGTATTGACAAATACGTTTTCAGGGTGGCCAGAAGTGTTCTCCACCAGAACTGTCAAGGCTTGAGAGGTGATAAGAGTAAACAATACTGCTTTCAGAGTTCCAGCCACAATACCTACATGGTGGCATTAAGTAGACAGCTCAGAGAAAATTAAAAACATGTGGCTGGAACTCAGAGCAGGAAGCTAAGTGAATCAGTACATAACACAGCCTAGGAATTATGTATACTTTAAGTCTCTTACAGAAAAGACTTTGGAACCACAGTAAGAAAGACCATTCCATGTGCTTCTCACCACCATCACCACCATCAAGTTTAAGAGGCAGAATGCCCGGATCCACCACACTCGAATGAAGCGCCCCAGAAGACCCTTGGAAATTGACACCAAGAGACAATGAACTGGGACTGAAACTTATTTGGGCAAAATAAGTGTATTGCGGGGGCGGGGCAGGGGGCGTAGTTTGTAATTTTATTTATAGAATTGTTTTGTGTATAATTGTAATTGAAATCCTGGAATACCTCTATCCAAAACAATGCTGAATGCCCTTGGTCCCAGGTTTTAATCAGTATACTGGATCTATGAGAGAGCTGGCCACTGCAGCAGGTGGCCTAGCAAAATTGAAACAGCTTTTACAGTCATCTCTATTGGTATTAGGAACTAGTCAGTGGCAGATTTCAAAAGTACTGCCAAAGTGAGAAAAGGCGGGGGACCAAGACCACAAGTTAATAATAGAAGCGCTTAGTACGGTTCAAGATAATGTGTCTTTAGCTTTCAGTTGCATACAAGCACAGTTATGGATGCAGGCAATAGCAGCTTTGATCATACAGGAAGGGGGTGAAAGTAATTTTCCAGCTGAAATTTGGAAGATTGTCTGGGATTATGTGATTGATTTTAAAAGGAAGTTTCAATCCTGGTAAACTATGGTAAATGTCACCTATGATCCTGCTTCTAATGTGGCCACTGCCTTTGTGCTTACCATACGTAATGCCACTGTTTACGTTATCCACCTCATCATTGCACTAGGATTAAATAATGAAAAAAACTGGTGCTCTACCCTTTCGAACATAGGGTGTGGGCATGAAAGGTGAATGAAAAGTGGCAAACAATAAACTTAGAATCTTGTGTTATTAGGGAACAACTAGGAAGCAATACTATTAATGCTCAAGATGTGTGTCTAGACACCGAACAAAGTATTTGCCACTTCGAGATGCATCCAGGCACTAATCAGAAAATTGTGCTTGTATATACTGGTAGAAGTTGTGTATGCTTGAGAAACTTCCTTATCAAATGTACAGGGTAAAGCATTAAGGCACACTTACTGTCATAGGGATTTGTATTAAGTAAAAGAATTTACTTATTTCTTTTAGGAATGGGAGGAATGAGACAGAATGGAAATTTTCCAGAGTAGAAACTCATTTTGATTTAGGTGAAATGTACATCTTTGAATTAAGTCTGTAGCTTGCAAACATAGCTGCTTGGTCTGACTGCCTGTTCTCGCAAAAAACCTATCCTCTAAGAAACTGCTTCAGCCAAAGGAAAGAGATAAAGAAGAGCCCCTTGAACTCTGAAACAGACAGAGAGGCTGCAGGAGACAGGGCAGGCTAACCCAGGAGGTCTTTCTGTACTTTCTGACAAAAATCTAACTACAAGTGTAACACAAAATCAGTAAAATGAATATTTATGAACCTGTTGGGAAATTCCAAGCATATGGATTAGTAAGGAAGATAAAAAGAGATCTGGGGTTCCCAGATGCATACATGTCCTTTTAAGAGGAATGATCCTGACATGCCTCCAGTGCTGTAATAAACATACCGGCTTTATAACTTTCATAAAAGTTGTGTAGTTTGTTTCTTTTTCCACAATTCAATACCTATAGGACATGGCAAATATTGCTATCACTAGCTACAAAGAAATATAATCCTTTTAAAACAAATTCTGCATGCAATAATTATCTTTGGAAACAGGATGTCTTCAGGCCTTTCACTGCTTAAAACGGTTCCATTTCCATTCTGTGCATATTTAACAAATAACTACAAGCAGCATGTTCTAAATCACAGAGAAAATCACTACAGAGCCAAAAATGCACTCATGTATTTTGACTTTTAGTTCTATCTTTATTCCTTAAATGACTGTTTCTAGGACAGTGCGTTAGGGGGGAGGTTTTGTGCCAGCAGTTTTGCCATACTTCCATGCAGAATATTCACTGTCATATCTGTCTGTAATGGCTTACATAAATTCCTCAATTAGGTCATCATAGACCTGTGAGCGATTCCTTTTTTGGTATAGGCCTATATAAAATGGATCTTTTAAGAGTGTCTGAAAATGAATAAATCAAAGAGAGCAGTAGGATGAATCACTTCCTCAGTAAATGTTTTCCAGAATTCACAGTAACATATTTCACACCAAAAGATACTGCTTTTATATAACCACTATAACTGCCTCAAGTATATATCAATGTTCAGTAATTTCAGCTAGCACTTGAGGTTGGTGATGGCTGCTTTTAAAACAGAACAAATCATTACTATGAACAAATTGCTTTAATAAATCTGATTCACATTTCCAGCTTCTTAAAGTCAGGTCAACCTGACTGTCCATTTTAGTGTCCCAGCATTCAAATTACTTCCAAATGCACCATTTCACTGCCAAATTAACTGGTGTTTTTCAATCACTGATATGTAACTGTACAGTGGATTCCAAATCATTTACCCTTACATAAAATAGTTGGTTTTATACTGAATAAAAATGCTCAAATAAAAATTTTCTCTTATAGTACTAAATACTCAAATACTTTTCATAGGGATAACTTAGGGCAGGTCAAGTTCAGTCAAACTCACTGTATTATCAGTTCCAATGTCGATGCACACAGGCAAGCATTTATCTGGATGTATTCCTACACAGGCTGTATACAAACAGTTTTCCTACTGGAATTCCCATCCCATACACAAGACCCAATATTATTTCTCCATCAGTAATGACAACAGCCTGAAAACAAAAGCAGGTAAAATTGTAATCATTGTAATTTATAAAGTTTAGAGCAATACCAGTTGAGGGGTTTTTACTGGGGAAAAAATCAGGTATGCTTGCACAGTCAAACAAAGAATAGATTACAAGGAATATTTCAGTTGAAGCAATAATGCTTAAATGATAGAATCTGCTATGCTCTTTTTTCTTTGCTGAAATCAACTACCCAAATCCTTGAAAGCTAAGTGAGAAGGATCCATGCTGCTGTGTGGACCTGCAGCTTGTAACTTGGGTTTATGATTTCCACTTGTAAATCCAGACATCAAAAATTTGTACAATTCTATGATGATATAAAGTATCAATCACCTCATCTCCCCTTGTGGTTCTCAATCCCACTGGCTGATACAGGATTTAACAGGAAAATTTGTGTTTTCTACCTACTAATGTGTCCTAATCCAAAGACAAGATCACCTTTCCTACTGCTATGTAACACAGTAAGCAAGACCCAGAGTGCATCCCTTAACTTTATGAAGTAAAATAAAAAGTTTGGCAAGTCTAGTTCTCATCATCATTGTTTACTCAATCCATAAACCTCATATTCAGGATAAAATGTTGCTCTTCAAGATATGCATTATCTTCATTAGCTATATTTTGCCATCATGGTCAAACAGCCAAGGATGCATTATTAAGTATTTACATTTCCATCAAATACTAATAAATCTTAAAAAGTTCAACTAGGATTAAAGAACAACTAGAAAAATAATTATATAGTGGTAGTATCTTAACATCATTCTCTGGCCAGTTGTTCACAATTGACCTTACATGGCCTCTGTCTGAGATAAATAAGCCTCTGGAAGAAAAAAAGTAAAAACATTTTATAGGTGGCAATTAGAATTTTCCCCTTGCTTTGTAAAGCTAAATGTAAAATTGAAAGCATTGTAATAATGGATATAAATTACTCAAAGGAGAATTTCTAATACAAGTGCCTATTTGGCTACTTTGACACTCTAAAATAAGAACACAGAGAAAATACTTTTCATTATGCTACCTGGATTTTACACTATTACAGATATTCACCTTTAGAACTCCTCTAGGGCAAAACACCTCTGGTGTTATCAGACATGATATGAAAAGGGAACATGATCCTAAAGTGTGGCTTTACCTTAATGAATCTCTGTTCATTACATTACACAAGATGAGGGGAGAGAAAAGAAAGGAAAGACAGGGATTGAGCATACTGTCTTCTCCAAGACCAAGAGAACACTGCTTCCCACTGCTGAGTGCTCCTTCATAGGAACATGGGAGGAGAGGCAAAGGAGCAGAAAGGAGCAGAGGTGAAGTGTCTGTATTTCTTCTGCTCGAGTAAGCCCTCTTGCTAGGAGAAAAGGCAGCATGAAAAGCTCAGCAGAGGTGGTAACCGATAAATTACCAACACTTGGAAAGTGCTGGTTCTTGGAAAGAAAGGAAGTTGAGTACCAACCCTAGTTCCAATCCATGCTGCTGTTTCTTGTACAGACAACTTCTAGAGGGGGATGGTTTTCAAACTGGTCTTTAATACATACAGAGACATGGAAGAGGAAAGGAAGTATGTGAGAACTAAGAGTACATCTTTGACATCCCCTGCCTCACATCAAGAACAAAACCATGCATTTCTTACTGTTTTTATCATAGCATCCATGTCCTCATGGCAGCAAAGGATTAGCCCTTCTTCCACACAGCATCCAAACTCTCAAGCAAAAAGACTCTAGAAATATACTTTGAATTGTGGTGAGAATATAATGGAAATGAGCTGAAATGACTGCCAGTCTGAACTGGTTTCCTCAACAGAGATAATAACCTGAAGAGATGTTTTAAAGTCACTGCTGAACCCAGACCAGATCCCAGCCAAGCTATATTTACTGTGTCAGAATAACTGAAATCTGACTCCCAGCAGCACAGCTTTAATACAGGGGCTATCTGCATCCAATGGAATCTGCTGAGCTACCATGAGTCAAGCCTGTCTCTTCCTGCTTTGCCAACATCTGTCCTCACCCACTGCTCACTGGCCTCTGCTCCTGCATTTAAGATGTCATGCCGTGCTGCTCTGCAGAGCACTGTGAAAATTTCTCCAGCACTGGGCCCCTATGCTACCAGCACAAAAACATTGGTCACAGTTCCAATCCTGCCAGAACCATGATTAGCCTGAGTTTCCTCCAGCAAATCTGCTGTACAGGGATGCAGGCACTCATGTTTCTGCCTCTGTGCAGGCTGTGTGCAGGATTGCACAGGAGAATATACCTAATGAATCTACCTGAAGTTACCCTTCCTGAACAGAGGATGAGATCAGATGACCTCCAGAAATCCCTTTCAATCTACACTTTCCTCCAAATGTTCTGTCCTGACACAGATCCTTAGACTCACAGACGTGATTTGGAGTTGGAGAAAGCCACAGCACTCTCCTCAGAATTAAAGAGCTGTACTGCATCTAGGAAGAGCTGGAAATGGGGCTGAAGCTCTGCACTTGTAGTATTTAGTGACACATAATCACTTCTGTTTTCAAATGTTCTGTTTTCCAATATAAACTGGGTCTTGAGATATTATTTAATCAACTTTTACTGCCCTGAATTGGCACAAATCTTGTGTAGTTGAATCCAAAGAAAAATGAAATTTCCAAACTTCAGGCAAGTATACAGAGAAAATTATAACAAAAGTAGCAGCAATATAGATCTATTGTTCTTACTTTGGTCTCCTGAAGATGTGTCCATACTGGGAGCAGGCAAGGCCTACTGTTGGTGTGTATGCAATTGGCATTAACTGTTCAATATAATCTTGTAATACTCTATGGAATAACTTTGAATTTCTCTCTTGGATTCCCATTATGTAGATATACCTAAAATTAGCATAAAGAAAAACAAAACAAAACAAAACAAAACAACCCAACCATTTATTGTTTCACATTTATGCTTATAAAACAATGTGAAAAATGCCAAAGCAAAATCCACACTTGCTTAATATTATTTCTTCATGGAATTCCTGCTTTCACTCAAGTCAGGCTTTAAGCACTAAGCAAAAGTTGGAAAAGAGAGAGTAGTAGTACTAAACAGCTGAAATAAAAATACTGGATGTGACATACCATGCATGCTAACAAGTTAATGTGCAAACATGCATTATGATAAAAGATAACTCATGGATTTGTTACAGGATACAGCTGGGAGTCTCATTACTGCTAAAAAAAAATTAACAATGAAAGTCTTTCACCCCAAAAATGTAAGATCCTAACAGGTCATGTTAATCCTAACATTAACACAGTTATAAAACAAATTAACTTCTAACAAAAAGTTAATATTGAAGGATTTACCTAGGTGTGTAAATTAAATCTACATTTTTGCAAATTTACCTACCAGTCTACATGTACCAAATCATATTCAGTCTTGCTGACCCAACAGCAAAGATAATGAATTAGCAATTCTTCTTAGGTTACAGCAACCAGTACGGATTACGTGACTGTTTCAGATCAGCAAGTGATATGATGTGGATTTAAGTAATCTTTGCGTTTTCATGAAAACAAAAGCTTATTGATATGGTCCAGTAAGCCTCAAACCATTCCAGTGTTTCTCTTGCCTTTAGGAGACTGCTTAAGATTACATGCAGATATGCAAAGGCTTATATGGAAACAGTAACAGGATGCTAAAAATATGCCATTCTAAAAAAAAAAAGGAAATAAAACCCAAAATAAATCGAAATCCTTCAAATTCTTTTTATTTCTAACCAAAGTAGTAGGTTAAAGAAAAAAAGGACTAGTACAGAAAAAATTACACATTATGAGACTCAAAATTCTAACCCTGTGATTCCTTTCTAACATTAACTGCTATGTATGATAAACACTGTTTTTCATAACTATTAAACTCTTGATTTACCTTCATTCTAACATCTTTTACCAGCATGGGCTAGCTGTTCCTTCCTTTCCTCCAATAGTTCTATGCTCAAACAACCTGCCAAACAAATTTATATATTTCAGAAATACATATTACAGATTACAGCAAGATATGCAGCTTTGTTACTGGCTAATTTGCACACATTCTTTTTCGTTACCTTATGACTATGGAATATGAGAAAAAAGCTCCCCAACCACATTTAGCCACATGATGAATGCATGATTGATTAAAGCAGTTTTCTGAGCAAAAGTGAAAAATAACCTCTGACAAAAACCCAGTGGAGGCACAAAAACTTTGGTTATCCCCATACAATATTTTTCAGCAATTTCCATTTATTGTATGACAAAACAAGGTCAGAGGAGTGCTTACTTTTCCAAGGGGTCTGTCTGTCATTTTTGAAAAATTCTTATGGAAAAGTAAGGCTTGAATGTCTTGTGTCTCTATTTTAGGAGGCAGAAGTCTTTGCAACTCAAGCATTTGTCGTTCATGTAATGTAAAGGCCATACCCTGCAAACAAGAGAGGTGAGAAGTAGCAGTTCTTCCTCTAGCATTTCTCTGTGTAGTGTATTTCAGTTTGACACTTCTGACTATCCACTGCATTCTTTTCTCGTGGCAGGTGCCACAGCAAGCAGAGTTTTGTCAGGAAAATTAATCCACAAACATCAGAGGTTTATGTCCAAAAAGGAGACAGACGAGTCCTTTTACTTTATTAGAATAAAGGGAGAGGCCATAGGGCATTCTCCTGGGGTCTCTCAAATTTTTGGAGGATGCAGTCTCCTTTTCATCCTAATTTCCCGGTCACATTTCCCTTCTCTCTTTCCCCATTGGCTGAGGTACTTGAGAGGTAGAGACTTCCCGGAACTCCTGATACCAAAGACTTCCCTCTAATGTATAACCTTCCCTTTTAATTTTTAAGTCTTATGGAATTTAGGGGTTTTCCCCATTGTTTCTTTCATCTTTCAATATCCAATTTCATTTATCAGCAAACCTACAATTTATTTGTAAAAGCAAATATCTTTTTCCATTCATCAACCAGTGGGATTCTTCCCATTGTTTCTTTCAACTCTCAGTGCTACTTTTATCTACCAGCAGACCCACAGCTTGTTTGTAAAGACAAATCCATCATTGCTCTGAGTTTGGATATATTTGTCTCTGCTGGGGTTCTCCTCATCTTCTTTCAGTATCCCTTTTGACCACAGCTTTTCCACAACCCTGAGACCTTATGCCCTTTGCCAGATTTCATTTTCCTCTGTGAAACTGGAGAACAACTAAGCAATCCCACTGCAGACAAAGGTTTAAAAGGAAAATAGCAGCTGCTTGAATTGCTTCATAGGAACATAAGGTTGACCAAGAACATGTGGACCATCCAGTCTGGTCCATACAATCATGGACAATAATATTTAGTTCACAAAGGTTTATATGAATGCCTCTGTTGGTTGCTTTTTTCTACATATTTTCAGTAATCCAAACAGATCCCAAATTATTGAACTGTCCTAATACTTCTATTGAGATCACAATTCAACCAAAATCCTTCATTTTTACTTAAAGCTTGAACTAATCTATTTGTCTGCTACCAAAACACCTCATTTGTAACAAATTAGGTTTCTGAACAGTTAAACCACAAAAATATCCCATCATGTCCATTTTTCTCTGTTTCAAGGTAAACGAAGAGTTTAATTTTATTGTTATTTAAATATTTTAAATTATTTAACAATGACATTCAATAAAACTGGCTTTTTAAAATTATTTAACAATGACATTCAATAAAACTGGCTTTTCACTTAGAACACAAAAAAGCCTGCCGTGAGCTACTTGCTAAGTGGAGACTGACAGGCATCTTCATGGAGCAGTTAATTCCTAGGTGTAACTTTGCAAAATGTTAACTGATTCAAGTCGAGATTCACAGCCAACCTATCTCAAAGTGTTGACCCCATTTCCAACAACAATTAAACCCACTTTAAGTTTGCCACTTCAAAAGAGCAATGATAAACTTTCCTTGTCACACTATCCAACTGGGGCAGTTCAGTGAATGATTAATATTTGTGATGCAGGAGCCAAAAACTCAGGAAAGCCTTTGCTGTGTCAAGGTTGTGCATCAATCTGTGAGCAAAAGGAGAATCTGATAGGAAAATGTCTGATAGTTGTAATGTTTTAAAAGAGATGGAAACAAGAAACATCAGTTCTGCTCACAAACAACACTTCCTTAGCTTACTAAAGCAGTTAGATTAAAAAAACAAGATCGCATTTAACTTTCCCCACCCTGGAAGCATAATCTTACTGTTAAGTTGAAAAAAAAAGGTTTAAAAAAGCTTTCTAAGGTTTGTTTTGCACCTTTGTCATGGTTTGACACTGGCACAATGCCAGTGCCCCCATGAAAATACATTCTCCCTAGTGTCTGCTGTGAGATTTGACCAGAAATAGAGCAAAGCAGGCTCCAGCTTAGGAATAAAGGAAAGAATTTTATTAACTTGCAATATGAAAAAAAAGGAACACACAGAACTCAGAATGAAAACCTTCCAAAAACATTCCTCCTCCCATTCCTCCTCCTCCCCAATTTCCACCCCCACATGAAATAGAACCTTAGATTCTCAATCCAGTTACCACACCTCAGATAATAAACTCTCAGTTCGTCACCATCCTTCAGATAATAAATTCTCGGTTCATCAAGAAGAGAGGAGTCCCTCCTGTACCATAGGCTTCCCCAGGAAACAAAGTTGAAACTTCTTGTGTTTCCATGTCACACGTGGCACCACCCAGAGAACATTTGCCATCCTGATATCTTCCTTCCATGTACAGTGCTCTCACCACTGCACATGGACCAGAGCTGATTCTAGGGTTCCCCTTTTAAGGATGCTTTGCCAAATTCTAAAAAAGCAACAGTCTCTCACTTTCAGGACACCAGTCCCCCCCAAATGCACCCCCTGGGGCCGAGGGGTCTCGAGAACAGAGATCTTTTTCACTGAAGATCGAGGGCACCACCACCCTCCGCATCCGTCGTCTCTGTTCATGCCACTCCTTCACATAATATCACTGCACTCTCTTGGCTCCAAGCCATTGCCTCCCCTCAAATGCAGTCTCTGTGTTACAGGAAAAAAAAAGTTCTGTCCACAGCTTTACAAGAAAAGTTCAGCCAAAGGCCATTCCATCATCTCCTCCCACCTAGGATTCTTCTCAACTCTTCTGACATCTTTCACTTGCTCAAACCTTCACCACACTTGCCCATTTCCTTCCATTTTATGTTTGTCTCTCTCCTAGGAGGGTTTAATGTTCTGCAAATTTTCATTGTCCAAGAAAAGGGTTTAAATCTCAGGCTCTGCCTGCCCAGAACTCCCATGGCTACCCTGCTGGGCACCTTCTTGCCGCATCCCCCCCCCCTTCTCCTTCTTGGCCGACCATGCTGCCAACACATGATATCGAATTTCAAGGTGGCACAAGCACAGGCACAGGCTCTCTCCCTCTCTCTCCCGGGGTTGGAGGGGCTGCCCAATACCTCTCAGTGTTCCTCAACCCTTTCATCCTGCAATGGCCTTCACCTCCCTTCTCTGTCCAAGGCTCCAGCCTACCTCAACCACGGCCACATGGCTTCCCCTCCCCCTGCCCAGCCGGCAGCTGGGCAGGGGGAGGTGTGACCTCCTTCACCCACCGGAACCAAGAGAGCATTCCCTTGGGAGTTCTCTGCTTTTAACCGCCTGTGTTCTCAGAGGCGTTTCCACGTCCTCAGTGGCATCACCAAGGGCCAATATTAAAATCTGAGCACTGATTGGTTTGATCACAACCTCCAAAACACTCACTTCCTTATCAAACCAGGACAGCCTTGCAATTAAATTCCAAATTCCTCCTGCAATCAGAAAAGTTACAAGAAAAAGATTAGTATTACCTCACTGTAGAATAAAAGATAAATCCATATTTTCATCTCTGCTTATGTTTGAATAGACTTTCACTGGTATTTGTAGAAAGCATACCCATTAGCAAAAAATCTCTTAATTTAGAGTCTATACTGTGTAATTCAGCACATTTGAATGGTTTCTAACCAATATAATTATTCATTAGGAAAAATATAATTAAGAAAATTAGTATTTTTACATATTTTTTCTAATTGCGTATTTAAATCCCATTTAATATCTATTGTTTTGATTATACTGATTTAAGAAGTCCACTTGCTTTTCTGCACTAATTCTATACTATGCTCTAAAGTAATAAAATATTTGAAGAGCTAGAAAGCAAGAAAAAGAACACAAAACCCCTGTGTTTTGCAAAAAAATTTTGTTAATAATTTCTTTCAAAAACCTAAGAATTTAACCCTAAAATAGAATTGGTTTTATTTCTATTTTTGCATTTCTGACAACTTTTCACATAAGAAATTAGACATTAAATACTGTACTCAATTTATCCTTTTTTCTGCTAGTAGTTGCGAGTCATTCACAAACCATCATTTTCTTTCCTCATTTAAGTGATATTCTCAATTATTCTTACAATACTGTCGGTAAATAAATACCAGGTGACAGTTTATTCTTTAACTTTTTAACCATTGCTGTTGTTTATTTTTTCCTGTGTGTAACACCCACTTTAGCTATATGATTCTTTTTTCTGAAACCAAGTTGAATAATCAAAAATTTCCATGGACAACACCACCAGGTAACAGCACCAGCTGAAAAAAAACCAAAATCACACAGTAAATGCCATTTTCCCCCCTATATTGCAAAGGACCTACTTTAGTTTCACTGCTGCATACTTCACAAGAAATATTGATTCTCTGGGAATATAAATGCATCTTCCAAAGTTGCATAGAAGTGAACCATGGAAACACACATCTCAGCTACCTTCCCCCTTCCCTTAACTACCCACTAATTTGTTAAAATCAGCAGTTTATGTCTTTTTAAAACAGCCATTTCTCAACACATACTATACTTGCAGTGCAAGCGATTTAGGATACAAATCTGAGTACAGGTAGTAAACAACCATAATATTTTTATGGATACTTTAGGTACTACAAAAACAAAAATTATGCCAAAAGATTTGACATATTAAAAAGGAAAAAAGATTAGTCTCTGTGATGGTGTTCACAGGGGTTCTTGGATAAGGGAAGAGACGAGAATCTGATTTTATGTTTCAGAAGGCTTGATTTATTATTTTATGATATATATTACATTAAAACTATACTAAAAGAATAGAAGAAAAGGTTTCATCAAAAGGCTAGCTAAGAATAGAATAGCAAAGAATGTTAACAAAGGTTTGTGGCTCGGCTCTCTGTCCGAGCCAGCTGGGCTGTGATTGGCCATTAATTACAAACAACTCTATGCGACCAATCACAGATCTACCTGTTGCATTCCACAGCAGCAGATAATTATTGTTTACATTTTGTTCTTGAGGCCTCTCAGCTTCTCAGGAGGAAAAATACTAAGGAAAGGATTTTCCATAAAAGATGTCTGCGACATGTCTCTTTTCAGAGAAGAAGACAAATAAACACTGGTCAGTAAACCACCAATGTTACTAGCTTAAGGCATGTCAAAGACTAGAATCCCTTCAGTGGTACCATACTGGCTCCACTGAAATTTTACTGTAAACTAGCTGAAATATCTCACTTGCAAAACCTACATACTCACCATTAGAAACTTTCAAGTGCCTTAAAAAAAAAGCCTACCCAATTTCTGATTTCCACTATTAGCATGACACTAGGACATGGTTTTTCCTTAATTTCCCTGTACAGTGAAACCAGTGTCCTTAAAGTATCTGGGTCCTTAATATCCAATGAGCCCTGATGTGGAAGGGGCTCACAGCTGGTCTGTGAGTCAGAAAGAGTTAGTTGAAGAAGAGAAGCTGATAAGAGTTGCCTTTGTCCCTGAAAGAAGTTCTATCAAGGCTGTCGGCATGGAAACGGAGGATAAGAAGAGATAAATGAGGGGCCTGCAGTTAGATTTTGGTGGAAAACAGTGGTGGAGATCACCTTGCTCCAATGAACATTATGCTCATTTATTGTGGTCAATGAATAGGCATAAACTTTGTGAAAAGGTATAAAAAGACACCATTCTGCAAAACTAAAGGAGAGAGAAGCCTTCTCAAATAAATGGTGTTCTTCTGTTTGTTATGACCGTCTCAACAGCGACACCCTGAGGTTAATACTAAGCAGAACAGCTACCCATCTTTATTCAGTCTATTCATATTTTCTTTTTCCTTGTCTTTAGGACACCTGGATTTGGGATAATGTTTTTGAACTGAAAGAGGGTAGATTTAGACTAGATATGAGAAAGAATTTTTTTATTATGAGGGCAATGAAACACTAGCACAAGTTACCCAGAGAGTTGGTAGATGCCCAATTCCTGCAAACATTCAAGGTCAGGTTGGAGGGGACTCTGAGCAACCTGGTCTAGTGGAAGGTGTGCCTGGCTCATGGCAGGGAGGAATGGGTTAGATGACCTTTAAAGGCCCTTTCCAACCAAAACCATTCTATGATTATCAGTGTATCTAGAGTTACAATAACATGGAACATGGTGAATTGGAAAGTGGTACTAAGTAATTCCAGATGTTTTTTTACATGACAATTACATCTTACCACATTAAGATGCTTTAGTTTCTGCCCAGGCCTAACTCAGACATCTGAATGCCATCAGCTTCCATTTAATCCTTGTTCCAACTAGAAAAGAACTAGAAAAAGACCCCTACACTTGCTGTATTGCAATTCATTATCTTTGTCCACAACCAACAGCTGCCTCTTGTTTTGGATTTGAGATTGCAGCTTCGTACAGCACCTCACAGGATGGAGATTTTCCTTAAACTAGTGTGCCTGAAAGCTGCAGTATTACAAATTTCCTAGCCTTTTCCCTCATTTTATAAATCATAGTGCAGTTTGACAGAACCAGTGAGCAAATCTCAGTAAATCAGGAGACACTCAGAAATTCTTATCAGCTGGATGGATGTTCTCAAAGGTACTTAAAAAGTTTTGATGACCCACTGGTAGGGGACATGATGTTCATTGTAAATTCTCATCAGGTAGAACAAAGACACCAGACACAAGTCAGGGAACTCTTATCTCTTTATTGTACAGTCACCATAATTACAGCAAACAGCCCACTGTTTAGACTCAAAATATGTTGGACAACAAGCCCTTAATTTTGTACAGTACACTTCAATAAGTTCTCAACTCTCATAACAAACTCCTCAAAAGTGCTGGCTCACAAGCCACAACACACTTCCACAATCTCCCCATTCCCACAACAAACTTCAGCATGGAGTATGGGGTAAAATATGCAAGCCATGCTTTACCCAGGCAAAGCAAGGGGGAGAGAAATATAGACAGAAAAGGGAGAAAGAGAACAAAAAATACCACCAGTCCTTAGATCCCACATTGGTCCTGCCACATGGATGGTCCAGAGCTAGGGTTGTGAGACAAAAAAGGCAAGAGAGGAAAAGGATGGTGAGGGGACAGAATACACTTCCTTTTAAAGTTAACCTGGTGCACACCTGTTGTGGTTTAGGAATTGTCTTCCTCAATTTAGTACTAAAAAGAAAACCATAAGCCACTCCCCTGTCCCCTCAGGTGGGAGACCCAAAAGGCAAAGATCGTGGCGTTGAGATAAGAACAATTTACTGGAAACAGCAATGAGATAAGAAAACAAACAGTAACAGCAACAATACTAATAACAAAAGTGCGCAAAGAGATTTACATGCAAAATGCTCACCAATCCTGGGACAATGAAACAATGATGGATGGCCTCCCTCCACCTACCATGCTTTCTCCACCAGAAAAGGAACACCTTTCTTCTTGGAAGCAGTCCTTGCTTCCTCCCTCCCCCACCTCCCCCCCCCCCTTACCCCCAGAATATAACATAAGGTGGTATAAAATAACTATGTCTTTGTAGCAAACCCCATGGGGCTGGGTAAGGCCCCATGGAGAATTGAACAATAGGAACTGCTGAGACAGCAAAATAAGTTCCTGTCTCTCTGACCCCTGCCCCAAAGCTTATCTCTGTAACCCTATAGGCTATGTTACCTAACCCTTACTATTGGTCAAGTTTGGATCCCCCTTAACCCTATAAAAGAGGCCTACTTTAGCCTATTTGACAGGCTCCCCCAACAAAACCATCACTGTGGAACCACTAGGACCTCCTTCTCCTCTCTCGACCATCTGCTGCAGCCTCAAGCCAAGGGCTACCTACGTAGCAAGCTAAGAGCTGAGATCCTAAGAGAGCTGATACCACTATAGAGCTGGCAATCACCAAGCTTGCTAAAGGGGGTAGCACGCAGAGTCGGCCTCGAGCTAGCCTAGCTTTCGGGCACCCTGTCTCCCTGAGGACTGGGCTCCTGGGCTATCTTGCACTGCTTGATTATAAGGCCAGAATAGAGGCTTTATTATACGTGGCGCTCTGACTCGACGACGTGAACCCCCCCCCATAGGAGGTGAAACTCGTCGATTGAGCAGCGGACCCCCCTGGGGATACTGTATCCCCCTGGGGTTACTGTACTGCCATTCAGACGCCGCTCCTCCTGTGAAGAGGCCTCTCCGTTTTAGTGTCAGTCCGACACTCAAAATTTACATCCGAACGACAAAAATTCCGAGGAGAACTGACGGAAGCAGACGCCTTCCAGCAGAATTCTGGACCCCAACTCAGCTGAAGAAGCGTAAGTATCATATCAGCTACTATTGCGCGCATTTTTTCTGGGTCCTAAACTCCTTTTTCGTTTTTTTTTTCGTTTTTTTTTCTTTTTTTTCTCGTTTTTTTCTGCTGGAAGGGCTAAATTAACATGGGTTCAATTTTTAGTACTTTAAAACCAACTAAAATCGAGAGAGAAATATACTTAATAATCTTGGAAATCTTATCTTCTAATAACTTTTCCTTTTCTACCGGCAAGCTCTCTAAAAATAACCTTAAAAATTTCAGAAGATGGATTCTTTCGCAATACCCTGAAACTGATCAAGAAACGATCACTGAAAATTTGTTTTGGGACAAAATTGGAAACAAAATATATAACTCACAAACTAACCAGGACTTTTCTGTAACTAAGTATTTACCTTTATTTCATATAATAACTAAAACCATTGATAAATCTAACAGAGAAAAAACCTTATCTCTAGCAACAGATACTTCCTTTCAAATGATAATTACACTGATAAGGATTCTCAGGAATGTAGCTCGCATGCCTCGCAATGCCAGGGTCCTAAAATTCCCCTCTCCTCTGCCTCTCCCAAGGCAGAAGCTGTGCCTTCCACCCCAGCTCCCAAACCCACCTCCCCCTCGTCTGCGGGATATGTGCCGCCCGATGCCCCACATACTGCCTTATCTACAACTGCAACCATCCCCTCTTCTCCCGGCTCGGCTTCCCCCTCGCCTCCGGTCCCAGCCCCCCCTCTTCTTGCCCCTGCTGCCCTCCTCCCTGCCGCGGACCCACCCTCGCCGCGGACCCTTCCACCCCCCCTCCTGCTCCCCCCACAGTGACTCAGTCTCTCCCCGCTGCATAGTCCCCCGCCCCCGCTCGTCCCTACCTCTGCCAACGGTACCCCCACTCACCCCCCCCCCGCTGCACCCTGCCTGCCACAGCAGAGGGTCCCCACACATAGCATCATATCTCAGTCCCAGCGCACCACCCCATACCCGCGGCACCTCAGACTGGTCCCACTGCCTCCTCACCCTCACTCCCCCCATGCCCACACCCCCGTCCTCCCAGCCCCCCTGCCCCGGAAGCGATACGCGGAATAAATAGACTCCACAACCAGAGATAGTTATGAAGTGGGTATGTATGTCGGCGCCCGGCACAAGCGAGATAGCTCTCGTGAAAAACTTGTGCCCCGAGCTTCAGTCTGACCCACATCTTTATTCACAAAGGTGTTCCATATGCAATAGTTTGCACAACTTTTTCATGCATATTCAACCCCTGGCCCCGCCTGTCCTCGCCTCGTATGCTAAATAGTTCCATGCCCTTCTGGGCATGCGTGGTTCGCTGTGGTGGTCGCACGGGGGTCTTTTGGTGGTCTCTGAGGCTGAAGGTTGTGGTCTTCCTCCTGGCTGAACTTTTGAACTTTTCCCTTTGCACGTGCGCCCTTGGTCTCTTGGTGCTTATCTGAGTATGTCTGTGGCTTTGATTAGCTTGGAGCCAGAGGAGCTCCTTTATCTGGGTTCCCTTGGTCTCCTCTGGTATTGTTCTTTATGCAAGAAGCTTCAGAAATTTGCATTTCTGTGAAAAATGCATGTATTTTATGATTGGCTTTTCGCAAATATTAAAATGAATATTATATGTGTTGTGTTAGAAAGTAATGCTGTATTAATTCTCTTAAGTACTGTGTTAAATATAGTTTTAGGCTATAAAAATTGTTAAAATAGAAACTATGCTATGTAAGATGCTTTGTTTAACAAGAAGGGCTTGCAGCGAGATAGCAGCCACAGGACACCTAAATCTTTAAGAGAAAGAGAATTTATTGCCTTCTTATCAGAAGAAACAAACTACTTCCCGCCTTAGAGGCGCTGTTAGGATTAGAAGGAAGAAGTTGACACTGACCAGACAGAATCCTGTGTTTGAATGGAATTTATGCATCATGTATGAGGTGTATGAATATGCAACAGTCTATTGTTCTTAAGGGTTAATCCTTTGTTAACGGGGGTCCTTTTTCAGGCTCGTGATGCCCAGAAAAGGTACCCGGACGTCCATAACTCTTTGTTTTTATTGTCTCATATTGTCTTAATTCAATTTGTCCAAATTGTTATTACTCTAATTGTGTTGCTATTTTTATAACTATTTTATTACTATTAAACTTTTAAAAATTTTAAAAACAAGTGATTGGCGTTTTTCACAATTTCCTATGCCCTTTGTACCATGGCAGGGGTTTCTTAAGTTGAAGGGTTAAAATTCAACACATAGTTCTACAGGCTAAACTTTAAATGCTTAATTCATATTGCTAATTCAAGTGCATTCCAAAAATCTCTATTTCAGTTCCCCCTTTTCTTAAAATATAGTAAATTCTTTTACTATAAGGGTCTTGATCTGAATTTAAGTCAACATGGCCACGCGTTTTAACATCCTCCAATTCCACATGAGTGTTAAAATAGACATTATTAAACTTACAGTAACTAAAATTAATAAAATTATAATGGGGTGACATAAAGTGTTCATGATCCCAGTTGCAGTTGGTGACCATCCAAATAGCGCATCCCACCAGTTATGATTTGTGTCTTGTTTTACTCTTTGCAGGACTCTCTTTATTTAGGCTATGTCGTGATGGACAGTTACCAGATTTCTCTGCCCACTCTCTGTTGCCTTCTGATATAAGGCAAAGCGACCTGGTTTCGAGGAGCAGCACGGTGACCCAAACCCACCAGGGTTGCTCGGGCCAAAGAGCATGCAGACACCAATGTGGCAGACGGTCAAAGGCCTTTATTGTCTCATCTCTTGGGGTTTTATAGTCTAAGGGGCTTCTCTACGTCAGAGGAGGTCTGCAGTACTATCTATGGTTAGTAAGGAGTGGAAAGTTACCAGCATTACTATCGTTAGGGGGGCTACATTCCTAGTTACATTCCTAGGGTGATCTCTTATCTCAGGGGATTAGGGGAAAAGGAATCCTGCCGCTTTCCGTCACATCGCGTGATCTTCCGATCACCTGTCCCTATCTACCACAACTCTCTTGAATCTCTTTTACGATTTTGATTAGATCTTGATGTTTCATTAATTGTTTTACTAGGGTTAAATTCATTCCAATGGGTGTGGGTGATAACTCGTTGTATGTTGTGTAGTTTGCTCTTATTAACTGGTGGGATATGACTGGTGCTGAATATACAAAGTCACACCCAATAACCTTCATAAAGTTGCAAATACAAAAATTGGAATGATTCTTAACAGATAAGATTACCTTATTCTTGTCAATTTCTAGGACATCACACACAGTCCTTAAACACACACAGCCATCTCCTATATACACTAGTATAGTTTGTTGGTTAGTGTTCGGCTGGATCTCAAAGTGGCAGATGCCTTGGTCAGTGTCAAGGCATACGTCTTGTGAGCTGATCAAATTACTTTCACAGATGAATCCCTGTTGCTCCTGAGCAATGCAAGGCTCTAAGTTAATGGTTTGCCATCTCCCTTGGATTTTCCAAGCCCATACTCTATGTTCTGAGGAGTATAATACTAACTTCTCATGATTTAACCCTAAGGCAATAATGGGGTGAATAACATAAACTGTGGCATTACGTATTGTGAGCACAAAGGCTGTAGCTATGTTAGTGGTGGGATTATATGTAAAATTTACCACGGTCCACCAAGATTGGAAATCTCTCTCAAAGTCTGTAGCACTGTCCCAGACAGCCTTCCGTACTTCAGTTGGAAACACCCCTTCACTTCCTTCTCTTATGATTAACACAGCTATTGATTGTATCCATAACTGTGTTTGTATACAGCTAAGGGCTAAAGATATGTTATCTTGTGCCCCCTTCAATGTGTCTACTAGTAGGCTATGGTCTTGATCTTCAATTCCTCTCCATCTTGGCAGCACCTTTGAGACTTGCCACTGACTATTTCCCAATGCTAATAGAGATGACTGTAAGGGCTGTTTTAATTGTATCAGGTCGCTCGTTGCTGCAGCTAATTTGTTCATTAATATTTCAGAGTCAATTCCATTCAAAACTCCTAACCCAGTTCTAACATCCCGGTTAAATCCCTTTGTAACCTGTCTCTGAAGTGTACTTGTTTTTGCAGCCATTTTGTCCATCCCTCGAAGGATGATCTTAGGAAGGGGGAGCAAGCTGGCTGAACTGTTGAGATATTAGTTTGCATTAACAGTTCAACACGTTTAAGGGCCCATTCTGGGTTAAATAACAGTTTTTGTTGACCTGTATTCCTTATTACATATGGGCCGATTTCATAAACCTTAGGTTCAAGCTTAAATGGGGTATTTTGGGTTTGTGTCTGAGTGCTGGGTTGGGATGTAACAGGCTTGGCTATAGCACTTATTCTAAATTTGAAAGACAGCCCAATAGTGTTGCGGGCCCAGAGGCAAACTATGTTGACAGTTTGTCTTAATGTGAAGTTGAACCACCAGTCTAATTCATTTGGATGATTGCAAACCTTCTGGCGCTTATTCACACTGATTTGGGTTGCTTTACCATGGGTAGTCCCATTAATCATTTGACAGCCTATCTTAATTACCTCCCCTATGGTCCCTTGAAGTGACCACAGCCTTTGTTTCTGCCATTCCTGTTTTTTATATATTTGGTTACTGTGCATGACCAAAATTGTTAGATTTAAACCTTTTAAATCGGAAGGCTTTCCCATGGATCTGGTATACTGAGTAAAGGCTTGGGACCAAAGCCATTCAACATTACTCTGGCTAGGAGTACTTTCTAATTTTTGGATTACAACTGCGATTGTAAACAATACTTCAACAAAAATCCCCACCCACCGTGATACATTCATTTTGTCTGGGTAAGTTTCAGTTTCAGTTCACCATCACCTGGCGTTATTCTCCAAGGGGCTTCTGGAGCTTTCTTAACATGGCTGTGGTGGATCAAAGTGCTTTGTTCCTTAATCTTGATTGCAGTGAAGGTAGTAAGGAGCACTTGGTACGGTCCCTCCCATTGTGGTTCCAGGGCTTTCTCTGTAAGAGACTTAACATATACATAGTCTCCAGGTTGCACATCATGTACTGGTGCATCGAGCCCTGTACCCCGAGTTCTAGCCACATATTTTTCAATTGCTCTAAGTTGTTTATTTAGAGCAATCATATAGGAAGTTAGTGATACTTCCTGGGCAGACGTTCCCTTCTGCACCCCATATGGTCTCCCATAGAGCAATTCAAAGGGACTCATCTTTTCTTTAGTCCTGGGTTTGGTTCGAATCCGCAGTAATGCCAATGGGAGGGACTGAGGCCATGGCAAACTAGCCTCTTGTCCCAATCGTACAATTTGTTGTTTGATCAAATGATTCATTTCCTCTACATGACCACTTACTTGATTGTGGGTTATATGGGGTGTGAAGTTCCCAGTCTATGCCCAAGTATTGGCTAACTTGTTGCACTAATTTTGCAGTGAAATGTGGTCATCTGTCTGAGGAGATTGTGGCTGGGACTCCAAAGCATGGTATGATTTCCTGTACCAGTACCTTAGTCACCTCCCGAGCTTTAGAGGTCCTGGTGGGGAATGCTTCTGGCCATCCTGAAAAGGTATCTGTTAGCACCAGTAAAAACTTTTACCCCCCTTTTCTTGGCAACTCTGTGAAATCAATCTGCCATTGCTGCCCAGGCCCATGACCCTTCCCAATCTGGCCAAGTTTTGGTTTGGGAATATTCTTGGGGTTGGTCTGGAGGCAAAGGTCACATTGTTGAGTCACTTAGGCGATAGTGGCTCGTAAATGTCTAGCTATGATCCTTTCATTTAGATATTTATATAGGGCATCAATTCCCCAATGTGTTTTCTGGTGTTTCTCCCTTACTAGGGACCATAATAAATAGGAGGGTATTACTAATCTTCCTTCTATGGTGGCCAATCCCTCTTGGTTATAGTCTCCGTTTTGCTCATGGATTAACTTTTTGTCCAATTTGTTGTATTTTGGCTTACCTTCGAGAGAAATTTGCCTGTCTGGAACCAGGGCTGCCTCAGTTATTACCTCAATTTTTGCTGCTTCTTTTGCTTCCCTATCCGCCAGCTCGTTTCCTTCTTCTAATTCTGAGTTTATCTTCTGATGTGCTTTAATGTGCATGATTGCTACTTTCTCTGGCAGCTGGACTGCTTCTAGAAGTCGCAGTATTTCCGGTTCATGTTTAATGTTTTTCCCTTGAGAGTTCAGCAGTCCTCTCTCTTTCCAAATGGCTCCATGAGCATGCACTACTCCAAATGCGTACTTTGAGTCCGTATATATGTTTATTTCTTTCCCTTTTGCCAGTTCTAAGGCCCGAGTTAGAGCAACTATCTCGGCCTTTTGTGCAGAGGTGTTTGTTGGCAGGGGCCCCGATTCTATGACCTCTTTGCAGGTAGTAATTGCGTACCCGGTGTGTCGTTTTCCACTGATGATATAACTGCTTCCATCAATAAACCAGATTTCTGCATTCTCGAGAGGGACATCCTTCAAGTCGGGGTGGCTGGAATAGGTGGTCTCAATGGTCTCCAGGCAGTCATGTTCTACTGGTTCCCCTTGGTTTCCACTGAGAAAGGAGGCTGGATTGACAATGTTAGTCACCACAATCTCCGCATCATCTTGATCTACCATAATGGCTTGGTATCTCAGGAACCATTGTGGGGAAAGCCAGTGTCCACCTTTCACCTCCAGCACAGCAGACACTGTGTGAGACACGAGCACAGTCATTTTCTGGCCCAAGGTGAATTTACATGCTTCTTGGATGTTTAGTACAACGGCTGCAACAGCTCTGATGCATCCAGGCCATCCTTTAGCTGCTGCATCCAATTGCTTGGAGAAGTACGCAACTGCTTTTCAGTATGGGCCAAGGTCTTGTGCTAATATTCTCAAGGCGGTCCCCTGCTTCTCATGGGAGAACAAGAGGAAAGGCTTACTCACGTCCGGCAATCCCAGGGCTGGAGCTGACGTGAGAGCTTTTTTCAGTTGGTTGAAAGCTTGCGTAGCTTCCTTTGTCCATTGGATGTCTCTGCTTCCAGTTGCAATCAGTTCATATAAGGGCTTAACAAACAGTCCATAGCTATAGATCCATAACCTGCACCACCCTGTCATCCCCAGGAAAGTTCACAGTTCTTTTACAGTTTGAGGTTTTGGTGTCTGGCATACTGCCTCCTTCCGGCTTTGGCCCAGGGTACGTTGTCCAGCACTGACTTCATAACCCAGATAAGTTACTTTCTGTTTAACTATTTGGGCCTTTTTCTTTGATACCCGGTACCCTTGGAGCCCCAGAAAGTTCAAGAGGCTTACCGTCCATGCCACACACGCTTCCCTTGTCCGTGTGGCTATCAGGATGTCATCTACATACTGTAACAGCTTTCCTTCTTCTGGGGGGGCTTCCCAGGTTTCTAATTCCTTTGCAAGTTGTTCTCCAAACAAAGTGGGGGAGTTTTTAAATCCTTGTGGGAGTCTGGTCCATGTAAGTTGAGTTCCCTGCCCACTTTTGTGACTTTCCCATTCAAATGCAAAAATTTTCTGGCTGGCTTCGTAGATAGGAAGGCAAAAGAAGGCGTCCTTTAAATCTAAAACAGTAAACCAAGTTAGTTCAGGTGTTAAGCAAGTTAATAATGTGTAGGGATTGGCCACCACAGGATACAGATCCTCAGTTACCTTGTTCACGGCTCGTAGATCTTGTACTAATCGGTATGACCCATCGGGTTTGCGGACTGGTAGGATAGGGGTATTAAAATCAGATTGACATTCTTTTAATAATCCTAAATGCAAAAAGTTCTCAATCACTGGGCTAATACCTTCCTTATCCTCCTTCTTCAAGGGATACTGCTTAACCCTGACAGGTTGCTTTCCCTCTTTTAGCCTGATCTGTATAGGGGAAGCGTTTTTTGCTTTTCCTGGTACATCAGAGGCCCATACCCTAAGGAATACCTGATTCATTATTTCTTCATCAATTTCAGTTTCCCTCATGACTTTGCTAGTGGTTAATATCAAACTTAATATTTCTACATACTTTTGATCATTTACCTCCAGAGTCATCTCCCCATTTTTAAATGTAATAGTTGCCTGTAATTGGCTCAGCAAATCTCTGCCCAAAAGTGGCTCAGGGGAGTTGGGCATGTATAGGAATTTGTGGATCCCCCACTGCTTTCCCAGTTTGTATTTTAGCAGCCTAAAGAAAAATGCCTTTTCAGTTTGGCCAGTCACTCCTGTAACTATAGCATAATTGTCACCCTGGTTTTTTAAGATTTTCTAAGCCTTCTGATGTTGACATTCTTGTCGTGAACTTTCTCACACACTTTCTGTAAATAACTCATTGTTTTTCATTCCTTTATGGAGGAGGAGAGAGTTGATGGACTGTTGGTTTGACCTGTGTCGTTGCAGAGGTGTCACTGTCACCTTCCAATCCGCTGTGACTTTTGTAAAACTATAAATATTGGAGTCAGAGAATAAAACTTCCCTTTTTTCCCTTCACCTTGAGAGCGGTGGTGTGCTTGTGTTCTTTCGTGTCGTTCAGCGACATCTGGTGACCGCCGAAATTTATTGCAGCCTAGGCTGAGATACGGACAGCGGATTGCGGTGAGATTTTCTCCCCCTCTTTTTTGGTGCTTTGCCTGCTGTTCTTGGGGCAATGGAAACCTCTGTGGTTTTCCAGGATGATTCCCTCATTTTGGATCTCTGGAGGAGGGTCCTGGAGTGGAAACAGGCGTCTGTTTCCTGGGATGGTTTAGAGAGATTGCTTCTGTGGGCCCGAGAGCGAGGTTTTTTTTCGGACCCTGCGAAGGCGTTCAATAAGCAGGAGTGGTCTCTCCTGGGGGTCCACCTCATGGAGGCCCTCTGATGATTGCACTGTAGACGTGGGACCGCTGCTGGTGCAGTGGAAGAAATGTGAGGAGCTTTGGCGGGGGTCTGGTTCTTGTACCCCTTGGAGTTTCCAGGGAAGCCCTTGTATCTCGGATGTGGATGAGGAGGAGATTGAGCTCCTGTGTGATGTGGAGTCCCCCTCCCCACCCCACGACGGTGTGCTGGGGAGTGGCCATTATCCGCCCGGGGTGGATTGGGCTCACAGCCAGCTGATCCCGGGTCCGGGGGGCTCTCTGGATTCGGCGGGCCCTCCTTGCCCCACCTCGCCCTGTGCGGGTGGCGGGGCGGGGGACGGGTTGCCCTCATTGTGTGCCTTCCCGGCCTTTAAGGGTCAGCCTCCGCCCCGACTTGAGGCTGCTGCGGTGACAACCTTTTGTCCGAACTGCGGTGTGTCCACCACGTTCCCCCTGAGCGAGGTGGGGGGTGGGCTCTCCCACCCCCGAGTCGGGTTCCTCAGCGGGGGGAGCGATTTCGCCTTCCTCCGGGTCTGTGCAGCCTGCTGGGCATGCGCAGTCAGTGGAGGCAGTCGGGGGCGGGACGTTGCCCGCCTCTGGGTCTGCGCAGCCTGCTGGGCATGCGCAGCCAGTGAAGGCAGCCGGGGGCGGGGCGTCGGTCGGTTCTCCGTCCGGCCCCACTCCGGTGGGCGGGCAGCCTGTCCCTCTCCACTCGGTGGGGGCGGTGCCCACTGCGGGACCTTGCGGCTTGGGGCGGGCTCTCATAGGGGGCTTGCCCGGCTCCTTTGTGCCGCCCCGCAGTGACGCGGCTCCGCGGGCCGCGCCTCCCTCGGCATCCCACCCCGCCCTTGTATCAGGGGATGGGGGCCTCACACCGGTCTCATCTGTGGCCGCGCCGGTCTCGTCCGGCGCCGTGCCAGATTTGCGAGCCGTGCTGGCAGCTGCAGCTGCCAAGGTGGCCCCTGCCGGAGCTGCAGCGCAGCAGAGGACTGGGGTGTTTACCTTTAGTGCAACTGCTGACGCGGCCGGCGGGAGGCCGGTGGGTGCCCGGGGCCATGGCACTATCTTGTCAAGTCATTGGACGCTTCCTGTGTGCCAGGTGACCGTGCGTCTGAGGTACCCTGAACGTTTCTGGCCAGAGGCAAAAACCAAGACTGACAAGATGAATGAACTTGTCTCCTCCCAGCATCTGCAGGGTTGAGGGGCGGATTCCTTTGGCTCTGCCGGTGCTGCAGGGGGCGCAGGGACGAGTGGTGTTGCCCCGGCTCCCAGTCAATCACTCCCTCTTGTCTCTGGGGGGCCCAAGGATCGGGGCACAGCAGGTGCAGTGGCTTTGCCAGGGGGTCCCCAGGCTTTCCCTGTGCTCAGGGGCGTCACTCATAACACTTATGAACCCCTTGCATATAAGCTGGAGAAGGAACTCTGTGAAGCGGTTTCTCAGCATGGTTTGGGGTCTGCTGAGGTTATGCACATTCTTCGGAGACTTGCTAAGGACACGCTGACACCTCACGATGTCTGTTGTGTGGCACATTCTCTTTTTGACCCTGTGCAATTTGGTGTTTTTGAGACCAAGTGGGCTCATCTGGCGGCCCAAGTGGTGAGGCGGAATGCTGCGCTGGCGCTGGAGGACCCCAGGTGTGGAGTTGTTGTTGACATGCTGATGGGGACAGAGCGTTATGAGAATGTTCAGGGACAGGTTGGATATGATCCCCTTGTGCTTCAGCAATGCAAAACGCTGGGCATGGGAGCGATTGTGCAGACCCTGGAAATGGCTGCTCCGAAGCAGCCGTTTTCAACCGTTGTCCAGGGGGATGATGAGCCTTTTATGGTATTTGTGGCGAGGTTGATTGCGTCCGTGGAGAGGCAGGTGCCTGATCCTGTGGCGAGGGACGTTACGATTGCAAACCTTGTCAAGTGCAATTGTAATGAAGCTTGTAATAAGGTTATAGCGGCTATGCCTGGTGATCCTAGTATCTGGGAGATGGCAGAAGCCTGTGCGAACATCATTCCCTCACGTCGGAAGTTGGCCGCTGTGGCTGCCGCTGTGCAGCCGGTCTGGGCAGCACCGCAGGGCGGGTGGCCGCAGCAGGGAAATGCGCAGACTAGCAGGAAGCGGGGGAAGAAGGTGCAGAAGGTTAAATTCCCCATGTTCTTGTGCAGTCGGTGTGGTAGGCCGAATCACATGTCTAACGTTTGTAAGGCGACTGTTCATGCTAATGGCCAGGCGTTACTGGGTTCGGGAAACGTGAGGCGGAGCGCGCAGCAGGAGGGGCGCGCTCAGACACAAGCTTCTCTCCAGACCCAGGTGCCAATGGAGGTCTCCTTTGCTGGCTTGCAGCTAGCACCCGCGGATCAGCAGGCGTGGATGTCTGCACCGCAGCAACAGTTGTCTTAGACTCGTCTGAGATACCAAAGGTTCTCCTGGATGCCTTTGGTCCCTTGGGGGGGAGCATGAGTGCTCTCCTTATGGGGAGGTCCAGTGCCACCCTTCAGGGCATCATTGTGCACCTGGGGCTCATTGATGCAGATTTTACAGGGCAGATTTGTGCTATGGTCTCCACACCCAGTCCCCCTGTCACAATCCCAAAAGGGACACGGCTTGCTCAACTTGTGCCTTTTAAGTCTTCTGTTCGCAGGACAGCTGACCGGTCACGTGGAGCTGGTGGTTTTGGATCCACTGGGCTGCCTCAGGTTCACTGGACTGCTGTCCTGACCAAGGACCGTCCCGAGATGCTGTGTACCCTGTCCGTTCCTGGTGCGACACCATCGGAAATCCACCTCCGCGGGCTTCTCGACAGCGGTGCTGACATCACTGTTCTCTCCCTTGCCGCCTGGCCCTCGGAGTGGCCCCTGGATCCGGTGGGGACGTCTGTCGTGGGCCTGGGAGGGACAGCGCAATGCTACGTGGCCCAGCAGCCCGTGCTGGTCACGAACCTGGAGGGACAGATGGCCTGGGTTAGGCCTCATGTTACTTCTACTCCTGCCAACCTCTGGGGGAGGGATGTTCTGTCTGCCTGGGGGGTGCATATCGGGACGGATTTTTGATGGGGGCCACTGCAGTGAAGGGCGCAGAGTGTCCTACGCCTCCTATACGGTGGCTGGTGGCCAAACCCGTTTGGGAGAAGCAGTGGTCCCTCCCTGATGATAAATTAGACGCCCTTCGGAATTTGGTGCAGGAGCAGTTGGTCCAGGGTCATCTGGAGCCTTCTAACAGTCCTTGGAACACTCCTGTCTTCTGTACCAAAAAGAAATCTGGGAAATGGAGGTTGTTGCAAGACCTCCGGAAGGTCAATGCCGTGATGGAAAGCATGGGACCATTGCAGGCGGGCATGCCATCGCCTACCATGCTTCCCGCAGGCTGGCCGGTCCTCATTGTGGATCTGAAGGATTGTTTCTTTTC
Source organism: Melospiza georgiana (assembly GCF_028018845.1). Lineage (NCBI taxonomy): Eukaryota > Metazoa > Chordata > Aves > Passeriformes > Passerellidae > Melospiza > Melospiza georgiana. The sequence goes on along the minus strand of NC_080464.1, from coordinate 5,678,533 downwards.
GATTCCTTTGCATCCCGATGACAGACCAAAGTTTGCCTTCTCAGTGCCAGCAATTAACGAGGCTGAGCCCGCACAGAGATATCAATGGAGGACATTGCCTCAGGGCATGCGCAATTCTCCTGCCATATGCCAGTGGTATGTGGCCCGTGCCTTGTCTGGAGTTCGCAAGCAGTTTCCTGATGCGCGTCTGTATCATTATATGGACTACGTTTTGGTGGCCGCGTCCACCCAGGATGAGCTGCTGAGGATTCAGCCTCGGTTTCTCGATGCTTTGCATGCTCATGGACTGCAGGTGGCTCCAGAAAAGGTTCAACAAAAACCACCTTGGTAGTACTTGGGGGTCAAAATTCTGGAACGGACAATCTGTCACCAGGAGGTGCAATTTGTGCATTCTGTGAAGACACTGAATGATGTCAGAAATTGATAGGTGTCATCACTTGGTTATGTCCGTATTTGGGATTAACCAACGCACAGCTGTCTTCTCTGTATGATTTGTTGAAAGGAGACTCTGATCTAAAGTCGCCTCGCACACTGACCCCTGAGGCGCGTAAGGCGTTGGAGGTGGTTCAGCAAGCTGTTTCGGCTTGTCAGGTTTATCGCATTGATCCCTCCGTTGATCTCACTGTGTTCATCACCACTCCAGATTCGCATCCCACAGGTATCATTGGTCAATGAAGTGACAAATGGTCTGATTCCTTGCACGTTCTGGAATGGGTTTTCCTGCCCCATCAGCCGCAGAAGACGGCAACTACATTGTTTGAGCTGATTGCTCGCTTGATAATCAAATGCCGACAACGGTGTTTGGAATTGATGGGTGCGGATCCTGCAAAGATAATACTCCCGGTGCAAAGGGAGGATTTTGACTGGAGCTTTGCAAACAGTGTGTCCCTGCAGAGTGCTCTGGAAAATTTTTCAGGGCAGATCACTTATCATCTGCCCAGCCATAGGCTGTTGCATATGGCGAAATCCACACAAATTTCTTTGCGGCCCAAGAATAGTCAGGAACCCGTGCAAGGACCCACCATCTTCGCTGGCGGTTCAGGGAGAACAGGAAAGGCCATTGTTACCTGGAGGGATGGATCTGAGTGGCAGGTTCTGGAAGGCCATGAGAATGGGTCAGCCCAATTGGTTGAACTGCGAGCTGCTGTCATGGCAGAAATTTTCCCTGGAACCTTTCAACTTGGTCACGGATTCCGCCTATGTGGCTGATATCGCACAGTGCTTGGGTCATTCGGTTTTGAAGGAGGTCAGTAATCCTGCCTTGTTTCATTTACTGAAGACCTTGTGGTGTGCCATTCAGGCCCGAGTTCATCCATTCTATGTTCTGCATGTGAGGAGTCACACCGATTTGCCAGGTTTTATAGTAGAAGGTAACGCGAGGGCTGAGAAGTTGGCTAACCCAGCGTGGGTAGCGCCTCAGCCTGATACACTCGTACAGGCCAAGGCATCGCATGGGTTTTTCCACCAAAATGCACATACCCTGCAGAAGCAGTTTCAGCTGACGCCAACTGAGGCTCGTGACATTGTCGAGTCATGTGATGACTGCCATGCACTTGCTCCGCCTTTGCCGGCAGGGGTAAATCCCAGAGGCCTTAGGGCCTTGGAGCTTTGGCAGACCGATGTCACCCAGGTTGCAGAGTTTGGCCGGCTCAAGTATGTGCATGTCACTGTGGACACGTTCTCCTCTGCGATGTGGGCTTCTGCTCACACTGGGGAGAAGGCCCGTGATGTCCTTGCCCACTGGAGGCAGGCCTTTGCCGTTCTGGGCATACCTTCTGCTGTGAAAACCGACAATGGTCCTGTTTACGCATTGCAAAAGGTGCAGCAGTTCCTGCAGTTGTGGGGTGTCTCGCACAAGTTTGGTATCCCTCATTCTCCGACTGGTCAAGCTATTGTAGAACGCGCTCATGGTACTCTGAAGCAGGTTCTTCAAAAACAAAAACGGGGAATGCAGGGTGAAACCCCGCACAGTCGGTTGGCAAAAGCTTTGTGTACAATCAATCATCTCACTGTGCCGCAGAACTCAAATAACCCTGTCATTTTGAATCACCATCTCTCATTGCAGGCTGTGGACGAGGCACATCAGCCTCTAGCGAAGGTTCGGGTGCGGAATTTAGTCACCAAACAGTGGGAAGGACCCTATGACCTTATCGCTTCGGGGCGCAGGTATGCTTGTGTATCCACAGATACTGGGGTACGCTGGGTACCTTCAAAATGTGTTCGCCCTGACCTGCGACCGCAGAGACAGAATCCAGCTGATGAGCAAGATGGAAACTGTGACCAACCTGAAAGGCATCAAGCAGGGGAATCATTGAGTGATGATTCGGATGCAGACGTTGAGAGTGATCACTCCGATGATTCCTCTGCAAGTGGACACTGAACATTGTTCATATTTTCCTTTTCACATTGTTCATTTCTTTTCCTTTTTCTTTTTTTTTAAAGGAAAAGGGTGAGATGTCACCCTGGTTTTTTAAGATTTTCTAAGCCTTCTGATGTTGACATTCTTGTAGTGAACTTTCTCACACACTTTCTGTAAATAACTCATTGTTTTTCATTCCTTTATGGAGGAGGAGAGAATTGATGGACTGTTGGTTTGACCTGTGTCATTGCAGAGGTGTCACTGTCACCTTCCAATCCGCTGTCACTTTTGTAAAACTATAGATATTGGAGTCAGAGAATAAAACTTCCCTTTTTTCCCTTCACCTTGAGAGCGGTGTGTTGCAGACATTTTTTCACAGAAATCCTTTCTTTCAGATTTCTGCGTCTTCTGGAAGGCAGAGGCCTCAGAAGAGAATGTAAACAATTGTTATCAGCTGCTGTGGAATGCAATAGGATGCACCTATTTTGACCTGTCATTGGTTCATGTTCCCATGTTTATAATTAAGGACCAATCACAGGAGCAAGCTGGGGACCAAGTCCCTAGACACAACTTTGTTATAGATTCTTTCTTTCTATTGTTAGCTAGCAAGCTCTGCAACTTCTCTCTTTATTCTATTTAGTATAGTCATAATGTATTATATATCATATATCAATAAATCCAGCCTTCTGATCAAGAAACAAGATTCACCGTCTCTCTCTCACCTCCAGCGACCCACTCAGGACGCTGTAATAGCGGTGGTATGCTTGTGTTCTTTCGTGTCGTTCAGCGACACATAATCATCTCCTATGGGCATCAGGGCAGTATTCAGGACCGAGTACATTGCTCCAGTATCAACCAGGAATTTTACATCTTTCTCCATTTGCCCCAGCTTCAGATATACAACCAGAGGGCCTACTGGGGTAGTCTCCTCCGGTCCCCCCTAATTCTCCTGTTCCCTCTCCTTTGATACCCTTGACCATTCGGTTTCCATTCTGGACAGTCCTTCCTCCAATGGCCCTGTTTCTTACAATTTGCGCATTGATTTCTGGCTAATCGAGGAGGGTCTTGCCTGGATGGCCCCTGCCAGCTTTCACGTTTTTCTTTCCGCTCCTCCTGCACTATTGCTACCAAGTTCTTCATTCCTCGTTTATACCCTTCTTCCCTGTTGCTAACGACCCTCCAAGCCTCCCCCAATAAAGTTTCTAAATTCCATGCATCCGCTTCTTGAATTTTTTTGAGTTTGCGCCTAATATCCGCCGTGGACTGTCCCAAAAATAGATTAATTAATCGTTGTATCCCCACATCAGATGCAGGGTCCAGTGGTGTGTAGCATCGCATTGCATTTGTCAGGTGGTCTAGGAACTCTGTGGGGGATTCCAAAGGTCCCTGTTTAATAGCATATAAAGCTGACCAATTTATAGTTTTAGGTATTGCTCTTTCCACCCCCAATATAATCCAATCCTGGTACTTCTTTAGCTTCTGTCTTTCTTCTGGTTGGTTTGGGTTCCAGCCTGGCTCCTGAAGTGGAAAGTGTTCCTTTAGATCCACTTCTTGTTGTCTAAAGTGGTCTGCTACCAGGTCTTCTGCTGTTTTTAGAACTAACTGTTTTTCTGTTTCAGTAAATGCATCTAATAACAATTGAATATCACCCTAGTCGGGATTGTGCTGTTTCATAATGTATCGTAGATGCTTAGCAGTGTTTACTGAGTCATTTTGGTAATCTCCCACAACCCTTTCCCATGCTTCCAAATCAAGGGTGGAGAAGGGCACCTTAACCAATATCTTTTCTCCGCCTGGTATTACTGTCTCCCGTAGAGGGGCTTGTAGTATTTGTCCTCTGGTTCGGGATGCAATTGGGCTGCTTGGAGGGGTTGGAGCTGGTGTCTTCTCCAAAGGAGAAGAAGGAATAGGAGTAGAAGTATTAGGGGGAATAGGTGGGATAGTTGGAATAGATGGAATAGGAGCTGTAGGGGGTGGAATAGGTGGTGCTGGTGGAATAGAAGGTGGAATAGGAGGTGTAGGAGGTGGAATAAATGGAATAGGAGGTGTAGGTGGAATAGGAGGTGTAGGTGGAGTAGGTGGAATAGGGGGTGCTGGTGGAAGAGGAGGTGTAGGTGGAATAGGAGGTGCTGATGCCCCACCCAAGTCTCCACCCCTTTCCCCTTGCCCTCCCAAGTAAGGGCTAAATAGATTGTCTAGATCTTGTTCTTGTTCCTCTAGTACTGCACTATAAACTTTATCTGCCCTGGTGCACCTCTGCCTTATGCTACAGGCCGAGCAGCACCGTTTAAGTTCTCCCATTTTGCTTTTGTTTTCTTTTTCAAGAGCCAGAATGAGGGGGTCAGAGGGAGCCTTGATACCACAGTCTCTTTGCCAATCAGGGTTATTTCGGAGGGAGAAGAACATCACAATAAGAAGCTTCCTCCCATTTCCCTTCTCTTCGTAGAAATAACATTAGCTGTAACAAGGTATTATATTCCAAGGTACCTGTTGGAGGCCACCTTGCCCCCTCCTCTAGGCGATATAGTGGCCACCAATGGGTGCAATATTTGATTAAACTTTTTTTATTTTCCATTCCCCCTTTTCCAGCTATTTCTTTCCAGTGTACTAAAACACACTCTAATGGGCTGGCCTTGGGTACTTCCTTACTCTGCCTTGCTCCCATTATATCTTTTTAGAGCAAACTTAGTTTATTCAGTTCTGAGTGCACAGGGAAAAAAAACAAATTTTTTTTTTTGGGAAAAAAAATTATAATTAATTAGATATTCAAATAAAATTAATAATTAATCAAATAACCAAATTACAATATTAATAGTTAAATTAATAGTCGATAATACTTTAATTATCATTAATAGTAAAATCCTAATGTATTAATTACTGAATTATAATTAACCATTAACTTTTAGTCATAAGTCTCACGCATTCACGAACTCCTAAGAGTCTAATCCTAATTATGTGAGGAGGAGAGGAAAAAACAATAATTACTTAGCTCTTTCTTTTAATTTTAAGTCTGTGCCACTCCTTTATTCTTTCCCAATCTTCTTCAAAAACTTCACAGGTTTCAGGGACTAGGTGGCTTTTTCCACAGATTAAATTCACTATTTCACACCTTGCTTGTTCAACCCTTGCGTTATAGTATCTCGGTAATTCAGGGATGCGTGCACGACACGTGGATTTCTGTCTATATGAAATACAATACCACCTCCTTTGACACTTTAGGCATTGGAGGAGAACCCAAGCTGTATGCCAGCCTGGCTCCCAGTGAAAGGTCATCAAACCGCACACGAAACAGGGAATCACCCCTTCTCGACCCCACCTCAAGGGGTTCCTAAGCTCTCGCTCAACTGGTGGTTGTTCCCAGTCAAAGGCTAAATAGCAACTTGTTGAGCTGTGGTATATTCCTCCTAATAACACCCTGTCTCTCACTCCGTCTTCTCGCTCTATGAGTACCCAGTCTCCTCCTGGATGAAGGGACTCACTTGGTTCAAGCTGGAACCACCTGTGTAAAGCTTCTCTGGAGGGCCGGGCTCCTTCGGCCTGGGCCCGGGCTGCTGCAGCCACCGTGGGCAAATCGCTTCCCACTTGTCGCAGGAACCAGGCTGCAAGCCGCGTAATACAAAGGATCTCTCAGTGACAGCTTTTAGCACTGAAGGGCAGTGTTATCGCACAACAAACACTTAACTCTTACCCTGCCTCTGCTAGACTGCTCCATCAGCCGGCAGTGCAGGGGTTAAGACCTTCAGCAGACCACTCCTGCTGGCTGCGCCATCAGCCAGCAGTGCAGGGGTTAAGACCATCAGCAGACCACTCCTGCTGGCTGCGCCATCAGCCAGCAGTGTTCAAATCAAACTTGCAAAACCGCCGCCTGTATCCGTGCCCACTGGCCGCTTTAAGACGCCGCTCTGTGCCTGTGCTCCCTAGCAACGCCGCTTCGCGCCTGTGCCGCTCCGCGCTTGCGCCCCTAGCAACGTAGCCCAGCGTCTGTGCTCCCTAGCAACGCCGCTCCGTACACACACACGCACGCACGTCCGGGCGTAACAGACATACCAAACCGAAATTCGGATTCCCCCTTCTCCGAACCGCACTATCGGCGGGAGACCCTCGCCGCCGCCGGCTTCACCCCGGCGAGCGATCTGCTTGCAAGACCCCTGGGCAGAACTGTGCGCAAAGACGTCTCAGAGCGACTTACCAGTTGCCAATTTTACAAAGGAAATCAGTAGATACTGCTTCGGTCCGCAGTCGCAACGGGCTGTGGTCTGCTCCCCGCAGTGTACAGCCGAGCGCAGAGTCCCTCTCGGGAAAGTGTCCCGCAGCGCCTGAGGGCGTCTGTCCCCAGCTGGACCCGCGGGTGAGCAGTTAGTCCCTTCGTGGTCGCCAAAATGAAGCGAAACGCGGAATAAATAGACTCCACAACCAGAGATAGTTATGAAGTGGGTATGTATGTCGGCGCCCGGCACAAGCGAGATAGCTCTCGTGAAAAACTTGTGCCCCGAGCTTCAGTCTGACCCACATCTTTATTCACAAAGGTGTTCCATATGCAATAGTTTGCACAACTTTTTCATGCATATTCAACCCCTGGCCCCGCCTGTCCTCGCCTCGTATGCTAAATAGTTCCATGCCCTTCTGGGCATGCGTGGTTCGCTGTGGTGGTCGCACGGGGGTCTTTTGGTGGTCTCTGAGGCTGAAGGTTGTGGTCTTCCTCCTGGCTGAACTTTTGAACTTTTCCCTTTGCACGTGCGCCCTTGGTCTCTTGGTGCTTATCTGAGTATGTCTGTGGCTTTGATTAGCTTGGAGCCAGAGGAGCTTCTTTATCTGGGTTCCTTTGGTCTCCTCTGGTATTGTTCTTTATGCAAGAAGCTTCAGAAATTTGCATTTCCTATGCCCTTTGTACCATGGCAGGGGTTTCTTAAGTTGAAGGGTTAAAATTCAACACATAGTTCTACAGGCTAAACTTTAAATGCTTAATTCATATTGCTAATTCAAGTGCATTCCAAAAATCTCTATTTCACCCCCACCCCCAGTCCCCCCAACCCGCCACCCACCCTCAATGTCACCCGAATGGAATCCCAGAGACCCCCCACGGTGCTACCCCCCCACCCAGTCCTGTGCATACTGTGCTGCCATCCCAGCTCCAGTGGCGCCTCCCCCTGGCCAGGTTATGCTATGTGCCCCCCCCCAGCCACCAAAACCCTTGAAAAACACCGCCTCTAAATGCCGCAAAAAGCATAGGACATGGATTACCCCCCCCCCCCCCCTCAGTCCACCTCAGAGGAACAGAGCACTTGCGGTGACTCTGACTCTGATACAATGCATATTGATCCATGGGCTCTCATCAAGATAGAGGCAACTAAGGCTGGTGATTGGGAACTGGCACAGAAAATTAATGCTTTCCCTGTAGAGTATAGACAGGGAAGAAATGGTGGGGAATCTGCTATAAAGACATGGAAGCCAAACTCAAATAAGGAACTAGTGCAATTAAGAAATATAGACAAAGAACATGGCAGAGGCTGACATATTTTTAGAAATTTCTTAGAAGCCATGTTCTTTGCACATGTCTTACTTCCCCACGATATAAAAAATATTTCACACTGCCTCCTGTCCCCAGCAGAATATATGTTATGGGACAGGCATTGGAAAAAACAATTAAAAACGTTATCAGATTCATATTCTGCAGATGCTGATAAGACAAATTTTTCAGTAGAACAACTGACCGGGGAAGGTGATTTACAGAAACCGGGGGACCAATTGGAAACTTTGAATAAAGAAGAACTGCAAGATGTCGCACTTGCAGCAAAAGCCTCTTTACTTCTCATGCATGATGAGACAATGACAACAATGCATTTTTCTATTATTAAACAAGGGATAGATGAAAGTTTTATCAAATTTGTGGACAGACTTAGAGATGCTCTGGAGAAACAGATAGAGAGAACAGAGGCAAGGAAGGAACTCTTATGTAAGCTTGCCTTGAGTAACTCAAATGAATGATGCAAAGCCATTTTGAGGTCTCTACCCGTGGATACAGACCCTACCATAGAGCAAATGCTGGAATGCTGTACACGTCACATGTCCACTGAAAATACAGTGGCCCAAGCAGTTGCTAAGGGTATTGCTGAAGGAGTTTCTGGTGCATATGCAGTCGTAGCTTCTAAAGACCAAGCTAAATGCTATCACTGTGGGGATCTTGGACATTACATAAAGGACTGCCCAGAGAGACCACCTCCCTGATACCACCGTAACACAAATCAAAGACCCCAGAATCAGCAGTGTTACCAGCAGCATCCGGGAAACGCCTTGCGCAGCCCGGTGGAGCCCCGGGCTATGACAACAAATCAAAGGCCACCCAGACCCAACCACGGACCACCCCAGGAGGTTCCGGACCACGAGAAGAGGATCCAACACACTAAGCGATACAGATGGGAACCCGCAGCCAATTGGTAACTGCTTTGTCCATTGACTTTAATAATGAGAATGTTCACCGTGTTCCCACAGGCAAATATGGGCCAAAAGGTGGTCCTTCGGACATTTTAATTATAGGTGACTCTCTTAATAGCCCAAAGGAAATCTTTGTTGTTCCAGATGTGCTGACAGAGCAGACGGGACAAGAGATTCTTGTCCAGGTATATTGCATGGACTTACCATTTTTTCCTTTCAAAGGGAACTCCAATCGCACAAGCCTTTTTGCTCCCAAAGAATCACAGGGAACAGATTCCTCTCAACCCTACAGCTATGTGGGCACAAGTCATGGGACCAACTAAGCCTACCATCGAGTGCGGCCTTACCTGCAGAGGGGAGAAGATCCACCTACCGGGGATGCTGGACACCGGTGCTGACATGACAATCATCACCCACTCAGAATGGCCAGCACACTGGCATCTACAACCGGTTGCAGGCATGATTTCGGGGATTGGTGGAGCTACAGTATCCATGAGAAGCAAGAACAACATCCTCGTCGAAGGGCCTGAAAGCAAGCTGGCAACCATCCACCCATTCGTGGTAAGGGCCCCCATCACCCTTTGGGGCAGAGATGTTCTATCCCAGTGGGGAGCTTCCCTACGTATCCCCACTCAGGATTTCTAACTGGGGCCACTGAAGCACACGCACTGCCAGATACACCTCGTCTCACCTGGAAACGCCACAAGGCGATCTGGATCGAGCAGTAGCCCCCCTCTAAAGCCAAGCTGCGTGCCCTAAACACCCTCGTGGAAGAACAGCTCAAAAAAGGCCACATAGTAGAGTTTGACAGCCCTTGGAACTCTCCAGCCTTCCTTCTACCAAAGCCTGGGACAAACAGGTGGAGGCTCCTCCATGACCTTCGCAGAATCAATGAGTTCATCGAGGACATGGGCCCCCTCCAGCCTGTCCTCACCTCCCCATCAATGCTGCCTAGAGACTGGACACTTGCTATCATAGACATTAAGGACTGTTTCTTCAGCTTTCTTCTGCACCCTGAGGATGCTTCATGGTTTGCTTTCCCCATTCCCTCTCTTAACAAAGAGGCTCCGCTCAAAAGATATCATTGGTGTTATCTTCCCCAAGGCCTAAAAAACAGCCCCACTATTTGCCAGTGGTACATGTCTCACATCCTGTCTCCCATTCGGAAATCATTTCCAGACGCTATCATCTATCACTATGGGGATAATATCCTGGTTTGTGCTTCAGATAAAGCTTAATTGGACAAAACAGGTAAAAAGACTATTGAAACCATAGAAAAGGCAGGAATGGAGATTCGTGAGGATAAAATACAGTACACTGAGCCATGGACTTACCTTGGAGTCCAGATCCGGGAAAGGACCATCGTACCCCAGCAGCTCACCATAAACGACGACCCAAAAACCCTGAGAGACTTACACAGCCTGTGCAGATCCATCAAATGGGTGCGTCCACTGCTAGGAATTACAACAGAGGACCTTGCTCCCCTGTTCAATCTTTTGTGGGCCTAAAGACCTGGAGTCTCCCTGCACTCTCACGGCAGAGGCCAGAGGTGCCATCACCAAAGTCTAGGAAGCCCTGTCTTCACGCAAAGCCCATCGCTTTGAGCCCAGCCTGCCTTTCCAGTTTGTCATCCTGGGAAAAGCACCTCGATTCCATGGACTGGTTTTCCAATGGGACTCCCAGCTTCAAGACGCTTTGTTGATACTGGAATGGATCTTTACAAATAGCCAGCCTACAAAGACACTTACCACATACCAGGAGGTCATAGCACATTTAATAAAAATAGCTAGAACTCGACTCCACTCTCTTTCAGGGTGTGAGTTCACATGCATATACTTGCCAATAACCCTTAAATACTTTGAGGATTTGATCAAGACCAATGCGAGTCTCCAGTTTGCTCTGGACAGTTATATGGGTCAAACTTCAGCAGAGATCCCACAACACAAACTTTTTAACCCTGATGGAACAATTCATTTGATTCCAAAACTAATCCAAAGTAGAAAACCTCTTAAAGCTCTAACCCTCCTTACCAATGGCTCAGGGTCTTCCCACAAGTCAGTGGAAAGACCCCCAAACACAAAAATGGGAATCTGACATACAAATAGTGGAGGGATCTCCACAGATTGCAGAATTAGCAGCTGTTGTCAGAGCCTTTGAAAAATTTAAAAATGAGCCTTTCAATCTGGTCACAGATTCAGCTTATGTTGCTGGGATCGCTATGAGAGCAGAACATGCTCTTCTCAAAGAGGTCTCTAACCCAAAGTTGTACCAACTGCTCTCTAAATTAATACACCTTATCTCCCACAGAAAGCAACCTTACCATATAATGCATGTGAGGTCTCACACGGACCTCCCAGGTTTTGTTGCAGACGGGAACAGGAAAGCAGATGCATTAGCAATGGCAGCAGAAACTGCTAATGTTCCTAACATCTTTACCCAGGCAAAGCTGTCACACGCATTTTTTCATCAAAATGTACCTGCCTTTATGAGAGTGTTTAAGCTCTCAAAGGATCAGGCAAAGTCTACTGTTGGTACATGTCCGAACTGTCAAAACTATCAGATACCATCTATGGGGATGGGAGTAAATCCCCGAGGTCTGAATAGCTGTCAGCTATGGCAGACAGCTGTAACTCACTTGGCACCTTTTGGAAGGTCAAAGTATGTGCATGTATTGGTCAACACGTTTTCGGAAGCAGTATTTGCATCATCACATCCAGGAGAAACTACACAGCACACAATAAAACACTTTCTCCTTGCCTTTGCCACCCTGGGTGTACCAAAGGAGATTAAAACAGATAATGGACCTGCCTATACCTCCCGCAAGTTAAAGGAGTTCTTCAATGAATGGGGCATAGCACATAAGACCGGCATACCTGCAAACCCCACAGGACAATCCCTTGTGGAAAGGACTCATCAAACCCTCAAAAGAGTCCTCGATCAACAGAACAGAGACACGAGAATCATATCTCCAGTGGAAAGACTTTGCAAGGCTCTCTATATAATCAGCTTCCTGAACTGTACAGCATCGGAGCCTGACCCACCAATACTTTGCCACTTTGCAAATACCACCCAAACAAAGCTCACTGAGAAACCACCAGTGCTCGTGAAGGACCCTGAAACACCAAATTTCTGGGTCTTACCAGTTGATTACCTGGGGTAGAGGATATGTGTGTGTGCTACTGCCATCTGGTCCAAGGTGGTTCCCAGGAAAAAACATAAAACCATACCTAGTCACTGCAAACACTACTCCTGCAAATGGGGACAAGAACTCTCATGAATCAAACACAAGACCACCTCAAAACCAAACCAGCTCGGCCTGGAGATGAAGATGTCACTGAATACCCACAAACACAAGAGCAGACCGCCCCATTACAAGACAGCTGACAAAATTGAAAGCTAAATAACATTCTGCTGCATCAAGCCATAGATAGCCTTAACACAAAAGTGTTCTCTGAATTATGTGTTGTTACACCTATTTTTTTGTATCTCAAAAAACCCAATTCTTCCCTCTTCCTAACCTTCTAAAACTCCTTAACCATCTACCCACTCCTCCTCCCTTAGTGTAGCTTGGAAACTAAAAGAAAAAAGGGGGGGAGGAGGGGAACAGAGAAAATAACAAGGGAGAAAACCCTCTCATCATAAAGATAATAAATTCTGCTTGTATTCCCTATCAGAAGCCCTATTCCTGCCCAAAGATGAAAAATATCTCCATTGGTCCTGTCCTCACTGCTGCCTCGATGCTCTTCACCGTACCGCGTGCCTTCGGCTGGATTAGCCCTCAGCCCAGCCATAATGTTTGGGTAACCTTAGCAAAAACATTAAAACAGGACAACATGTTCTTGTCCATGGGAAGCATTGATAACCCACTTTCCACATGTCTAGTAGGAATTCCCTTTGTCGCAGACGACTGGCCTGTCTATAACTCCGAGGTTCTCTGCACCACAGGTAAGAGACCCAATGAGGCGGATACTTGGGACGAGTGGACAAAAATTCTTCCAGATGCTCAAGAGGAACCCCAAGAATTGGATCTGTTGGGATCCTCCAAGACAACATAATGTGTCAAATTTTACTTTAGACGTCCAAAAAACAATTGGCCAGAAATTGACCAGAACAAAACCACATATTGAAAAGATATATCACCAATTAACAAAGCCTATAACTCTCACCATTGGTGCAATTACACGGCTCGTGTGATTTCTGTGTCCTTTCTCCATCCCAAAGTATTACCCAAGGGAATGTTTCTCATCTGTGGTGACAGAGTATGAGCTGGGATCCCCTCCCAACTCCAGGGAGGTCCCTGTACCCTTGGAAAACTTTCTACCCTTACTCCGAACATCACCCTGTTACATAATTGGAAAAAAGAAAGTGAATCAAAATGCCATTAAAGGTCCTACACTGAATTTGATGAAAATTGTGATCCTAAATTATACGATTGGAACAAACCTAAAAAGATTCCTGTCTCCCTGTTTTTACCCTGGGGAGCTGCAGCTAAAGCCCTCAGTGAAATCAATCACCTTGGGTGCTGGCTCAGTAAACAAGCTAACACTACATCTGCAGCCCTGAGTGATCTCTTAAAGGAAGAAGAAACCACAAGACAGGCTTCTCTCCAAAATCGAGCAGCAATAGACTTCCTGCTGCTTGCCCATGGACACGGCTGTGAAGACTTCAAAGGGATGTGCTGATTCAACCTCTCTTCATGCTCGGAATCCATCCATGCAAACATCCAGAAACTGAAAGAACTCATGAAGGACTTGAAAATAGAAAAATCCCCAGACTGGGTCAATGACCTTTTCAGTCAATGGGGATTAACAGGATGGGTTGCATCTTTGGTTAAGGGAATGTTGTGGATTCTCCTTGTAGTTGTTATTGTGTTAGCTATGTTCTCGTGCCTTGTTCAGTGTTTCAAAAGAACTATAGTGAATGCCTTTTTTCTAAAAACAGAAAGTGGAGTTGTAGCAAACCCCATGGGGCTGGGTAAGGCCCCATGGAGAATTGAACAATAGGAACTGCTGAGACAGCAAAATAAGTTCCTGTATCTCTGACTCCCACCCCAAAGCTTATCTCTGTAACCCTATAGGCTATGTTACCTAACCCTTACTATTGGTCAAGTTTGGATCCCCCTTAACCCTATAAAAGAGGCCTACTTTAGCCCATTCGACAGAAGAAGAGCTGTCGCTGGGACCCTTCACAGACTCCCCCAATAAAACCATCGCTGTTGAACTGCCAGGACCTCCTTCTCCTCTCTTGACCATCTGCTGCAGCCTCAAGCCAAGGGCTACCTACGTAGCAAGCTAAGAGCTGAGATCCTAAGAGAGCTGATACCACTATAGAGCTGGCAATCACCAAGCTTGCTAAAGGGGGTAGCACGCGGCGTCAGCCTTGAGCTATGAGGCAAAGTGAAAATTTTCCAGGATAGAAATCCATTTTAATTTAGGTGAAATGTACATTTTTGAGTTGAGTCTGTGGTTAGAAACCATAGTTATTTAGCCAGACTGCAAGGCCTAAGCTCAGTGAAGTTACTTCAGTGAAGGACAGAGATAAAGGAGGGGAGACAGAAGATGATAGAGAGAGACAGGGACTGCTGTAATGTTGAAAGCGAAGGGAGCCAACCCATCTTTGTTGTTGATCAGCATCGACTCCGATTTATTGATTAAATCAGCCACTTTATATAACAGTGTTAATTAACTTCATTCATATTGCAAAATCCGAGCTCACGATAGGTTACAGAGAAAACTCTAACCCCTCCTTTTGTTTAAAATACTCGTGGTTGTTTATTGAAACCAAAATTATTGTTCTCACTGTGATATGAAAAGTTCTCAAAACCTTCATATCTGTTCCCAGAGCAGCCAAGGACTGTTATGAGAAGACTGTCTGAGAACCTAGTTATTTACAAAATCAAGCCTGGAAACTGCTGCTTTACAGCTGCCCTTTACTTTCCCATCAGCTGTATACCTTCATGGCCTCTTTCCTTAGGCCATGCTAGAACCAGGCTCTCCACACTTCCCCCGTCTTTTTTCTTTTTGAGAAAGGAGGTTAGTTTGCCAAGTTTTCTCTATCATCCTACCAACCATATTTTGGATACAACTACAAAGACAAGGTAAAATAAGTAAAAGCATTTAAAAGCACACTCAGTATCTCTATAAGGTTCCCCAGCCACGGTCCGCGCAATGGCTTTTACCCCAAAGGGTTAAAACCACCCCCAGCTGAGCCATGATGTCCAGCCTTATCAGGCATTGCATGGTAGATGGTAATTGGACTAAGAAAAGAAGGCTGTTAGCTGTTTTCATTCATGTGAACCTGGAGAGGAGGCAAACGGCAAGCCTGAAAATGATCCTTTCTGTCCTTGAGATTTTCACATCCACCCTTTTCTTGGGTTTCCCAGAAAAGTTCAAAATCAGTTTTACAGTCTGTAATCCTTTAGTCATTTGGCTCAAATGTCATCAGCTGGGCGATTCTCAGTCCTTTGTTGATTTGGAGTGGTGGGAAAGTAGTATGCACTTAAAGCACTTAAAATATTTTAACTTAGCAGACTTATTTTCAAATCAACAGAACTTAACTGGCTTCAAATTCTACATAACTTAAACCTAAATACAATTTAAACTTAACAGACCTCGAACTTAACAGAAAATAAACTTAACAAACTTAACCTTAATAGTATTTCACATTTAACGGCACTTAATAGATAATTTAACTTAAACAACTTAATAACAGATAAAACTTACTATAGACATAAAATATAGCATTTACTATAACTTACTTACAGGCCTGATTCTAAAATTCTAAGCTAAAACAACTTTTTTCACGTGTTTGCTACAGCATTTCTATACCAAAAAGCACACTCATACAATCTCACTCATAAAATCAATCCAACACATCTTAACATTTTTAAATTTTTCAAAATACAATTTTGGAGTCTGATGTTCCACTGACTGAGCCATCCGGGCTTCTGATGTTAAAGTCTATGTTAATGCAGGTGATTCTGACAGCATAACCAATGCCGAGACAAATCGGCCAAAATTTGACCCACGCATTCAGTACGCTGATTCCTGTTTCAGTCTCTGCCAGGAAGAACAAAAAGTGCCTTTAACTTCGCTTGTTTACCATCACTGGTTTCTCAATTTCAGCAGGGATCCCCTCCCTTGTTGACAAAAGGTCACATCCATTAGGCTGTTAGGTCCAAAACCGAGGCTCTTTGCCAGCTGCGGGGCGGAGAGACAAGCTCTGGCGCTGGAAAAGCACTCTGGTCCCGCGGCGCTTGTGTCGGAGAGGGCAAAAAATCCCCCCCCCCCGCGCTGGGCTTTTTTTTTCGCAAGATTCACCGGCAGGCTGGATCACAGTGTGCGCTGCAGACACCGCTGGTCGGCCCAGCTCCTGCGCGGCACGGCTCTCCCCGCCGCTGTGCAGTATTTCAGGCGGTCGCTCGCCGCGGCTGCTCCCCATGGCGGAGCGCCCGTGCCGAGTTCAGAGTAGCACAGCGCCACAAGCGCCATGGGCTGCGGCTGCTGTCTTGCACTCAGAGACATAGTAAAACAGTGCACCGCACATCACCCGCCATGGCCAGCTTAGCTTCTTGGCAGTTTTATTACCATCTAAAGTAGCCTCCCATAATAAATCACCGAATTCACGCCATTCTGTTAACTCGTAAACCATATGGAAAACCCCTTTACAGTAGCCGTAAGTCCAAAGTCCTGTTAAATCCTTTTGCCAATCTACCCCCTTAATTTGCCCTTTTTGTAAAAAGACAGTCAATAATTCATATGCTGCTTTCCTTTCCATGCCTAATTAATCAGCGCTGAATGCGGCCTCTTCAAGGTCCGTGCAGCACGTATCAGTCGGGCTCGTCTTTATGATCACCCAAGGCACGACGCGACTCAGCTTCTTTTCTATCCCTTTTATCGCGTTTACTGCTGTCCCGCTGCTTAGGACCTGACCCGTTTTCTTCGCTTCTTCGTGGTGCATTGTCGTATCACGTCCGGGTGTCACCATTATGTTGAAAGCGAAGGGAGCCAACCCATCTTTGTTGTTGATCAGCATCGACTCCGATTTATTGATTAAATCAGCCACTTTATATAACAGTGTTAATTAACTTCATGCATATTGCAAAATCCGAGCTCATGATAGGTTACAGAGAAAACTCTAACCCCTCCTTTTGTTTACAATACCCGTGGTAGTTTATTGAAACCAAAATTATTGTTCTCACTGTGATATGAAAAGTTCTCAAAACCTTCATATCTGTTCCCAGAGCAGCCAAGGACTGTTATGAGAAGACTGTCTGAGAACCTAGTTATTTACAAAATCAAGCCTGGAAACTGCTGCTTTACAGCTGCCCTTTACTTTCCCATCAGCTGTATACCTTCATGGCCTCTTTCTTTAGGCCATGCTAGAACCAGGCTCTCCACACTGTAAGGGCAAGTCAACCTGACCTCGGAATTCTTTCTGATAAAAAGGAACTAGCAGTAAATGTCACGCGAAACTCATAAAAATGAATATATATAAACCTATTGTAAAATTGTATGCATATGTATTTGAAAGACAGATAAAAAGAGACCTGAAGTTCTCAGAGGTACGCATGCCTTTTTTAGGAGAGCAACCTCCGCATGCGTCCAGCGCTGTAATAAACACACCAGCTTTACAACTTTGACAAAGTTGTGGAGTTTTCTTCTTTTCTCCACAAAACATTATGGCAAGCCAGGCAGGGGTTCTCTGTCCCTGCAGGGGCAGGGGGGATAGACGGACCTCCCAGGTATGTCCTAGGATTTTTTTCCTGGTGGGGCTCCTATCGTCTCGACTTGCCTCCTGCGAGGACAGACAAGGACCTGCTGGCTGCGGAGGAGGAGGATATGGTATGTACTGAGGGGCCCCCGGGGGAAAAGAGAGCTAGGGAGTAAATCACTCAGAGACGTCTGGGTGCAGTTGATGGAGCAGCTGGATTAGAGACGGGGGTTCATTGTTCTGATAGGGCGGACTGCTAGCGACCCTGGGGGTGGGTCGACTGGACCTCTGTGTGTGTGTGTGTGGTGTCCAGACACTGTATCAGACGTTCATTATCTGATAGAGCAGCCACTAGTGACCCCAAGGGTGGGTCGAGTGAATCTCTAATGTGTCTGTAATCGAGCGAGTGCGTGGTATATCAAAGAGAAAGAGAACAAGTGAGTTCACCCATGGCGGGGGGGAAAGTGGGGTGAGTACTACCCGTGTTTGAAGCAGTCGAGTGAGGCCTGAGGCGCCGGCTACAGCAGGCTGTGGGGGCAGGGAGAGAAGTGCCCTGTGGAGAAGCAGAACGTCAGTGACAGTATTTATTGTGTTTAAATGTAGTGATTTGTGTAAATTTAGTGCATTTTAACCATGAGTATGAGCTCAGAGAGTTCCTTTACCCTGGATGTTTAGACTAGATTTTTGGACGGTGTGCTGTTATCTTGATTGTGTCCAGGGAAAACTGATGTGAGTAAATGCTGAATTATGATATGCTGTGTTGTGTTGAGAAAAGTGGGCACTTTGAGAGATATGCCCTTTCCCAGTGATTTTGTGTGGTGATTGTCTTCCACTGCATTGTGCTAATTTGATTCTCGGATTGTATGGTGGTGTTTGTGGAGATTTTAAGATTTTGTTTGCAACAAGAGTAGCATTTTACACAGAAGAACTATTTATGCTTAACTATGATAAAGGAAATTAAAAGAATTCCAAGAATTCTCCCCGAATTCTCCCCCCCACAGCAATTCAAGCCTTGGCTCTAGTGAATTTGAGATAAAGGAGGGGGTGCGTGTGTCAGTGTGTTATGGTTTGGGCCTGGCAAAGCCAGAGCCCCCATGAGTACACCTTCTCCCCGGTGTCTGCTGTGAGATGTGACCAGGAATAAACAAAGCAGGGTCCAACTTCAACATACAGAAAAGTTTATTAACTAAGCTACACACAAACAATTACTAAACTACAAAACTACACACAAAAGAGGGAAAAAAAAAAAAAAACACGAGGAAAATGAAAACCTCACAAAAAACACTCTCCCCCTCCTCCCCCCTAAATTCCCAATACAATACATCCTCCAAAATCACCAATTCTAGGTCCAACACTACCCTTTAGATTGCTCAAACTTTCAAATCCTCAAGAGGAGAGGGAGTCCTTCCATGTGTCATGGTGGCCTCTTCCGTCCTTGTTCTGGTGCTCTCACCACCGAACAGGGATCAGGGCTGCTTCCAGGGTTGTCTTTTTTTAAGGATGCTTTGTCCAGTTCCAGAAAAACACAGTATCTCACCTTCTCACCTCTGGGACATCCGTCCCCCCCATATTTTATATACCCCATGGGGCCGAGGGGTACCCACACTGAATCTTCTCTGGCACTGGGACATTTCTCCCCCTGGACTCAGTCTCTGTATCTCACGGAAACATAGCTCTGTCCATGGCTACACAAAAGAGTCCAGCATAAAATGCCACTCCATCTTCTCCATTCTTTCAACATCTCTCTCTCTCTGTCTCTGGTCCAGAGCTCCATCACTCGTTCATTTCCTTTGTCCTCCTCCACTCTTATCACTCGTCTAGGAAGGGTTAATGTTCTGTAAGGCTTTCATTGTCCAAAAAGGGTTAAAAAACTCCTCCAGGCGGCTGGACTCCTGGCTGCACCCCCCCCCCATCTCCTCAGCCGGGCTGCCTGCTGCCAGCACATATTTACTGAATTTCAAGGTAACACAGGCTGCACTCTCTCTCTCTCTCTCTGTCTGTCTCCAAAGGCGGGGGGGGGGGGGGGGGGGGAATGGCTGTCCGATGTCTCTTGGGGCTTTCCACCCTTTCATCCTCCAAGGCCTCCTTACTCCCATCTCTGTCCAGGCCCAGGCCTACCGCATGGCTGCCCCTCCCCCGCCCAGCAGCAGCGGCTGGACGGGGGAGAGATCCGAACTCTGTCCCTCCAAGTCCCAAGAGAGCCTCCCAGGGCCGAAGCTCTGCTTTTAACCCCTGGGTGTTCTCGGAGGTGTGTCCTAAAACCCACTGGCTACCCCAGGTGCCAATATCAAAATCCAAGCACCCATTGGTTTGACCACAACATCCCAGAATTCCCACTTCTTCCTGGTCAAACCACCACACAGTGTCTGTGGGCATATCAGAGTTTCTGCTGTGACAAGCACAGCCTTTTTGCAAGGCAGTAAAAACAAGTGTAAGTAGACAGAGTGCTTAATTAGATTGTGCAGGAAGAGAACTAGAAAAGACTGATATTTTTTAAACAGAGTTTAGATAGAAGAGATGAATGAGTTTATGAGACTTCAGCTAGTACTATAGTAAGTCTGGACTGAGAACAGCCTGCTGTAGTGATTTAGAGATCTCTGCAATAAACAGAATAGCCTGCTTTTGCGGGCAGTTTCAGGGAGCCTTTGGTGCATCAAGAGGCTGGCACGCTGCATTAAGTATCATTGCAGTGCAGAGTTTGTGAGAAACGCTGGTATTGTTGTTCTAATAAGTGTCAGGGCACATGCCCCGAGTGTAAATTAAAGGTTTCTGATCAAGCTGATTCAGAACCTAAGATCTTAAAGCTCGTGTGTGGGAAATCACATCTGATACCTGCCACCTGGAGCTGTGTGGGAAGAAGACTGAGAAACTACTGTGAACCTTTGTAAAGAGAAGTTTGAGTGGAAGTGAGATAGGGCAAAGAAAAAGAGATAATGAGAACTGACCAGAGCAAAGAGGTTCCTAAATTAGCCCCTTTTAGGAGGGGCTCACTGGGAGAAGGCTGCCAGTAGGAGCAGAACAGAAAATAAAAAGATTTATAATACTTCATTGCTGTTAGTACTGTTTTATAATAGGAAGGTAAATGGGATGGGGGTTTGTATGCTGATTTGTCTTTTTGTTTTAAGAAATCACCCAAAATGGCAAAGAGACTGTGAGATCAGACCGCCCTCTAGTCTTGGCCCTTGAAAAGGAAAACAAGGCAAAGAGAAAGTAAATCAAACGTTTTGTTCAGCATGCAGCATAAGATAGGAATGTATGAAGTCAGACAAAGATTATCATGCTGAACTGCAAAGCGATTACAGTTTGCAAAATGAGTACGTATGATTTGTTAAAGGCTCCTCCTAAGGTAACGGAGGAAGGATAAAGATGACCTCCCCAAAAGGGAAGAAGACTTAGGCTCCAAAAGTATACCCACTCGAACCCATCTCCCTCCTGGCAGTTCAATTTCATCCAGAACTAAGATGTAACAGATCCCTCTGCAAGAGGCAGTGAGATAAGAAGAAAGAAAAGGGTAGAATTTTAGTCGACACAAGAGCCATATATTCAGTTTTAAATAAAGCTTTAGTACCTGTGGAGAATGTTTATGCTGTAGTGTAGGGAACAACTGACCAACTGGCCAGTCTGAGAAGGCATACTTTTGCAAACCTTTAAAGTAACATGTGTACTATGTGTACCTAAAAGCTTTTGTACAATTCGCTCAATTTGCTAAACATTCTCAAATGAGAAATGTTACTCTAGAGGCAAATGATATAAAGATGTTAGGCTTAACATTAACAGTGATTGAAATTAAGAAAGACATTAGTAAAGAGATATTAGAATAAGTAAATAAGTGTTTTTGAGAGTATGAGCCTCTGCTGTACCAGGGAGGGTGAAAAATGCCCCCACATAGTAATCAAGCTTAAGGAAGGAACACAACCAGTGAGAATTGAGCAGTACCCTCAAAAGGAAGATAAGAAAAGAATCAGCCCAACAACTGATAGTACTAGATTGAGGGCTGTCAATAAGATAACACAGAATTTATACCCTGTGGTAGCAAATCCATATACTTTACTAACTTGTTTAACACCTGAGCTAACCTGGTTCACTGTTTTAAGCCTAAGAGATGCCTTCTTTTGCCTCCCTATCCACGAAGCCAGCCAGAAAATTTTTGCATTCAAACACAGCTCACATAGTCCATGTGCCTGAAGGCTTCAAAATTCCCCACTCCGATTGGAGAACAGCTTACAAAGACCCAGAGTCCCGGGAAGCTCCACAAGAGGAAAGGAGGCTGTTGCAGTACGTGGATGATCTTCTAGTAGCCACTCGGATGAGGGAAGCCTGGACGGTAAGCCTTTTGAATTTCCTAGGACTCCGAGGATGCAGAGTGTCAAAGAAAAAGGCACAGGTATTGAAACAGAAGGTAATCTACCTGGGGTAAGACGTGAGTGCTGAGCAGCAGACTTTAAGGCAGGGAAGCCATATGCCAAACCCCAAAACCCCAGACAACGAAGGAACTCCAAACTCTCTTAGGCATGGCAGAGTAGTGCCAGCTGTGGGTTTATAATTATGGACTGCTCGTCAGACCCCTCTATGCTCTTATTGCCAATGGAAACAGAGATCTCCAGTGGACAAAAGACGCCACACACGCCTTTCACCAGCTAGAGAGAGCCCTCATGTCGGCTCCAGCTTTGAAACTTCCAGGTGTAAGTAAAGCATTCTTTCCATTTTGCCGTGCAAGGAATTGCCCTAGGAATATTGGCTCAAGACTTGGGTCCATACTGAAGGGCAGTTGCTTACTTCTCTAAGCAACTAGATGCAACAGCCAAAGGGATGGCCAGGTTGCCTCAGAGCTGTAGCAGCAGTTGTGCTGAATATTCAAGAGACACGCAAGTTTACCCTGGGACAAAAATGACTGTGCTAGTGTCCCACACAGTGTCCGCAGTACTGGAAGTAAAGAGTGGCCACTGGCTTTCACCACAGAGGTTTCTGAAATACCAGGCCATCATGGTAGAGCAAGATGATGTAGAGATAGTGGTGACTAATATTGTCAACGCAGCTTCTTTTCTCAGTGGAATCAAGGAGAAGCAGTACACCATAGTTGCCTAGAGACCATTGAAGCTACCTACTCCAGCTGCCCAGACTTAAAGGACACTCCTTTGGACGATGCAGAGACCTGGTTCACTGACAGGAGCAGCTACATTGCCAGTGGAAAGCGACATTGCTAAGTTCACAGTGACTACCTGCAGAGAGCTAATAGAGTATGGACCCTTACCAACAGGTACCTCTGCACAGAGTGCTGAGATAAATGCATTTACCCATGCCTTAGAAATAGCAAAAGGCATTCAGAGTTGTGCATGCACATGGAGCCATCTGGAAGGAGAGGGGACTGCTGACCTCACAGGGAAAGAAGAGACAATCCAGCTGCTGGAAGCAGTTCAGCTACCTGAAAAGGCATATTAAGGGCATATTAAGGCACACCAGAGAGTGAGCTTAAAATCAGAGGAAAGAAATGAGCTGGTGGATGGAGAGGCAAAGAAAGCAGCAAAGGGTGAGGTACAGATTTTCCTCGAAGGTGAGCCATAATACAATAATACTAATCAAAGAGACACAACTACAAGGGGTAGGCTACCATTGAAAGAGATCTAGTAATCCCTTCCCATTTTCGTGGTTACTAGTGAAAGAAGAGCACTAGAAAACACACTAAGGCCTAACTACTTAAAAGCTTTCTATAGAATGTGGTCCCTTTCCCAAAATGACCGAGGCTGCCAGTGATACAGAGTGCATTGAAATGAAGTGTTGGCTTTGAAGTATTAATTTCCATAGGCTTTCTAGAACATACATCTGATTGAAAGAATTGTTGTCAGGAATTTACATGCCACTATCACTCAGGTAAGCCGACAATGTGATCCTTGCCTCCAGACTAACCCCAAAAATACCCCCCGGCTGAAACTCGGTCAGACTGGGAGAGGCCTTGGGCCTGTACAGCAGTGGCAAATTAACTTTTCAGAACTCCCAAGGAAAGGGGGGTATCAGTATTTACTAGTATTGATAGATACATTTTCAGGGTGGCCAGAAACATTCCCCACCAGAACTGTCAAAGCTCAAGAGGTGACCAGATTATTATTACAAGAAATAATACCACACTTCAGAGTTCCAGCCACAATATCCTCAGATGAAGAATCATAATTAATTTCCAAAGCAGTGCAACAGATTAGTAGCCACCTGGGCATAGATTAAGGACTTCACACTCCATACCACCCCAATCAAGTAGCCAGGTGGAGAAAATGAATCATTTGATTAAGCAGCAGATTGTGAGACTAGGGCAAGAAGTTAATCTACCCTAGCCCCAAGCTCTTCCACTAGCACTATTGTAAATTCGAACTAAACCTTGAGCTAAAAAAATGCTGAATCCTTTTGAAATGCCTTATAGAAGACCATATAGAATAAAAAAGGAATGTCCACCCACTTTAGGGTGATAACACTAGCCACCTACATGGTGGCTTTAAGCAAACAGCTCAGAGAAATTGAGAAACATGTGGCTGGAACTCGGAGCAAGGAGTTAGATAGCCTGAGGACGATGTATACGTTAAGTCTCTTACAGAAAAGACTTTGGGACCACAGTGAGAGAGACCACTGCAAGTACTTCTCAACACCTTCACTGCAATCAAAATCAAAGAGCAGAATGCCTAGATCCATCACTCTTGAGTGAAGAAAGCCCTGTAAGTCCCTTGGAGAGTGATACCAGAAGACAGTGAACTGAGACTAAAACTTACTCGGGCAAAATGAGTATATTGCGGTTGGAAGAAGTTAATACTTTAGTTTACAGAATTGTTTTGTATGTAATTATAACTGAAGTTTCAGAACTAAAGAGTACCTCTGTCCACAGCAATGCTGAATGGCCTTGGTCCCAGGCTTTTAATCAGTATACTAGATCCATGAGAGAACCTTCTGAGATAAAAGATTTAAACATATCTACTGTAGTAATCCATGGGAATCGGGTATATGAGAAGCAAGAATGGCAGGAATGAGAACTGTGGGCACTTCAAAGAATCAGAGGAGAAGAAATCAAAGTAAAGTGCCAGGTCGTCACTAAGACGGCTTATGAGAGACCAGATGCAATTAGTGTCTCAACCTCTCCTGGTGTATATGAACACCAGGAAGTTTGTGATAGCCTAAGTGAATCAGACTGTTGGTGTAATTTCACCTTGATACAGCCTGTAGAAGTGACCTGCCTTTGAGCTCGAGTTTCTATCAGACTTTTGTCGCAGACATTTCTCCACAGAAATCCTTTCTTTCGGATTTCTGTGTCTTCGGGAGGCCAGAGGCCTCTGAAGAGAAGGTAAACAATTATTATCAGCTGCTGTGGAATGCAACAGGGACACTTTGATTGGCTCATTTCCTATGTTTATAATTAAGGGCCAATCACCAGGGCAAGTGAGGGGACTGAGTCCCTGGACACAACTTTGTTTGGGATTCTTTTCTATCTATTCTTAGCTTAGCTA
This sequence comes from Melospiza georgiana, assembly GCF_028018845.1. Classification (NCBI taxonomy): domain Eukaryota; kingdom Metazoa; phylum Chordata; class Aves; order Passeriformes; family Passerellidae; genus Melospiza; species Melospiza georgiana. The sequence goes on along the minus strand of NC_080464.1, from coordinate 5,653,549 downwards.
GCAGCTCTGCAAACCTCTCTCTATGTTCTATTTAGTATAGTCATAATGTATTATATATCATATCTTAATAAATAAGCCTTCTGATCAAGATACAAGAGTCACCGTCTCTCTATCACCAGCCGCGCCCACTCAGGTCACTGTAACATCTGGTGACCCCTCGTGTCAGAGCAAAAATTAATCTGATAAGACCAGAGGAGCAAAAATTGCTGCACTGGGTAAAAATCCTGTATGTGTAGCGTTTGATGGTTGCTTTGAAGTGATCAAAAAAGTGGATTCAAGCCAGGAGCTGAAGACCTGAAGATTTGGACAGAGTTCACAGCCAAGGCTGACCACAACAGAATCACCTTCTTCTGAAAAACCTTCAGGAAACATGGTAGACAAGAGCAGCATACCTGCAGAGCTGGCCAGAGCAAGCTGGACTCTTTCAAAAGGTACTGTTCATTTTTCTATCCCTGAGGGTTCAGCCGCAAGAAAATTATGGCTGTTTGTATGGGGGAGATTCCCTTTGAAGTACGTGGTTCATTTTACTCCTTCAGAGGAAAAAATCATGGCCCTCTGGGAACATTGGTGCAGGGAAGACGGTTTCCTTTTGTCAGAAACAGATATCTATGAATTCTTTCGATGGGCAAAGCTTTTTGGGTTCTTTGCTGATGTCTTATATGCTTTAGATGTTTTTGTCTGGGAGTGCATGGACTCCATTATCCAGCGAGTCTACATTGAGGGACGTGTCCTGCCTTCTATCTACCCAGCATTTATAAAGCTTTTCCCAGTCCTGAAACGCAGAGCAGCTTGTTTTCAATGGATCTCTAATTGTTATGGCCAGGCTCCGTTTCCACCACCCTTGGCAGAAGACCCGGTGGGTGATGGCTTTGGGTTTTTTTCCCCCCCCTGCTTCGCGGCGGGGGGGGCTGAAACTTCGCGGCCCGAAGAAGTTTTTTTTACTCTTGCTCCGGAGCATGCTCAGATGGAGTGTTCTCCTTCCCCCCCTTCTCTCTCTCCGGGGGGATGGGAGTGGCCGCTCAAGCCAGCGCCGGCCTCTCAGACTCCGCCTTCAGACATGGGGGCGGCACCGGTCTCTGAGGCTTCCTCCAAGGCCCTGCCAGAGCCGTCACTCCAGGAGATCCCGCCCGCGGTTTCACCGGCATCCCCGCCCCTGCCAGCGCCTGTGTCGGAGAAGGCGGAAGAGACAGCACCTTCGGCGATTGACCTGTTGCTAAGCAACGGCGACGCTCCGCCGCTTCTCCAGGCTCCGCTGATGCCCGTGCCGTGCCCGCCGCCGCTCTCAGAGCCAAGGGACGCAGCAACAGCGTGGTCCCGAGCGTCCCCGCCTGCTCCAGCCGAGACGGTTCCTGTTCAGGATGGGGCTGAAAACGGCGTTGAGCCCGCGGGACCCTCGGAGCAGCCCGCGGCGGGTCCCACGGTTCCCTCCCCAGTTCCGGCTCCCTCCCCGCTGCTTCCACCGGACGTCCCAGCAGTCGCTCCGGCGGGGGGTCTCTCCTTCCGTGGAGCGGGGGCTGCCCGCCAACTCACTGTTGCGGCAGTCCAGCTGCCTGTTTTTAAGATCAGCATTCTCGGCGGTTTGGGAGGTGGTTTTTCGGGGATTGTCCCATGGAGGCCGCCGCCTCTCTTGTGCCCTAGTGGCATGGGGGGGCAGGTGCATCCAGAGAGTTCTGCCTCTGATCCCCAGCCCGGAGGGGATGGGGATGAAGCCATGGGGCAGATGAGAGACAAACCCGATGCAGTGCAGAGGGAGAGGGCACAATTGGGGGAGACCATAGCTGGTTTGCTGTGGGAAACAAACATCTCCAGACCCCAGATGGGATTGCTGGGGAAGGCTTCTATTTCCCTGCTGCTGGCATGCCTCAGTGGTTTAGGGGAAAGGAAGCGTCTCACTACCCGTGCTGCCATTGTGCTGGCAGCAGGGTTCAGGCCTGTGGATATGCAGAGCCTTCCTTATGAGTTTGGCCTGGGCCGTTGGGCTCAGGAGGTTCCTGGGCCAGGGCCATCATTTGGCCTCTTGATGATTTTGGGAATTCTGGTTTGTCCTACCGGTCCGGGTCCACCTGTGTGAGCCAGTTTTGGGGTCCCTGGTCCAGCATGGGCCAGGGCCCCCAGGGCCTTTCCTTCTCTGGCATTGCTCTGCCCCTGGCTGCTGCTCTTTTGCTTTTCGGTTCAAAAAAAAAAAAAAAAAAAAAAAAAAATTTAAAATTAAATAAAAAAGATTGAAAATACTGGGCAGCAGCTCTGAAGCGCTGAAGCATTGAAGGGCCAGAAAGGACATTCCAAAATTGTTCAAGTTGTTTCAAATCGTTTCAAATTGTATTAAGACTGTCAATGGTTTTTGATAACTATTGATGGAACTCTTTTGCAGAAGTCTGTTTCAGGACCAAAAGGACTCTCAGATATTCCAAGGGAAACAACTTCGGCTCTTGGACTGTTCCTGAAATTCATCTGCATGGACTCAAATTCGCTTTACATTGTATTTTGCATTTTTCTTATATTATAGCATTGTTTTAGTGATTTGTTAGTTATTGTATATTCTATAGGTGAAGAAACTTCCTGTTCATTCCACATCAGCATTTTTCTTTTATTTTATACAATTTAGAAAGGTGAGATGTCGCAGACATTTCTCCACAGAAATCCTTTCTTTCGGATTTCTGTGTCTTCGGGAGGCCAGAGGCCTCCGAAGAGAAGGTAAACAATTATTATCAGCTGCTGTGGAATGCAACAGGGACACCTTGATTGGCTCATTTCCTATGTTTATAATTAAGGGCCAATCACCAGGGCAAGTGAGGGGACTGAGTCCCTGGACACAACTTTGTTTGGGATTCTTTTCTATCTATTCTTAGCTTAGCTAGCAGCTCTGCAAACCTCTCTCTATGTTCTATTTAGTATAGTCATAATGTATTATATATCATATCTTAATAAATAAGCCTTCTGATCAAGATACAAGAGTCACCGTCTCTCTATCACCAGCTGCGCCCACTCAGGTCACTGTAACAGACTTTCATTTAAATTCAAAGTAGACACTGCACTTTTTACAACAGCAGGGCCTTATACAACCCATACTAGGACTCAAATAGTTCAGACTCAACCCAAACTTGAACCTAAAGTGTATGAAAAAAGCCCCCATGTAGTAAAGAATGCGTGTGAACAAAACTATTATTCAATCCAGAATGGTCTCTCAAACATGTAGAGTTGATAATGGAAATTAACATCTCAAAAATCCAACCAACCTGCTCCTGCATCCTAAAAACATCCTTTGAAAGTTAGACAACGTAGTTACAAAGACAAGTATATCTCAAGAGCAGAATAAGAAATGATCTAACTGAGATATTAGGGACAAGATTAGGAGTTTTAAATGGAATTGATTCAGAAATACTGATGAATAAGCTGGCCACTGCGGCAGGTAGCCTAACAAAATTGAAGCAGCCTTTAGAGTCATCTCTATTGGCATTAGGAACTAGCCAGTGGCAGATTTCAAAAGTACTGCCAAAGTAAGGAAGTACGAAAAAGCCAGGGACCAAGACCACAGTTAATAGTAGAAGCACTTAGTACAGTTCAAGATAATGTGTCTTTAGCTTTCAGTTGTATACAAGCACAGTTATAGATGCAAGCAACAGCAGCTCTGATCATACAAGAAAGAAGTGAAGGTAATTTTCCAGCTGAAATTCAGAGAATTGTTTGGGATAATGCAATTGATTTTGAAAGGAAGTTTCAGTCCTAGTAGACTATGGTGAATTTCACCTATGGTCCTGCTTCTAATGTAGCCACTGCCTTTGTGCTTACCATATGTAATGCCACTGTTTATGTTATCCATCCCATCATTGCATTAAGATTAAACCATGAAAAAACAATACTCTACCCTTCAAAACATAGAGTGTGAGCACAAAAGATCAATGAAAAGTAGCAGACAGTAAACTTAGAATCCTACATTACTAGAGAACAGATGAGATTCATTTGTAAGAGCAATACTATTAATGCCCAGAATGTGTGTTTAGACACGGAACAGAGTATTTGTCACTTCGAAGTTCATCCAGTCATTGATCAGAAAACTGTGCTCGTATGTACTAGAAAAGAGTGTGTGCCTGAGAACTGCTTGTGCTGCTGTAAAAATTGATAGCAATGATGTTATTCTGTCTAATAGAAATCATTCTTATTTCAGTATTTGTAATTTTGTTAGGATTATCAGGTGTGATTTTTCGTACTCGGCCCCAGTGGCATCCCACCAGCTGGTTAAAACCAATTATACAATATATCACAGACTATCACCTACCCCTATTGGGATGGACCTTACATTAGTAAAACAATTAATTGAGCACCAAGACCTACTAGAGATCTTGAAGAAAAACTCAAGGAAGCAGAGAGAACTGTCCAATGTGATACAAAAAGAAATAACTTGAATTCTGCAAAGAATAGAACAAAATGCAGATCATCACTGGTAAGATGTAGTCTTTAAGTGGTCTCCAACTGCAAATAGAATCTTTAATAAGTTGTGTCATCCTACTGTAGTTTTGTTAATATTAGTTAGAATAAGTTTAAGATTATCCATTATCAAATGTACATAGTAAAGCACTAAAGTACACTTGTTGTCATAAGAATTTGTATGAAGTAAAAGAATTTACTTCCTCCTTTTAGGAAAGGGGGGAATGAGGCAAAGTGAAAATTTTCCAGGATAGAAATCTATAGGGGCCCTGAGTAAATATATGTATTGCAGTAAAAGATCTCTGTATTGTATAAGTGACCCTGCCCTGATACTAGTTATTGCAAATGGGCTTCAGCTGTGATGTCCTTAATTGGGCAGCAGCTGTAGCCCGTGGAGGTAGCTGGGATAAAAGGGGGTTGGCATTCAGGGAGAGTTGTCGACGGGACCTTGCTGAGAAGGAACAACACTGCTGCTGTGAGAAAACCACCCAGAAGGTATGAGACCTGAGAAATATGAAAACAACAATATGATTACAACAGAAATCCATTTTAATTTAGGTGTAATGTACATTTTTGAGTTGAGTCTGTGGTTAGAAACCATAGTTATTTAGCCAGACTGCAAGGCCTAAGCTCAGTGAAGTTACTTCAGTGAAGGACAGAGATAAAGGAGGGGAGACAGAAGATGATAGAGAGACAGGGACTGCTGTAAGGGCAAGTCAACCTGACCTTGGAATTTTTTCTGATAAAAAGGAACTAGCGGTAAATGTCACACGAAAGCCATAAAAATGAATATGTATGAACCTATTGTGAAACTGTATGCATATGTATTTGAGAGAGAGATAAAAAGAGACCTGAAGTTCTCAGAGGTACACATGCCTTTTTTTGAGGAGAGCAATCTCTGCATGTGTCCAGCGCTGTAATAAACATACCAGCTTTACATCTTTGACAAAGTTGTGAAGTTTTCTTTTCTCCGCAAAACAGCTAGTCTAGCTTTTGGGCACCCTGTCTTCCTGAGGACTGGGCTCCTGGGCTACCTTGCACTGCTTGATAATAAGGCCAGAATAGAGGCTTTATTATATGTCTTGGCCACACTCCCTCCCACTGGTCTGGGCTGGAACCAGGACAACGCCTCTTACATAAACTAGGCTCTGTTTTGTTCACACCTGCACAGCTAGCCCTTTAAGTCCTTCTCCAGGAAGTGAGTCCCGGGGAGGACTGAGCATGAGTCTCAAGGCAGAGCAGGAAGTGAATAGTGCTGCCCCACCTCCACAGGACCTTCTCTTCCAATCATGTCTTTTGTGTCATAACAGTCAGAATGTTTGAGACAAAACACACATCTTCTACAAGATCCCAGCACTTATTTAAGGGCCAAATTCCCTTTGGTTTCCACTAGGATTAAATGCCTGGAAGCATACTGTAATAAATTGTGTTTAAGTCACCTGAATCACTTTTTGGTTTTCTTTGACTTACTGTGCTAGGCATTCTTTCTCTGAGTGTTATGTACTGACTTTCACATAGATTAGTTTCCTTAATCCTTTATACAGCTCAAAAAAAACCCACCAGGTGCCCTTTCTAAGATAGTACAGGCAAAGTAGGAAGCACATTTAAGAAAAAATCCAGCCTACTTCAAACACCACAAATGAATTAATCCACATGGACAAACTTATTGCAACAAAACCTATGTACTGCTGTGGGGAAGAAAATAAAGATGAGTAAAATTAAGTGTTGACAGGTTTTTTTTAGATAAGACAAGCTCACATTGAATCACCACATACTGTGCCTTTAATCCAAAAAACTATCTGGCACTGGGATATCACTAACAACAACAACACAAAGCAAGTGGGGCTATAAATACCAGCAGATAAAAATTCTAGTTGCCTATTTTGTGTGTAGGTAAATAGGAAACCTGAATCCTGCAAGCATGATCTTTACAGCACCACAGAATAATACTGAGAGGTTTCTAAGTACAGAAGTACTAGTGGTGATAACTTTTTCCCCACCTACAAAGTCTTGCAGGCATGTATGAGGGGATACTTTTAACTGATAGCATAAATGCTCTCAAGCATTCTGAAAACCTGTGCAGTTTATAGCAAAAGCCCTATTCAAAGCCCCTGATAAAAATCTAAATACAGAATATGTTCAACCATGCCACTGTTTGGAAAATGAGTTACCTTACTTCACAGGGAAAATTTAATAAATGGTTTTCATGTAGCTTCTAATAATTGTTAGAACATATTCAGCAGTATATCATAGCCTTTGACGTAGCATCATAAACATCTTGAAAATAGAGGAGATTTTACATTGGATTGTGGTCTGCTTCTCTTAACTCTGCTTCCTTTTGCTAAATCAAAGTTCACTATTGTAGAAAATGCCTCCACTGCAAATTAATAAAGTTCATTCATATGAATCAAAGGTGTCTGCTGTCTCAGCCATATATTCAAAGTTTCTCTGTGTTCATGAGAACAGTGTAGAATATGGAAATCTCCCTTGATTTCTTTCATCCTTCATTTTCTAAAACTTAATTTTATATCTTAATTCTCCCAGAAACAGCAGATTATATAAATGTTAGTGTATGGCTGACACAGTATTGAAGTGAAGGGAGACGACCATCCGATTGATGAGCATCAAACTCCGATTTATTGATCAATCAGCCACTTTATATAATACTGTTAATTAACTTCTTGCATATTGCAAAATCCAAGCTCACAATAGGTTAACAGAGAAAACTCTAACCACTCCTTTTGTTTTACCATACCTATGATTGTTTATTGAAAACAGGACCAGTGTTCCCACTGTGATATGAAAAGTTCCCAAAACTTCCATATCTGTTCCCACGGAGCTATCTTTTCCCAGAGAGCCCAAGGACAGAGTGTTTTGCCTGTTATGGGAAGACTGTCTGAGAACCTTATTGTTTATAAAGTGGTGCTTGAGAGAGCCTAATTGTTTATAGAATCAAGCCTGGGAATTGCTTTACACTACCTTTTACTTTTCCCTCAACTGTATGCCTTTATGGCCTCTTTCTTTAGGCCATGCTTGTACCAGATTCTCCACACTTCCCCCGTCTTTTTCTTTTTGAAAAAGGAGGTTAGTTTGCCAAGTTTTCTCTATCATCCTACCAACCATATTTTGGATACAACTACAAAGACAAGGTAAAATAAGTAAAAGCATTTAAAAGCACACTCAGTATCTCTATAAGGTTCCCCAGCCGCGGTCCGAGCAATGGCTTTTACCCCAAAGGGTTAAAACCACCCCCAACTGAGCCATAATGTCCGGCCTTATCAGGCATTGCACGGTAGATGGTAATTGGACTAAGAAAAGAAGGCTGTTAGCTGTTTTCATTCATGCGAACCTGGAGAGGAGGCGAACGGCAAGCCTGAAAATGATCCTTTCTGTCCTTGAGATCTTCACATCCACGCCCCCCCCCTCCCCCCCCCCCCCCCCGGGTCTCCCAGAAAAGTTCAAAATCAGTTTTACAGTCTGTAATCCTTTAGTCATTTGGCTCAAATGACATCAGCTGGGCGATTCTCAGTCCTTTGTTGCTTTGGAGTGGTGAGAAAGTAGTATGCCCTTAAAGCACTTAAAATATTTAACTTAGCAGACTTATTTTCAAATCAACAGAATTAAACTGGCTTCAAATCCTACATAACTTAAACCTAAATACAATTTAAACTTAACAGACTTATTTGTAAATAATGTAAAATCACTTAAATCTAATAAAACTTTAACAAAATCAACTGACTTTAAATTCTACACAACTTAGACCAAATATAATTCAAACTTAACAGAATCTAACTTAACTTAAACCTAATATAATCTTAACAGTATTTATTATTTAATGGCACTTAATAGACAATCCAACTTCAACTACTTAACAACAAATAAAACTTATAAAAATAAAATATAGCATTCACTATCACTCACCCACAGGCCTGACTCCAAAACACTAAACCAAAACAACCTTTCTCACATTTTTGCTGCAGCATTTATACCAAAAAGCACACTCATACAATCTCACTCATACAATCAATCCAACACATCTTAACATTTTTAAATTTTTCAAAATATGATTTTAGAGTCTGATGTTCCACCGAGCCATCCGGGCTTCTGATGTTAAAGTCTATGTTAATGCAGGTGATTCTGACAGCATAACCAATGCCGAGCCAAATCGGCCGAAATTTGACCCACGCATTCAGTACGCTGATTCCTGTTTCAGTCTCTGCCAGGAAGAACAAAAAGTGCCTTTAACTTCGCTTGTTTACCATCACTGGTTTCTCAATTTCAGCAGGGATCCCCTCCCTTGTTGACAAAAGGTCACATCCATTAGGCTGTTAGGTCCAAAACCGAGGCTCTTTGCCAGCTGCGGGGCGGAGAGACAAGCTCTGGCGCTGGAAAAGCACTCTGGTCGCCGCTTGTGCCAGAGCGGACGGGCCCCCCCCCCGCTCCGCGCTGCGGGTCACTCCCTCTGCAGCGGCCCCGGTCCCCCCGCGGCGGCTCCCTGTGGTGTTGGGTTGGAGACAGGAGAGGGTGCCAATGCTGCAGCGATGACTTCTGTTGGTGCCTGGTCGTCCGAGCGGCATTTTTGGCCCCAATTAGCCGTTGGAGGCACTGCTGCCGATGTTTGAAGAGGTGCAAGAGCGGATAATACCTGACTTTGAGAGAATTTTGCCTGTTCTTGTAGGTCTAGCCCTACTTGTTTGATTGCATCTACTACAAAGGCTTCTGCTCCTGTTGGCACCAAAGCCATCCTTTCTAATGCCTCCTCTATAGTCCAATTGGCACCCAGAGTATTAAGTACTCTCCTAGTAGTAGAATTACAATTTTGGAGAGCACACTCCTTGAGTAATGCCCCCCTAAGATATTCTGGCACCCCAGCTCTTTCAATTGCTGCAGCAGCCTTATCAATAAATGAGCCAAACAATTCTTCTGCCCCTTGCTTAATTCCCATATACATGGGTATCCCTCCTGGTTCCTTTACCCTTTCTATAGCGAGTCTAACTAACCTCATAGCCTCCCGGCACTTCTCCTGGCCCAATAGAGCTTGTGCCTCAGTACGAAGAAAAGGTCCCAGACCCATAAGCTCATTAACAGTGACGCCATGGAGAGGGTCACCCGGCTGCCTTTGAACTGCCACACACTCGTTAACAAGCGCTTGCCAATGAGCATTAAACAGCAATTGTTGATGTTGGGTAAAAATTAATTTGGCTAAGCCACGACAATCATTAACGAGAAGGATGCTAGTGTCAAAAATATAATCGAGCATTTGTTTGGCTGGTTCGCTTTTAACTCCAAACTGACTAACAGTAGCTCGTAATTGAGACAACATTTTCCAGTCAATAGCAGTGATTGTTGCTTGTATGCCCCCTCCTGTCCTGAGGAGTGAAGATAACCGGACAAGCCAGCTCACTAGCCACACTTATCAGCTCTTGATCTCCCTTTTCTATTGCATCTTTGGCCAAGGCAGCCCACGCGTCTCGTCTTTCCCTTGCAATAGCCGCCGCTAGGTCGTTTTCCACCCCAGGGATTGACTGATTGCTTTTCGGGAACGGAGTATGCGTTTTTGGCCCTGGCTGCTGCGATACAGCAGATACGGGAGACTCATAAGTGCTCCGTGTAGCCTGCGGCAAGGCGGGCAATAAGGCACCCTGCGGAGCTTGGCTCGTTACGGGGGGCTGGCTCATTGAGGGGGGCGGCGAAGCGGGTAATAAAGCGGTCTGTGTAGCCTGGCTTGTAGCCTGGCTCGCAGCCTGGCTTGCAGCTTGGCTTGTCGAGGGAGGTGGTGAGGCAGGTAATAAAACTGTCCTCGTTGCGGGGCCAAGAGGAGTTCCCGATTCCTTATCAAACTCCCTATCTTGGTCATATTCTTTGTTACGGTCATGAGCGGCAGTAGCCTGGTGAGCAGCCCTTTTTTCAGCCTGAAACTGCAACAGTTCGATATTAATGACCCGCCATAATTTATCCAACTTCTTGGCAGTTTTATCATCGTCTAATGTAGCCTGCCATAATATATCACCAAATTTACGCCATTCCGACAGCTCGTGAACCGTGTGGGGGTTCACAAAAATCCCCCTTTCCAACCCATAAGCCAAAAGTCCCGGTAATTCTTTCTGTAAATCTATCCCCTTAATCTGCCTTTTCTGCAAGAAAGTAATAAAAAGGTCATATGCGGCTTGCCTTTCCATACCTATATATCATAAGCACGCTTTGCAGCTCCTCAAGGTCTCGGCCGCACGTTTCGGCCAGGCCCGTCTTTACGGTCGCCCAGGGCACGGCGCGTCCCGGCGGGTTTTCCTCCACTTTTTTCTCCACGCTTCTTGCTGTCCCGGCTGCTATTTCGATCTTCAGAACCCGACCTGTTCTTCACTTCCCGTGGTGTCGCTATCACGTCGAGGTGGTCACCATATATTGAAGTGAAGGGAGACGACCATCCGATTGATGAGCATTGAACTCCGATTTATTGATCAATCAGCCACTTTATATAAGTGTTAATTAACTTCATGCGTATTGCAAAATCCAAGCTCACAATAGGTTAACAGAGAAAACTCTAACCACTCCTTTTGTTTTACCATACCTATGATTGTTTATTGAAAACAGGACCAGTGTTCCCACTGTGATATGAAAAGTTCCCAAAACTTCCATATCTGTTCCCACGGAGCTATCTTTTCCCAGAGAGCCCAAGGACAGAGTGTTTTGCCTGTTATGGGAAGACTGTCTGAGAACCTTATTGTTTATAAAGTGGTGCTTGAGAGAGCCTAGTTGTTTATAGACTCACGCCTGGGAATTGCTTTACACTACCTTTTACTTTTCCCTCAACTGTATGCCTTTATGGCCTTTTTCTTTAAGCCATGCTTGAACCAGACTCTCCACAACACAGAACAGCAATCTACTCCCTGCTGAACTGTGAAATGACCCAGACCTTCACCAGGTTACTCAGCCTTTAAAGACCACCATGTCTCCATGGACAAAGATACCACCACTTCTTGTACCACCTCTGTATATGTGGAACCAGATGTAAATCACTTTGGCTGCTGAACCAGATTTAGCTAACCCAGAGTAGCTCTCATTTACTAATTTTTTCCTGAAAAAAAAAGTGAAAAAGAAACAGAAAGCCATGACACACTAGCAACAAAAGTCATCCAGCCTCTCTAGGGTTTGTTTCCAAGCATCAATGGTTATGGTAAAGCTGTACATTGCAAATCATGTGCATCATAACTGTAATGGTTCAGCTACACCATACACCATCTATGAATATCTTAGAGCCATTTCACTAAACTGTTATTTTTCTAACTGAGCAGATGCCATTGCTTTTGTTCTCCTTTAATGACATTAATACTACAATTAAAAAAGAAACAATAAATAAATAAAGACAGCTTCCTTCCTTTTTTCCACCCATCATGCCAACAACTCATGGGTTCTGAGCAGAACAGCAGATCTAATTTAAATGAGGTGCAATACTACCTACCAGCTTTGGCATTTACAGTGTTTTTTCAAACAGATGGTAAAAGCTAGCTACATATTAAACAGCTTAATCTTTCTACATTTAATTCCCTTTAAAAGCATGCAGATCTCAAAGAAGTCGATAAAAGCTGCAGATGCACAGGCATGCAACCTCCAGCCAAGAAGCCCTCCACCTCCAAACCAGTTGGGCAGGACACAAAATCGGTGGTGGGACTTTTGGGCTGGGTGTGGGCATGTTTGTACACATTGTTTCCATCAGTTTTCTGCCTTTTAGGATCTTTCTTCAAGACTGATCAGAAACTGTTCGTAGTACATCTCATGCACTGCATTTCTTAGTGACATGACAATTACCTTGTGCATTACATCTCCACATCCTGTTTATCTTGGTTTGCCCAAGAAGGCAGACGGGCATTGTGTACTCTACACGCTGGTTGCTTAACCAAACTAACACAATCTAAAAAGTATTAAAATAAAGGAAATCAAATGTGTCAAAAATGAGCATGGTGAGAAAGGGCAGAGGAAGGGGAAGGTAATATCTGCTTTTAATCTTCAAGTTCATACAGTGTTTTCTTCACATTCTCTTCTCCTATCCTATTGATTTTGTCCAACTAGCTTTAGGTTAGTTTTTTTCATTAGGTTTGTTTATTCCAAACTGGAAACACACTGTTTGGCTATTTGCCAGAACATCAATTTGAGAGGCCTAGTCAGTACAGCAGTATGATATTAAAGAATTAAATAATCAAACAATGTTGAGGAACAGAGTCATGGAAAAAAGGGTAATGGAATCAACTGTACAAAATACATTCAGGTACTTAGTAACAGGAACTGATGCCACAAGGTAGAAAAATCACCAACTAAAATGCAGAAAGCATCACAAATTATTAATTCACAAATTTTCTGCAAGCACACAGAAAGCAAACATAAAAAATAATGTCACGGGTCACATATTTCCAGTGAAGATAAAGATATACTGATACCACTCTACATGGCAGAATGGACAGTGCCATGATCAGGGATCATCTACTCATGCATCACATGTTCTGTGTTGGAAGAAATCCTAGCCCTTCAGACAGAATCTGAAGCATAACCACAATATAAATAGCAATTTAATTGCCAGTAGTAAACAAATTAGATTTTCCTAACAGTATTCTAAGCACCCAACAAGCTTAAAATGCTGCCTTGGCATAGCAGGTATCTCCAGAAGAATAAAAGGTCCTGAAGCGAATTAACTGAAATTTGAATCCCTGTCACAGAACTGAAATCAAACATAATGGAAGATTGTAAACATACATGGATGCCGGCAGTACAGTTACAGTTGGTTCTGCAATTGTTTGGCTGCAACAGCAAGGGCATTACTGATATAGCTCATGACTTGTTCTGAGCTACCCTGACAATAAACACTTGAAAGCTGACCTTCAAACATAAAATCCCAAATCAGTTGATGGAGGCACAGTGTGCGCCTAAAAAAGGAAGGTAAGGATGGGAAAGAAAATTAAAAAACAAAGTGTAAGAGAAAAACCTACTCCAGTGGTAAAGAATAAGAGGAGATTCATTTCCACAAGGAGAATGGGTAATTTGTTAGTGATGCTGCCATCTTGCAGTTATTTTAGGGTCCACACATTAAAGGAGAGCAAATGTTCTGTAGAGTTGATAGGGTCTTTAAAAACAAAACATAAGCAAATAAAACATGAGTCATAAAATTATGATCTCAGCAACCTGCCAGCAAGAGATAAACCCCTTTATCTGTGCCTCTATGTAGATTACATATATATGTATTTATGCACATGAGACACTGTGAGCAAGAAAAACACAAGGGGTATTTTGTGTTTAATCATGGATTTATTTCTCTGCTGAATTTCCAAAATATATTTCTATACAGATACTGCATCCAGTATCAAGCAGTACTAATACGTTAGGTCGTTGGTTGGAGACAGGTATGACAGAAATTACCAGTGACCATGGGACAAACAGCTTGGTTTATTGTTCAGCACCCACTTTTATAGGGGGGTTCAAAATTCCCATGCTTGGACAACAGATTGGTCGGGGGTCTCAGCACTGCCCAGCTCCCTGGCCAATGATATGTCTGCATTCAGGATCGAATAAGATTGGCTGAGGTTCCCTGGTTGAGTTCAAATCCATCCTATCATTGTTCACCCAGGGACTTGTTTATTTCTTTTCTATGATGAACTAGGCTTAGCCAAATTTGATTTCTGTTTATCGCCAGATTTATCTGTCCAGCTACAGACCAGCTGTGCTGTGACACAGTACCACTTCACAAGCTTACAAATCCATTCAAACAGACGTCAGCCTTAATAACAGACTGATACAACTGAGATGAACAAATGTGTAAAGGTTTTTCCTCTCACAAGTATAATTTCTTGGAGACATTAAAAACAAAAAAAATCAACTGCTATTAACAAGAAAACAATAAGAAATGACCTGTTGTTTTTGTTTCTGAATATGGTTGCATAATCAGCACTTGAAAAAGCTTACAGGGCTTGAAATAATTTCCATTGGCATGTCAAAGTGTTTATAGCTCAGAAAAGTCTCGAGATAATCTGATCTTGACAAATCACGCCAATCTACTCTTTTCTCCTTACCTGACACAGCAATCCAAATTTTACTTTTGCAGTCAGCCAGTCTCCAACTTCTATAGTTATCTCTCTCTCTCTAGCAACCTGCATTCATGCAATATCAAGGCATCTCGCTATCCTACACTGTATAAGAAACAGCAAGAAACATGACTGCAGGTCTGTAGTTTGTCTTCTTCCCTTTCTTTTCAGGACACTTTGGTGCCATGCTTGCCAAAAAGACTCACCGGAACAATTCTCCCCATAGTTACAGGCAGAACTTTCAATTTTGAAAATAAAGGGGGGGGACAGAAAAGTTTTTCTGTGGAGAGGAAAGAGTCCAGCTTCCATAGCTCAATTGTTCAGGAAATGCCCTGTCAGAGGCAGTTAGATTTGTCACCTTTCTTGGCCATTTTAGACATCTTGGATCAGCTACCAAAAGCCCTCATCTCATTTCTTACTGGTTTTAATTTATGCATTAATTGTTTCAAGATTCCTGAAGTCTACTACTACTCTGGAAAAAAAAAGATTGGGGATGGGGGTTGTGGAAACACGAACATTTTTGTGAAGGGAAAAAAAAAAGAAGCTAATTTCTCAGGAGAAATTCATCCCAATGTATGGAATTAACATAACTCTACCTCCCAGCTAGCTCCACTCAAGGCTTAAGTTTAGATGCTCTCTGTCTGACACTCTGCACAGGGATGTTTCTTAGTGATTGTCCTGGTTTGAGAAGAAGTGAGATTTTTGGGATGCTGTGGTCAAACCAATAGGTGCTCAGATTTGAATATTGGCACCTGGTGATGCCACTGAAGACATAGATACGCCTCTGAGAACACAGGGGGTTAAAAGCAGAGAATTCCCAGAAGGAAGCTCTCTTGAGTTCAGTCAATGAAAAAGGTCAGACGTCCTCTGACCAGCTGCGGGCTGGGCGGGGGAGGGGAAGCCATGCGGCCAGGTGAGGTAGGCTGGGCCTTAGAGAAGGGAGGTGAAGGCCCCTACAAGATAGAAGGGTGGAGGAACACTGAGAAGCATCGAGCAGCCACCCCCGCCCCCAGGAGAGAGAGAGCTAGTGTCTGTGCTTGTGCCACCTTGAAATTTAATAACACAGCCAGCCGAGAAAGAGAAGGTGGAAGTGCAGCGAGAAAGTGCCCAGCAGGGCAGCGTAGGAGTTCTAGACAAGCAGAGCCTAAAATTTTTAACCCTTTTCTTGAATGATAAAAACCGTACAAACGCTGATCCTCCTAGAGTTGAATGAGAGATAAAGATGAAATAAGAAGAAATGGACCACAAAAGAAGTTGAGAAAAATCTTAAGTAAGAGAGATGATAGAGTAGCCTTTAGCTAGACTTTTCTTGTATAGCCATAGACAGAACCATTTTTCCTGTGACACAGAGACTGCATTTAGGGGGAGGCAATGGCTCAATGCAGTGATGTTATGTGAAAGTGTGTGAACAAAGACAACAAGTGAGGAGAGTAGTAGTGCCCTCCGTCTTCAAAGAAAAAGACCTCTGTTCTCGAGATCCCTCAGCCCCAGGGGGTGAATTTGAAAAAGACTAGTGTCCCAAAAGTAAGAGACTGTACTTTTTTTTTTTATAACTATGCGAAGCATCCTTAAAAAGAGAACCCTAGAAGCAGCTCTAAATCCATGCACAGTAGTGAGAGCACTGTACATAGAAAAAAAAAGTCACAATAGCAAATGATCTCCAGGCAGTGCCATGTGTGACATAGAAACACAAGAAGTTTCAACTGTGTTTCCAGAAGAAGCCTATAGTACAAAAAAAGACTCATCTCTTCTTGATGAACTGAAAATTGATTATCTAAAAAGTAGTGATAGACTGAGAGTTGATGATCTGAAGAGTAGATGTATTAAAAAATTACTGAGGGAGAGGAAGAATGTTTTTAGAAAGTTTTCAGTCTAAGTTCTGTGTGTGTTTCTTTTTACATATAGTTGTAAATTAATAAAAATTTTTTTTCTTTATTTCTAAGTTAAAGCCTGCTTTGCTCTATTTCTGATCACATCTCACAGCAAACACCAAAAAGAGTATATTTTCATAAGAGCACTAGCATTGCGCCAGTGTCAAACCATGACAGTGATATAGCTTGGTCCCAAATCCCAGTCTTCCAGGAAAAAGCCAGAACTAGAACAGAGAGGCTAATACTTTATCACTTGCAAGACTAAATTCAGAATTAACTTTTGCAATCTATCAAATAAGACTCTCTATCTGTTAAAGCTTTACTTTAATTTAACCAGTCCAAAACACAAGCCAGTAATGAGCAACAATCAGCAATTCTTCATTTGGCACAAGGAAGCAGTGGTATTGATTGTGCAAGCCACAGCAAACCAGAGGAAGCACAGACTAATAGAAGCAGGCATTATTGGAAGTCCTTGTACAGTAGTTGCCCAAGTAGTAGACTTGAAATGGTCGCCAGCTTCTCCATCTTCTGTACTTTTTTTTTGTTGTGGCCCAGTGTACCTCCTGGAGGTGGTTTAACCCTGGAACAAGGTCCATTTTACGATTACCAGATGAAGATAAGGTATTTGAAAATGACACACTAGTAACCTTGTTTGTTCATAGATTTAACATCAGTGGATTGCCTTTTTCTTTTGAATGTGTGCTGCACGTGCCATTGCACACGGAGCCGCAACTACTCTTAGTTGGGAGAACATTTTCTTTATTATGTTGCACTTGGGAAAAGAAAATAATTCAGATACAGAGGCCGTGGAACTAATGTTCATATTTGTTGGCCATTTGTTGTAAAAGAAATAAGTACATGCTAGATAAGACTCTTTTCTCTAACACCATGAAAATAACAACCCAACATTGCCTTGTGGCAGCCAGGAGAAAGAAAAAGGACTACAACAAGAGCACACAAGTGAGTGGAGACAACATACAGAGATACTAATGAGAGCTAGCATTATGTTGCAGGCAGCAGTCAGCCAGCAACTGGCACCAGTGCAAATACCAGGGAGGATAGAATGACTTGGGCTAGTGCAGCAAAAAAAATTTAAGCTGAGTTTCTCCAATAGCTTTCTGACAAAGAAACATTGTGGTGTGAACAAGAGAAAAGAAAGAAACTATGTCTATTAGCATATTAAAACTGGATTCGAAGAAAATGTCAAATAAAAATGGCAAAAACAAAAGCCAAAAAAAAACCCCCAAAAAATAAAAACCCAAAACCACTGAACTTTAGATTCCGAGCTTAGATTTTTACAATTCCAAACCTAAAAAAACCAGGGTTATTTTCAGAGAGAATACATCTTTTTAAACAAAGGATGTATCCCTAACAAAATAATTGTTAGCAACACATAAAAGCTTAGTTCTTAATTTCACCAGGTGATAACTCTCAAACCAATTTTATTCAACTATTAATTGCAAAGTCATTGGAGCAGAAATTATAATTTTTTACATGCTTGTATAAAACAGTAGCACAAGGAACATGTACTGGACTCATCTCTCAACATTATTTCACGAAAACAGAGAGACAATAGCAATCACAGGAAGACCTTGCATAGGACTATGGTCTGTATGGAGACACATTAAGATGGCATGCCAGACAGGACAGATGTACACAGTTTGTATGTAATATCATGCAGAATTCTGACACAAGAAGAAGAAGAAAACCAGATCCCTTTAGCAAAAGGCCTATACAGTCAGTGGAGGAAGGCAGAGATCCCAGATCAGCATGGAAGGGAACCCCTCTCCCTCTCAGCTGGTGTGGGTGGGGAACCACCACATCTGCTGCTCCATCATCTCCCATCCCAGATATATGTTCACATCCAAGACATACACAAGGACAGGAAAGCAGGTATGATACATTTTTAATGAATGAGACAGTACATGGTTTGAATTTTTAATTTCTTCCAGATGGAAGCAAAAATTGGATTCAGGAACTGTCTTGGTTTGAAAAGACAGATGTCTGCTAAGGAAAGCAGTAGCCTCCCTTGAAATGGAAAATGTAAACCCCCTCTCTCCAAATTATTGTAATTTTGAACTTAAGGGGCTCTCAGGCAAAGATGTGGTGTCAGGACCCAGGACATCCCTTTGGCGGTCCTGAGCAGTCAAGACCCCTGCCAGGGGTCTCAGAGACCCTGGCACAGAGCCCAAAAGGCCTGTGTGTTGCCTTCTGGATCAAGGCAGGTGACCTGGTTCTGAGGAACAGCTCGACGGCCCACTCTCCAGGGCCGTTTGGGCCAATGACATACGCAGACACCAATGTGGTGGACGGTCAAAAGGCGTTTATTACTTCTTCTCGTGGGGTCTTATAGTCTAAGGGGTCTCTACGTCAAAAGGGGGTTTTTCCTTCCTATCTATGGTTAGTAGGGAATGGAAAAGTACTGGGTAAGGAATGGAAAGTTACTGGCTTCAGTGGGGCAACATTCCTATTGTTAGCGGGGCCACATTCCTATGTTAATTTCTTATCTATGAGTAACAGAGGGTCTTATCTACGGGAAACAGAGGGTCCTGCCTTTCCGTGACATTGCGACAACTTCCGCAGTGCCTTTCCCTGACTACCACACCTGTGGTTTTGATTATGACCTGTGGAGCAAGTTACTAACCTTAGACGAAGTTCTGCAAGCCATGACAAATTAAGTAGAATGATAGTGAAATTATCACGAGGTGAAAAAGTAGATTTGGGGTTTTTTAGAATGGAGGTTCAGGGGGCAAGATGGAAGGATCTAGGCGTGTCCTGCCTTTCTCCTTCTTTTTCTTGGCCTCCATCTTCTGCTGTGATGTTGGCACTTTTAGATTGGTTTAGAGTAGAAGCTCACTGTCTAACATAGGTGATAGGTATTGGAAAATAATTGTAAGCATTGTATACGTACTTTTTAGTATAAAGACACAACACTGCCCCGGGGGCAGAGAGAATGACTGTCTTGCTGAGCTGACCTCGGCAGGACAGGAGAAAGAATTTTATAGATAAGATACAATAAACGACCTAAAGACTGAGAAATGAAGAGCCCTGACTCCTTCTTCAAGCACCGGGCTGGGAAAAGAGACTTTTTAACATTTCTCGGGGTCACTCTGACAAGCTAGAGACCCCAACAGTATGGGAGTAGGAATAACAATTCTTTATTAGGAAAAAAAAAATACAGTAATACAAAACAACACTGACAGAGTCAGAATACAACCTGACACTCTGTTGGTAGCAGTCTGATTAAATGGTGGCTGCAATCCTCCTGAAGTGACAAATACAGTTCTGTTGAAGCAGTGATCCTGTAGAAGGGTGTTGTTTTCCTCTGAAGGTATGGTGGTGGTATAGATGGGCCTGGTCTTCCTCTGGGAATCCAGTGAAGAACACACCTGCTCATCTGGGGAGTCAGTGGGAAAAGGGTGTCCTGGTGTCCCAAAAGCTCAGGTTATATCCAGGTGGGAATGCTTGGCTCCTCCCCCTGGGCAGGGCATCTCACAATGGGATGATGTAATTTTATCAGTCATCCAGTGAGACTCAATGACCCATTAACAGAAAATATTTCCCGGAGGGAGGATTGGTTGTTGAAGAGACAAAGAAAAACCGCCCCACCTGGTTTTAACAGGTGGCCCAAATAACAGAAGATAACTGCCCCACCTCTAACAGATGGCAATAGAATACACACCCCCAGCTACATCTTGCAACCTAAGACAGGAACAAAATTTCATTATCTTAAATATAGCCTGAATACTTTAGAATACCTGTCTATAATCAAATTTACACATAATTAGCTTTTAAGATGGCAGACTGTTGCAAGTTACAATTTGAGGATTTTCTTCCAAGCATTAAAAATATGCAAACATTTAATATTTGTCATCATTGCTTATACCTGAGTTTCTCTTCTACCCCATTATAAAGCATACGGAGAAGCAGGTCTGACATTCATCAGGATTCCTTTCTCTCATGCTTTATTTATTTGTTTAGACTTAGCAATTTGAAAAAGTTCCACTTAAAGCCCATGTGTTTAGTTTTTTGGTGGTAAATAACAAATTTACGGTGTGGAAACAGGAGAAATGGAAGCCTTGCCAGCCCTACAAATATTCCCTTTTAGATGGTAATTCCTACCTAAACCAGAAAGCAGTGGACTAAGCACAGATGGTCTGGCAGAAATCAGGGCAGCTGAAAATAAAGATAAGATAAGGAAAATTAATTTTGGGCCACTGTCATGGTTTGACACTGGCACAATGCCAGTGGCCCCATGAGGATACCCTCTCCCTGGTGTCTGCTGTGAGATGTGACCAGGAATAAGCAAAGCAGGCTCCTACTTAGAAATAAAGAAAACTTTAGTAACTAAACTACAAGAAAAGGAAAAAAACCAAGAAAAATTAAAACCTTACAAAAGCATTTTCCTCCTCTCCGCCCCCCCACCAAATTTCCCAATGCAATACATTCCCCCAAATCACCAACTCTCAGTCCGGCACCACCCTTTAGAATACTCAATCTTCAGTTCATCAAGAGGAGAGGAGTCCTTCTTGTACCATAGGCTTCCCCTGGAAACACTGTTGAAACCTCGTGTGTTTCCATGTCACTCAGCACTGCCTGGAAAATCCTTTGCCATTGTGACATCTTCCTTCCATGCCCAGTGCTCTCACCACTGTGCATGGACCACTGTGCTGCTTCTAGGGTTGTCTTTCAAGGATGCCTTGTCTCACTCCAAAAAAGGCACAGTCTCTCTTTCGGGACATCGGTCCCCCCCAAATTTTTGCACCCCCTGGGGCCGAGGGGTACCCACACTGAACCCTCCTGGTTCTGAGGCACTGCCTCCCCCTAAATGCAGTCTCTGTGTCACAGGAAAAATAAATGGTTCAGTCTATGGCCACACAAGAAAAGTCCAGCCAAAAGGCCACTCCATCATCTCTCCCCCCACTCAAGAGTCTTCTCCACTTCCCTCGTGGCCCATCCCCTCTTATCTCATCTCTTATCTCTCTTCTCATTCAGCTTCAGGAGGATCAGCATTTGCAAGGTTTCTATCATAGAAGAAAAGGGTTAAAAATTTCAGTCTTTTCCTGTCCGGAGCTCCAGAACTCCCACGCTGCCCTGCCTGCCGGGCACCTTCTTGCCGCACCCCCCTTCTCCTCCTGGGCCGGCCACTATCAAATTCAGATGCCGGCTCTCCCTCTCTCTCTTCCCTTGGGGAAGGGGGGAAGTGGCTGGCTGCGTGATGTCTCTTGGTGCTCCTCCACCCTTCCATCCTCAAGGGTCTCTTCACCTCCCATCTCTGTCCAGGCCCAGGCCTACCACATGGCTACCCCTCCCCTGCCCAGCAGCAGCAGCTGGACAGGGGAGGGAGATCCAACTTCTTTCCCACCAAAGTCCCAAGAGAGCTTCCCAGGGGAGCAGCTCTCTTTTTCAACCCCTGTCTGTTCTCACAGGCGTGTCCGAACCTCAGTGACTGCACCAGGTGCCAATATTAAAATCTGAACACCTATTGGTGGCCACAGTATATCCAAAAAAAAAAAAACCCTACTTCCTGTCAATGTCTCAAACCACGACAGCCACAAATCAACCAGCCTTCAGGAATGGAATATTTAGTCTTAACTGTTTTTAATTCTGATTGCTCATTGGCCGCTGTTACTCAGTTGCAGATCCATTGCTCATGCTCTTGAGGCTAAAAATGGTCTGTGATTAGTGTCACAGCAAACCTCTGCTCACATCCCGTAAGTCTGGTCTTAGGGTGGCTTCCATCTGTCATGAGCAAATACCTTAAAGAATTAAAAAGTAGGACAAACACCACACCTTATCTTAAATAAATTTAAAATACTTAATTGTGTTTAGTGAGCATTTAGAAGCAAACAAGATTGTGGCCCAGATTTCTCCTAACTTGATCAGTTAAGTCTCTAATTAATGAGACAGAGAGAAAAAAAAAGACTTTTCAGTGGTGATTCAAACTTTACTTTCTTCTCTCCTCTGAAGTGCCACACCGGCACCTAAAATTATTCTCTTTGTGAATGTATCTCAGGTCCATAAAGCAAGTGGGAGAATCAGGCTTCATTTTCCACTCAGTCCCTCTGTTTAGAGCTAAGAGGTATGATCCAGTTAATTTATAACCAGCATAAAACCTGACTGGTTACTCAGTCCTGAGCTCTCCTTCCTCTGCTCTTCTAATTGTTTCTTATTAC
This sequence comes from Melospiza georgiana, assembly GCF_028018845.1. Classification (NCBI taxonomy): domain Eukaryota; kingdom Metazoa; phylum Chordata; class Aves; order Passeriformes; family Passerellidae; genus Melospiza; species Melospiza georgiana. The sequence continues at coordinate 5,631,010 of NC_080464.1, read as the reverse complement.
AGCTGAGTTTTTAGGTCCTGTCCTGTGGGATCTCAGCACCTCAGGATGAGGGTGCAGAGTGGCCAAGAACACCCTTGGGGGGCTCGGGAGTCCTGGAATGTTGCCAGAAGTGTCTGGTGGCTGGACTTTGATCCTACACAGGAGATGACACCTGTATGAGGACTGGGAGGATTTCGCTGGGGTGAATGGTGAAGGGATAAGTTAGTTAGAGTATAATACACAGGGTTTAGGATTTCTGTACAGGGGGGTCTAGAGAAGTAAGATGGAGGAATTGGGGCGTGTCCTGTCCTTCTTCTTCTTCTTCTTGGCCTCCATCTTCTGTGGTGATGGTGGCACTTTGGGATTGGTCTTTACTAGAAGTGCACCGGTTAATAAGAGTAGAAGGTATTGGAGAAAAATTATAAATATTGTACACGTAACTTTAGGTATAAAGATAAGTGACCGCCCCGGAGGCTGGGGAGTGTGCCCATGGCTGACTTGCTGTGCAGACCTCTGTTGGGCTGAAAGAAAATCTTTTAGATAAACAATTAATAAACACCGAGACCGAAACAAGATCAGAAGTCTCTCCTCGTCCTTTGAAGCGCGGGCTGCCCAAGGCCACTCTGGGCCATTCCAGGTCTTTGAAACAGCCGAGAAACCGAGCAAGTGGCATCCCTGAGCTATCTCCGGACATAAATCAGCCAGCCGGGAGAAACAGAAAACCAACAAGCATAAATCAACTATAAATCAAACCTAAATCAGCAATAAATCAGCGAGAAAAGAGAAAACATAGAAATCTACACTGTCCAACCCTGGCTTCAGTAGGTGTCTCAGATAGTGAAGTCCTGCTAAGCACAACCTGTTAAGGTACCCCAGACAGGCTCCCAGCTGCAGGCAAACTTAACAAGCAGCTCAGCTCTTTAAGTGAGATGAGCTCTTTGGTGAATTCAGCTCTTTAGTGATTTCAGCTGTTTGCTTGCTAAATGCCTCAGCAGACGCAGCGATGAGAGAGGAGAAGAGCTGTGTGAGGTTCCACAGGTGTGTCTTTATTGGCAGCCTTGGCAAAGGGTGACAGTGACAGCTCTTCTGCTGAGCTGGGCAGAGGCAGGTGTTTATATAGGGTATGTGGGTTTTGGGAAACAGTCCAATAGTAAGGGTCGAAGTGGATATGACCTATAATCTTACAGAGAGATAACAAAGGTCTGAGGCGGAAGAGGGGTCTCTTGGTCCAGTCATCATGACTAGGCATTTCTTAGGCAACTGATCACCAGGGAGGCCTTGCAGGCCCTGTGCCTGCTACAACTCCACTTTCTGTATTTAGAAAAAAGGAGTTCCCTACAGTCCTTTTAAAGCAATGTAAAAGGCACGAGAACATAGCTAATACAATGACAATTGCAAGGAAAATCCACAAAATTCCCTTAACCAAAGATGCAACCCATCCTGTTAATCCCCATTGACCAAAAACATAATTGACCCAGTCTCGGTTGTTTTCTACTTTCAAGTCCTTCATGAGTTCCTTCATTTTCTGTATGTTTGTGTGCATGGATTCCGAGTGTGAAGAGAAATTGAAGCAGCACATTGTGACAGTGGTCACAGGGGTTTTCAGGATGAGGGAAGAGACGTAGATCTGACTCCATATTTCAGAAGGCTTGATTTATTATTTTATGATATATATATTACATTATAACTATAGTAAAAAGAATAGAAGGAAAAGTCTCATCTCAGAAGGCTAGCTAAGCTAAGAATAGAATGGAATGAAAACAAAGGTCTGTGGCTCGGACAGAGAGAGAGAGCCAGCTCTGCCGTGAGTGGTCACTAATTCCAAACATCCACACGAGACCAATCACGGATCCACCTGTTGCATTCCACAGCAGCAGATAACTATTGTTTACATTTTGTTCCTGGAGCCTCTCAGCTTCTCAGGAAGAAAAAATCCTAAGAAAGGTTTTTCATAAAAAGATGTCTACGACAGCACATCCCTTCGAAGTCTTGGCAGCCATGTTCGTGGACAAGCAGTAGGAAGTCAATTGCTGCTCGATTTTGAAGTGATGCATGTCTTGTTGTTTCCTCATCCTTTAAAAGATCACTCAGGGCAGCAGATGTAGTGTTGGCTTGCTTACTATGCAAGCATCCTAGGTGATTTATCTCACCAAGGGCTTTAGCTGCAGCTACCCATGGTAGGAAGAGGGAGACAGCAACCCTTTTTGGTTTATTCCAATTGTATAATTGAGGATCGCAATTTTCATCAAATTCTGTGTAGGATCTTTTGTGGCGTTTTAATTTGCTTTCGTTTTTCCAATTATGTAACAAGGTGATATTTGGCATGAGGGTAGAAAGTTTTCCAAGGGTACAGGAACCTCCCTGGAGATGCGAGGGTATCCCAGCCCATACTTGGTCACCACTGATGAGAAACATTCCCTTGGGTAATACTTTGGGGTGGAGAGAGGATACAGAGATCATGTGAACAGTGTAATTACACCAATCTGGATAGTTATAGGCTTTGTGAATGGGTGATACGTCTTTTCGGTATGTGTTTTTGTCTTGGTCAATTTCTGGCCAATTATTCTTCAGACGCCTGAAGTAAAATTTTACACAGTGTGTTGCTTTGGAGGATCCTAGCAGGTCCAAATCTTGGGGTTCCTCTCTAGAGCATTGGGCAACATTTTTGTCCACTAGACCCAGGTATCTACCAGGTTGGGTCTCTTACCTGTGGTGCGGAGGAGCTCTGAATTATAGATGCGCCAGTTATCTGCTACAAAGGGAATCCCTACCAGAAATGTGGAAAGTGGGTTATCAATGCTTCCCATGGATGAGCACATGTTATCCTGTTTTAATGTCCTTGCTAAGGTTACCCAAACATTATGGCTAGGCTGTGGGCTAATCCAGCCGCAGGCATATGGTACAGTGAGGAGCATCCAGGCAGCAGTGAGGACAGCACCAATGGAGATAATTTTCATCTTTGGACAGGGATGGGGTGTCTGATAGGGAATATAAGCAAAATTTGTTATCTTTATGGTGGGAGGGGAGGGTTAGGGTTTTCTCCCTTGTTCCTTTCCTCCGTTCCTTCCCCTCCCCCCCTTTTTTTTCTCTAAAAGCTAAGGATGAGGGAGTAGGTATAAGGTTAGGGGTTCTTGGTAAGAGTTGAGAAAGGGGAATAAAAGGTTTTTTTAGGGCAAAAAGGGGTAATAATATGTAATTCCGAGAACAATTTGTGTTCAGGCTGTGTCCGGCTTATGGCTTGACTGATGCAGCAGAATGTTTTTCAGCTTTCTGTTTTGTTTGCTGTCGTGTGATGGGACGGTCTTCTGTATGTGGACATTCGGCAGCACCTTCATCTCCAGGCAGAACTGATCTGGCTTTGAGGAGGTCTTGTATTTGACTCAGGGGAATTCTTGTCAGTGTTTGTGGGAATGGTGTTTGCAGTGCCCAGGTATGGTTTTATGTTTTTTCCTGGGTACCATCTTGGGCCAGATGGTAGTAGAACATACGCATACCCTCTACCCCAAGTAATCAACTGCAAAGGCCCAGAAAATTGATGTGTTTCTTGGTCTTGCACTAGCACAGGTGGTTTCTCAGTGAGCTTTGCTTGGATGGTATTTGAAAAGTGGCGAAGTATTTGGGGGTCAGGCTCCGATGTTGTACAAATTATGAAGTTGATGATGTAGAGAGCCTTGCAGAGTCTTTCAACAGGAGATATGATTTTTATTTCTCTTCGCTGCTGATTGAGGACTCTTTTGAGGATTTGATGTGTGCTACAGGGCTTGCAAGGGTCTTTCAGGGGTGAAGAGATAGACGAGAATCTTGACCTCATGTTCAGAAGGCTGGATTTATTATTTTATGCTATATATTACATTAAGACTATACTAAAAGGAATAGAGAGAAAAGTCTCAGAAGCTTGCTATGCTAAGAATAGAAAAGGAATGAATAAACAAAGGAGCTCTCTCTGATTCTGTCCCAGAGACAGCTCGGTCTTTGATTGGCCCTTAATTGTAAACATCCAACATGGGCCAATCACAGGTGCACCTGTTGCATTCCACAGCAGCAGATAACCATTGTTTACATTCTTTTTCTGGGGCCTCAGCTTCCCAGAAGGAAAAATCCTAAAGAAAGGATTTTTATGAAAATATGTCGGTGACAGATGTGTCCTCTCTACAAGGGATTGTCCTGTGGGATTTGCAGGTATGCCTTTCTGGTGTTCTATTCCCCACTCACTGAAGAACTCTTTTAACCTACGAGCGGTATAGGTGGGTCCATTATCTGTTTTGATCTTTTTTGGTACTCCCAGGGTAGCAAAGGCAAGGAGGAAATGCTTAATGGTGTGCTGTGTAGTCTCTCCTGGATGAGCTGATGCAAATATTGATCCAGAAAATGTATCAACTGATACCTGCACATATTTAGACCTTCTAAAAGGTGGGAATTGATTTACGTTTGTCTGCCACCGCTGGCAGCTGTTCAGACCTCGGGGATTGACTCTCGTCCCCATAGATGCTATCTGGTAATTTTGGCAGTTCAAGCATGTGGCAACAATAGCTTTTGCTTGATCTTTCGAGAGTTTGAACATTCCAATAAGGGCAGGTACATTTTGATGATAAAATGTGTGTGAGAACTTTGCCTGGGCAAAGATGTCAGGGACGTTAGCAGTTTTTATTGCTATGGCCAATGCGTCCCCTTTCCTGTTCCCTTCTGCGATGATACCTGGGAGGTCAGTGTGTGACCGCACATGCATTATATGCTAAAGTTGCTTTCTGTGGGAGATTAGGCGTATTAATTTAGAGAGCAGTTGGTACAACTTTGGATTGGAAACCTCTTTGAGAAGAGCATGTTTTGCCCTCATAGCTATACCAGCAACATATGCTGAATCTGTGACCAGATTAAAGGGTTCGTCTTTGAATTTCTCAAAGGCTCTGATGTCACCATGATATTTTCTGAAAAATCCCTTCGCCAGGATTTCTTCTCCTGAGAAGATGAGAAGCCTCAGCTTCTCCATGTTGTACTCCTCTGGAATGTGATTTGGAGAGCTTCTTTACCCAACATGTGATTGTTTTTAATTAATGACCAATCACAGCCAGCTGTGTCAGACTGTCTGAATCTGTCACGCGTTTTTATTATTCATTCTTTTCTAGCCTTCTGATGTATCCTTTCTCTTTCTTTAGTACAGTTTTAGTATATAATTTCTTATAATATAATATCAAAATATAATAAATCAGCCTTCTGAGAACATGGAGTCAATTCTCATCTCTCACCTCGTCCTGGGGACCCTCACAACACCACAACACTCTGAAAACAGCTGCTAGCTCTGCAATCTGTGGAGATCCCTCCACTATCTGGATATCAGATTCCCATTCTTGGGTCTTAGGGCCCTCCCAGGTCATTACAGACTTCTGCGATGACCCTGAGCCGTCTGTAAAAATGGTTAGAGCTTTGAGAGATGTTTTACTTTGGACTAATTTTGGGGTCAGATTAAAGGCTGAATGAAAAAGTTTATGTTTTGGGATATGGATGGAAATTTGGCCTGTATAGCTATCTAGGGAGAACTGGAGATTTTCATTGGTCTGGAGCAAATGCTCCAGGTCCCCAGAGGTCAGTGGCAAGTATATGCATGTGAACTCACACCCTGCAAGAGAGCGGAGGTGAGTTCTGTCCTTTTTTATTAGATGTGCCATGATTTCTTGGAAGGTGGTAATTGTCTTTGAAGGTTGGTTGTTTGTAAAGACCCATTCAAGTATCAATAAAGGGTCTCAAAGTTGAGGATCCCACTGTAAAATTGGTCCATAGAACCAGGGTGCTTTTCCCAGAATGACAAACTGGAAAGGTAGGCTGGGCTCAAAGCGCTGGGCTTGGCATGAAGACAGGGCTTCTTGGACCTTGCTGATGGCATCTCGGGCTTCTGTTGTGAGTGCGTGGAGATTCTAGGTCTCTGTTGCCACGGAGAAGGTCAAACAGGGGAGTGAGGTCGTCTGTCGTAATTCCTAGCAGGGGACATACCCAGTTGATGGATCCACACAGACTGTGTAAGTCTCTTAGGGTTTCTGGGTCGTCTCGGATGGCGAGCTGCTGGAGTACGAGGGTCTTTTCATGGATCTAGAATCTGAGATAAGTCCATGGGTTGGTGAACTGTATTTTGTCCTCGCAGATCTGGAATTCAGCTTTTTCTATGATTTTCATGGTCTTTTTAACTGCTTTGTCCAAGTAAGCTTTGTCTGATGCACAGACCATGATATCATCCATATTGTGGTAGATGATTGCATCTGGGAATAGGTTCCGAACAGGAGACAGAATGTGAGCAATGTACAACTGGCATATAGTGGGCGAGTTTTCAGACCTTGAGGAAGATAACACCAATGATATCTTTTGAGTGGAGCCTCTCTGTTAAGAGAGACAACGGAGAAAGCAAAACATGGAGCATCCTGGGGGTGCAGCAGAATGCTGAAAAAACAGTCTTTAATATCTGTGATGGCAAGTGTCCAGTCTCTAGGCCGCATCGATGAAGACAGGCCAGGCTGGAGGGGGTCCATGTCCTCGATGACCTCATTGATTTTGCGAAGGTCATGGAGGAGCCTCTGTCGCCCTGTTCTTCTAAAGTTCTTCTAAGCCTTCTGATGTTTACCTTTTTGTAATGGAGTTTCTCACATACTTTTCATGTAAATAATAATTGCTTTGCATTCCTTTCTGTGGGAGGAGAGAATTGATGGACTGTTGGTTTGACCATTGTGGTTGGAGAGGTGGCAATTTCATCCTCCAATCCATGATCACTTTTGGAATTCTATAAATATTGAGGTCCAGAAATAAATGCGAATTTTTTGCCTTGGACATCTCAGCTTGGGAGTGCCGATCATTTCATGTCATATTGTGACATCTGGTGACCATCGTGTGTAAGGCAGCCGTGGATGAGGTCTTATAGTTTTTACCGCCCCCTCCCTGCTTTGGCGTGGTGACTGTGAGCCATTTGGCACTTTGCCTGCAGCTCTTGTGATAATGGCAACCCCGGTGGTTTCTATGGAGGACTCCCTGGTCTTGGAGATCTGTAAGGATCTCATGGAGCGGAAACGAGCTTCCATTTCCTGGAGTGGTTTTGAAAGATTATTCCTGTGGGCCAGACAGCAAGGATTTTTTCCAGACCCTGAGGAGGCATTTTCCAGGGAGATGTGCTCTCTCTTGGGAGAAGACCTCATGGAGACTGTCTGCTGATTATAGTGTAGGCATGGAACAATTGTTGATACAATGGCAAAGGTCTGACAGATTTTTGCAGGGATTTGAATCCTTCAGCTCTCAGGCTTCTGCGGATGCACAGAGTTCCCAGGGCGACCCATCTGTCCTGGACATGGACAGGGAGGTTGAGGAGGATTCTGGAGTGCTTGTGGAGGCCGATGTGTCCGGGGCCCAGGTGAAATTCAAGTTTCTGCACGAGGCAGTCCCCTCCCCTCCCCCCATGATGTTGCCCTGGGAGAAGTTTACATCTCAGATTGAGACTTTTGTTCCCCCAGGGTGGATTGGGCTCCCAGCCAGCTGGTTCTGCGCAGCCAGTGAATGGTGCAGAGCCCTGCAGTCTTCTGGAGGTCCTGTGGAGTTGGCTATGCTGGCCCCGCTCCTCCCTGTGCCGCGGACGCAGCGGTGCGGGGGGGAATCGCCCTCCCTTTGTGCCTTCCCTGCGCTTGGGGGCTGCAGGGAGCCCCTGGCTCAGCCTCCGCCTCTGCTTGAGCCTGATTTGGTGAAAACACTCTGTCCGAATTGTGGCGTTTCCACAACATACCTCCTGGCCGCTTTGCTGGTCTTGACCCCGGGGAGGGGGGACAGCACTGACTGCCTCTGCGCAGCCTGCTGGGCATGCACAGGCAGTGGAAACCACAGGAGGCGGGGCGTTGATCAATTTTCTGTCAGGCCCCGCCCCACTTGGTGGGCAGCCTGCCCCGCTCTTCTCGAGAGGCGCGGTGCCTGCTGTGAGGTTCCGCATCACGGGCGGGATCCTCCTGGGGGCGGTTCCGGATGCCCCCTTCCCTGCGCCGCCTCTTCTGGGTGCGGCGGGTGATGGTGCTCGCAGGGCAAGGGCAGGCCCGGGCTCAAGGAGCCCTGTGCGGCTTTCCGCCCAGCCCGAGGTTCCCTCCCCACTCACACTGCCCGTGCCAGCCCCTGTGGCCAGGGCATGGGGCGGTGACATGGCTCCGTGAGCCACGTCTTTCTCTGCGCCCCGCCCCCCCTCCCGCGCCGAGGGAGGGTGGCCCCGCGATGGTCCTGCTCCGATCCCCACCAGGCTCGCGAGCCCTGCCAGGACCTGTGCCTGCTGCGGGATCCTCTGCCTGTGCTGCAACGGCCAGCACTGCTGGGCTGCTGATGGGCATGGGCTCTGCCGGGGCTGGAGTGGCCCCCGCAGCGGCTGGTCCGGCTCCGCCGCCCCTGCCTCCTGCAGATACTGGGGCTGCGGCACGTGAGGACGCTGCGGTGTTCACCTTTGGTGCAAATTGTGATGAGGACGGTGGGAGGCTAGTGGTCTCCTGAGGCCGTGGACCTTGGACTGGTTGGTCTTCCTCAATGACCTTGTGGACACTCTCCCCTACTGCAGGTGGCAAAATTCACACAAATCTCTTTGCGGCCCAAAACTAGTCAGGAACCAGTGCAAGGACCAACTGTCTTCACTGGCGGTTTGGGGAAAACAGGGAAGGCCATTGTTACTTAGAGGGATGGATCTGAGTGGCAGGTCCTGGAAGGTCATGAGGATGGGTCAGCCCAATTGGTTGAATTGAGGGCTGCTGTCATGGCATTTGAGAAATTTTCCCAGGAACCTTTCAATTTGGTCATGGATTCTGCCTATGTGGCCGACATTGCACAGCAGTTGGGTCATTCCGTTTTGAAGGAGGTCGGTAATCCTGCTTTGTTTCATTTACTGAAGACTTTGTGGTGTGCCATTCAGGCCCAGGTTGATCCGTACTACGTTCTGCATGTAAGGAGTCACACCAATTTGCCAGGGTTTGTAGTGGAAGGTAACGCGAGGGCTGACAAGTTGGCTAACCCAGCATGGGTAGCAACTCAGCCTGATACACTAGCACAGGTCAAGGCATCACATGGGTTTTTCCACCAGAATGCACATACCTTGCAGAACCAGTTTCAGTTGATGCCAACTGAGGCTTGTGACATTGTCAAGTTGTGTGACAACTGTCACGAACTTGCTGTGCCTTTGCCGGCAGGGGTAAACCCCATGAAGCCTTAGGGCCTTGGAGCTTTGGCAGACCGATGTCACCTAGATTGCCATGTTTGGCCCGCTCAAGTATGTGCATGTCACTGTGGACACGTTCTCCTCTGCGATGTGGGCTTCTGCTCACACTGGAGAAAAGGCCTGCAATGTCCTTGCCCACTGGAGGCAGGCCTTTGCCGTTCTGGGCATACCTTCTGCTGTGAAAACCGTCAATGATCCTGCTTACGTATATCAGAAGGTGCGGCAGTTCCTGCAGTTGTGGGGTGTGTCACACAAGTTTGGTATCCCTCATTGTCTGACTGGTCAAGTTATTGTAGAATGCGCTCATGGTACTCTGAAGCAGGTTCTTCAAAAACAAAAATGGGGAATGCAGGGTGAAACCCTGCACAGTCGGTTGGCAAGAACTTTGTATATCATCAATCATCTTACAGTGATGCAGAATTCAAATAATCCTGTCATTTTGAATCATCACCTTTCATTGCAGGCTTTGGACAAGACACATCAGCCTCGAGCAAAGATTTGGATACAGAATTTAGTCACCAAACAGCAGGAAGGTCCCTATGACCTTATCGCTTTGGGGCATGGGTATGCATGTGTATCCACAGATACTGGGGTACGCTGGGTACCTTTGAAGTGTGTTCATCCTGACCTGCGACCACAGAGACAGAATCCGGCCGACAGGCAAACTGGAAACTGTGACCAAAGTGAAAGTCATCAAGTGGATGAATCATTGAGTGATGACTCAGGTGCAGACGATGCGAGTGATCACTCCGATGATTCTTGCATGAGTGGACACTAAACATTGTTAATATTTCCTTTTAACATTGTTAATTTTTCTTTTTTTCTTTTGTAAATGGAAAAAGGGTGAAATGTTGCTCTTTTCTTCCAAAGTTCTTCTAAGTCTTCTGATGTTTAGATTTTGTAATGGAGTTTCTCATGTACTTTTCATGCAAATAATGATTGTTTTGCATTCCTTTCTGGAAAAGGAGAGAATTGCTGGACTGTTGGTTTGACCAGTGTGGTTGGAGAGGTGGCACTTTCATCCTCCAATCCATGGTCACTTTTGGAATTCTATAAATATCGAGGTTGAGAAATAAACACAACTTTTTTGCCTTGGACATTTCAGCATGTGAGTGTCGTTCATTTCATGTCGTACTGCAACAGAGCCTCCACCTGTCCATTCCAGGTTTTTGCAGTACGAAGACTGGGGAGTTGTAAGGGCTAGTGGTCTCGACGATTTGGCCTTTGGCAAGCTGTTCTTCCACAAGGGCTTGTAGTGCACGCAGTTTTACTTTAAAGAGGGGACACTGTTCAATCCAGATCGGGTCTTTCCATTTCCAAGTGAGCTGAGGGGTATCTGGTAGTGCATGCTCCTCAGTGGCCCCAATTAGAAATCCCGACTGGGAATACATAGGGAAGCCCCCCACTGGGATAGAACATCCTTGCCCCAAAGGGTGATGGGGGCCCTTACCACAAATGGATGGATGGTTGCCAACTTGCCTTTAGGCCCTTCGACGAGGATGTTCTGCTTGCTTTGCATAGACACTGTGGCTCCATCGATCCCTGAAATCATGCCTGCTACCAGTTGTAGTTCTCAGTGTGCTGGCCATTCTGAGCAGGCAATGATGGTCATGTCGGCCCCGGCGTCCAGCATCACTGGTCAGTAGATCTTCTTTCCTTTGCAGGATAGACCACACTCGGTGGTAGGCTTACTTGGACCCGCAACTTGTTCCCACATTGCTGTAGAGTAGAGAGGAAGCCATTCCATGTGATTCTCTGGGAGTAGAAAGGCTTGTGCAATCAGGGTTCCTCATGAAAGATAAAAGGGTAAGTTCGTGCAGCACAGCTGGACGGAGATTTCTCGTCCTGAGTGCACTGTTTGTACTTCTGGAACAACAAAGATTTCCTCTGGGCCATGAAGAGTATCACCTATAATTAAGATGTCAAAAGGACCACCTTTTGGCCCATGTTTGCCTGTGGGAACACGATAAACATCCTCATTATTAGAGTCAATGGACAGAGCAGTTACCAGGCGGCACCGGGTTCCCATCTGTATTTCTCTGTGTGTTCGATCCTCTTCATGTGTGTTGCCTTTTGGATCAAGGCAGGCGACCTGGTTCTGAGGTACAGCTCGACAGCCCTCTCTCTAGGGCCGTTCGGGCCAATGACATACGCAGACACCAATGTGGTGGACGGTCAAAGGCCTTTATTACTTCTTCTCATGGGGTCTTATAGTCTTAGGGGTCTCTACGTCAAAAAGGGGTTTGTCCTTCTTACCTATGGTTAGTAGGGGATGGAAAAGTACTGGGTAAGGGATGGAAAGTTACTGGCTTCAGTGGGGCAACATTCCTATTGTTAGTGGGACCACATTCCTATGTTAATTTCTTATCTACGAGTACCTGAGGGTCTTATCTATGGGGAACCGAAGGTCCTAGCTTCCCGTGACATCGCGAAATCTTCCGCAGCGCCTCTTCCCTAGCTACCACATCTCCCCCTCCCTTTTCACAAATGAATGAGGTAGTCGTGTACATGGATACTGAATTGAGGTATAAAGTTGTGACTTGACAAGGGAAAGGGATTTTGGGAAACCTGAGTAAGCTTTTGCCAGACAAGTTTTGAAAATCTTGTGACTGGCAGTGTTCTTTGGTTGAATTCCCTGGTTGAATTCACAGCATTTGTCGTCGCCCTATGAACAGGATGTTGGTCCGTTCCAGGCGGCTCTGAACGAATGAGACCAGCTTGTTCAGCAGGCATGGTCCGAAGGTGACTGTTAGAAACAGCATCGCCAATGGACCTATCAGGGCAGAAATCAGAGTGGTTAGCCAAGGTGATTGATTGAACCAGGACTCGTACCAGCTCTGTTGGGCCTCCCTGTCTTTCTGCCTCTGGGCCGGTCGGTTCCGGAGTTCTGCCATGGAGTCTCTCACGACTCCCGTGTGGTCTGCATAGAAACAGCACTCTTCTTTCAAGGCGGCACACAGGCCCCCTTGCTGCATGAACAGGAGGTCCAGGCCTTGCCTGTTCTGCAAGACCACTTCTGAGAGTGAGGAGACTGACTTCTCTAGATAGGAGATGGATTTCTCAATCCTCTGCAGGTCTTCGTCAATCGTTGCCTGCAGTTGTGACAGTCCTTGGTGCTGTGTCGCTAGGGCTGAGACACCCGTGGCCGTTCCTGCTGCTCCCAGGCCGAGCAGCATTGCAATAGTTATACCTGTCATTATTTCTCTTTTGTGGATCCGGCTGGGTCCCTCAAGAAGATGGTACATCTCTTCGTCTGAGTGGTACAAGACCCTAGGAACAATCAGAACTTGGACACAGAAGTCGTTAGAATCATTGAATTTGGGAAGGAACACACAAGGACTCACTCCAGATCGCTGGCAAACCCACATCCCCGATGCGGATGGGATTGCCCACTTATTGTTTTTCCTGTTCAGCCTGCCAATTTTGGTGCAGATGTTACCTCCCCGCTTAGCTAGGGTTGAATTGCCAAAGCATCTGCCTCGGCCTGTGACTTGACTCAGGGTGATTCCTTTGCGAGGGGTGTCCCATCTGCACTGGTGAGGGGCGTCGGCTGTGGAATAACTGAAGGGAGTGTCTAAAGCGACTCCCTCGTAAAAGGGGGGTTCGACATCGTAACAAAGCCAGCAGGATTCGGTTAGGTTAGGGTTGGATTCGTTCAGGGATACAAAGGTAGCCTCTAACATACGAAGGATTGGGTCTGCGTCTGACCCGGTTAAGCGACTCATCTGGAAGGTTTCCGCTTGACCGGTCGGGACATTGCTGACTCCTGTGGGTAAGGTTTTGGGGTAGGTTATGTTTCTCCCTTTCGGCACGCTTTTAATCGCTTTGTTGGGTCCGACTGCTCGGGGTGCTGACGGCTGGAGCCTGATAATTTGCACGTTCACCCTCTCTTTTGACCCTTGAAGGACCACTGTCCACGTTCTGCCTGTGGCCCAGCTAGGGTGGTCTGGCTGCAGGACCGTCATGTTGTAATCAGTGCATGCCCGAAAGTTAGGGATTTTAATTTGGTTTCGATGGGGGTTTTCGCGAAAGAAGAAGGGTATTTTGCAGCCGATGGGTGCCCAGGTGAACTGTAAGAATTTGTCTGGCTCTTGTGGATCCCACCCAGGCCCCGACAGTCTGGCATCTGTAACTATGGTTTCGCAGCCCCAGTGCCCACAATATCCCCACCCTGGGTGATTGCAGTAGCTTTTCCCAGGGTTTGAAGCTGGGCACCAGTAGGATAGGTACGAGTGTTTGGCGTGTAGGGAATAGGGGTTTGCCCTTGGCTGTCCTGGAAACAGGTCGGTGATGCGGAGCACGAAGGATGGAGTGTTCGGTGTGGTGATTTCTCTGAGTGCTTTGCCACTACCAAGGTGTCGCATGACCCACCTGAAGGGCTGATGGGGGTAGTGGTCTGGGCTGGCTTGCCCTCTGGTGACAAGCCCCAACAGCAAAATCACACAGAAACACCCTTGGTGCTCGGGTCTCACCCGTGCGGGTCTCTCGGGTGCTGCCTGACGGCTTGGTGGTCTGTCACTTTCGTCTGGAACCGGGATGTACGCGTCACGAGGACGTCCCACGAGCAGGTCCTGTAAACAAAGACTCGCAATTCTTGTCAGTCTCATTCTGCTCGCTATGAAGGTCCGGTTTAATCGACTTAAGTGGACACCACCTGATTTTGCCGTCCTTTTTGACAGCTGCGTACCCTCTCCCCGTGAGCATCAGCCTCCAACCCCGTTCCCACTCGCCTAGTTCGTTTCTGATTACCACCTGTGGGCCCTCTTCTAGCACTCGAGTGGCCCAGTGTTTTTGGACGGGACTGTTTGTTTCATCTCCCCTAGGGAATTGATTCAGTGCCAGCAAAGCAGTTGCCAGCATACGTGCCTGATCTCCTGGGGGAATGGCATTGGCAAAGCCCTCTGCTTTTGCCAATACTTCTATCTTGGTTTTCAGGGTCTGGTTTGCTCTCTCAACTATGGCCTGCCTGGTACTGTTATATGGGATGCCTTGCACTAACGTGATGCCCCATTTTGCAGCGAATTCCTGTACTTGTTTAGAGATGAAATTGGAGCCATTGTCCGTTTTGATCTGCTTGGGGATACCAAGCCAGGCCATGGCTGTCAGCCAGTGCTGAATTGTGTTTTTGGAGTTGGTTTTGGGGTGCTGTGTGGCTATGATCGTTCTGCTATAAGTGTCTACTGTCACTGCAAGCCATGCTCGGGGCTTCATCAGTTCGCACCAGGTGAAGTCTGACTGCCAGATTTCTGAGGGCTTGAGACCTCTCGGGTTGACTCCGTAGGTCCAAAGGGGTGACTTCTGGCAGTAAGGGCAAGTGGCTACCACATGTTTCGCGTCCACTGTCGGGATTCCGCATCTCTTCGCCAGTGCTTTGACTCCGATGTGGAGCGACTCGTGCAGTTGACGAGCTCTTTGCAGGGTCCAAACGCCTTTCGCTGCGGCGTCCGCTTTATTGTTGCCGGTCTGGAAGTAGCCTTTGACTGGGTACTCTGATATTGTGGCTGACTCCGAGGTCGGCTGCTTGCGAAACGGAAGGTGGATGCTTGTCGGCTCTGTCCCTAGGTGTTTCAAGGCGAGTCTCCTGCCTTTCATGATGAGACTGGCGATGCATTCGATTCCCGGGGAAAATGCACGAGCGGGTCTTCCGAGGACCACCCATTGGATTGGTCGGGCTTTTTCAGCAAGTCCTTGGGCCACTGCTCCCACTCCCCCCTTCGGTGTAAAGTGGACGTACAGGTCCAGTGGCATGGCTGGGTTCCACCTGGCAAGCGTGCCAGTGGACATCTGGTTTTCGATGAAGTCGAGGGAGCTCGTTGCTTGTGGTGTCAGCTCCTTGGGATCCCAGGGGTTCTTCCCTTTCAGGAGTTCGTACAGAGGGTCCATGACCTCGGGAGGAATCAGGACAACGTTGCGAAGCCACTGCAGCGATCCCACCAGGCGTTGCACGTCGTGGAGCGTCTTGACGTCTCGGTTGACCTTCATCTCGGGGGGTGTCACGTAGGAGCTTGTGATTCCTACTCCCAGGAAGGTCACGCAGGGTCCTCTCTTGATCTTTGCGCTCGCGATCTCGAAGCCGTTGGCCTGAAGGGTCTCTGTGATTGTGGTCACCAGGTCATCTACTTGGCTTGTTGATGGTGCTGCAACTAGGATGTCGTCCATGTACTGGATGATGGTTGCGGTGGGATTGGAGTGTCGGACCGGCGTCAGTGCTTTGTCCACGGTGATCTGGCATATGGTCGGGCTGTCGACTAGGCCTTGTGGAAGCACTCTCCATTGGAAGCGAAGGTTGGGTCGCTCGCCGTTCCGAAACGCCACGGAAAAGGCAAATCGTTCTCTGTCCTCAGGGTGCAGGGGTATTGAAAAGAAGCAGTCCTTGATGTCCAGTACTGCGCACGGCTGCCCTTCGGGGATGGCTGAATTCGCGGGTAGCAGTGTCTGGACTGGACCCAGGGGTCGGATTGTCTTGTTCACCTCTCTCAGGTCGTGGACGAGACGATAGCCTTGTCCGGACCTCTTGGGGATCACGAATACAGGGGTGTTCCATGGGCTGGTGGAGGGTTCTATGTGACCCTTTTGCAGTTCGCGGTCGACCAGTTCCAGCAAGGCTGCCATTCGAGGCTCTGTCAGGGGCCACTGCTCAACCCATACAGGGTCTGATGATTTCCAAGTCAATTTGATTGGCAGCAGGGGGTGCACGGCAGTGGCCTTCAGGATAGGTTTGTAATCCGAAATCCGAGCATGGAAAGGACGTCCCGTTTCCCCGGGGCCGGGATGCTTGGAGTGAGGGTGCTGGCAGGGAAAGCTGTGCCGGCTGGGGACAGCTCGCTGAGTTGCTGCCCTTCCTCGGAAGCCTGGACTAACGCGGTCGTCCTGCCATTCCTGCTTAAATACAGTCCGCCCCGACCCATCAAAAAGCATGCGGCTTATTTGCATAGTATCAAAAGTGAGCAGATCGTTATTGCTAGAAAGGTCATCCTCGAGAGTGGGTACTACAGCTGAGTTGATCCCTATTTCTGAAATCGCTTTGGCTTCTTTTGGGTTAACCGGAGTATATGCCCTTTGTTGGTTCCCCCGCGCTCCGGCAACCCCCCCCCGGGAAAGTGTGCATGGAGGCTGCTGGTGCCCGGTCCCCACAGGCTGCTTTTATTTTTCCCCAATCGCTGAGTTTGTGTTGCAATTGTTTCTCGATATTGTTTAAATCTTTATTCGGTTTCGCTCGAAACCGCATTAATTCTACTCTCTCGGTCTGGGCTCGGGCTCTCTCGGGGGGTCTGGGCTCGGGCTCGGGAAGGGGTGGAACGCGCCCGGCCCCCGAGTATTCCCGCCTTCAATCCGATTGCTCTCAGAGGCGGTTTGCGTCGCGGCCCCCACCCCCGGCTTTGGTGTAGCTAATAAACGTATACGCACGGCTTCCCGCGTCTCCTGTTCTTCTAACGTCTTGCGTAGGGCCTTTTCTACTTTCCCCCACGCTTTCAGGTTTTTACCACTGCCTGCGGACTTTGAGTCCTCTGCTGAGGCGGCAGTGCACTTCTCCCGCGCTTCCCAATATAATATATTTACCGGACGTTCGATCGTCCCCAGCTCTAGGAGCCTTGCAATAGCAAGAGTAGAGTTCCTGAGCTCACCTTTAATTCCCCATTGCTCATGAGCCTGACTTACGACCTTCGCTGTGGATTCCATGGTCCAAGCTGGTCCGGGAGGCGTCCCCCCCCGCTGCGATCAGTCCTGCTGTCGCAGCCGCCGTCCTCGTTCCAGGAGTGTTCCCCGTTCCCCGGGCGCAAGCCGCTGTCCCGGGTTCCGGCACCAAATGTTGCCTTTTGGATCAAGGCAGGCGACCTGGTTCTGAGGTACAGCTCGACAGCCCTCTCTCTAGGGCCGTTCGGGCCAATGACATACGCAGACACCAATGTGGTGGACGGTCAAAGGCCTTTATTACTTCTTCTCATGGGGTCTTATAGTCTTAGGGGTCTCTACGTCAAAAAGGGGTTTGTCCTTCTTACCTATGGTTAGTAGGGGATGGAAAAGTACTGGGTAAGGGATGGAAAGTTACTGGCTTCAGTGGGGCAACATTCCTATTGTTAGTGGGACCACATTCCTATGTTAATTTCTTATCTACGAGTACCTGAGGGTCTTATCTATGGGGAACCGAAGGTCCTAGCTTCCCGTGACATCGCGAAATCTTCCGCAGCGCCTCTTCCCTAGCTACCACACATGTGATCTGGAATCTCCTGGGATGATGCGTGGTTGGGTCTGGATGGCTTTTGATTTGTTGTCTTTGTGCGGGGCCTGACCACGCTCCTCTGGAAGTTTCCCGAGCGCTGCTGGTAGCGCTGCTGACTCTGGGGTTTTTGGTAGGTGTTACAGGAGTTTCAGGTAGGTGACCTATCTAGGCAGTCCTTTATAAAATGTCCAAAGTCTCCACAGTGAAAGCAGCGGGCCTGGTCTTTGGAAGCCACTACTGCAAATGCACCAGAAACTCCTTCAGCAATACCCTTAGCAACTGCTTGGGCCACTGTGTTTTCAGTGGACAAATGACATGTACAGCTTTCCACCATTTGTTCTATGGTAGGTTCTGTATCTAAGGGTAGGGCCCTCAGAATTGTTTTACATTGTTCATTAGCATTACTCATCACAAGTTTACACAACAGGTCCTTTCTTGCGTCTGTGTTCTCTGGTTTTCCAGAGCATCCTTAATTCTGTCCACAAATTTGATAAAGCTTTCATCTACTCCTTGTTTAATATAACAGAAGTGTTGGGTAGGAATAGAGCCATCTGGAGTAAGAAGAAAGGAGGTTTTTGCTGCAATAGCCAAGTCATGTACTGCTGCGTCAAGCAAGGTGTTAGCTTGGTCAGAGGGTTTCTGTAAATCCCCTTCTCCAGCCAGCTGTTTGAGTGTAAAATCTGGCCTATTTGCATCTTTAGCATAGCTGTCTGATAATGTTTTTAACTGTCTTTTCCAATGCCTTTCTCATAGCATATATTCTTCCAGGGAAAGAAGGCAGTGGGCAATATTTTTAACATCATGAGGCACTAAAACATGCACTGAGAAAATAGCTTCTAGGAAATTTCTAAAAATATGTGAACTTCTACCATATTCTTTTGCCACTTCTCAAAGTTGTATGAGCTCTTTATTTGTATTAGGTTCCCATGTTATTTTAGTGGAGACACCACCTCTTCTTCCCTTTATATAAATTACTGGGAAGGCAGAAATTCTCTGAGCCAGTTCCCAATCCCATACCCGAGTTGCTTCCATCTTGATAAAAGCCCATGGATCAATGTCCTCTGTATCAGAATTGGACTCGCTGTCAGTACTGTCCTCAGAGGAGGAGGAGTGAGAGTGAGCAGGCAGTGCACTATGCTTTTTCTGGCATGTTGGAGTGAGATTTTGCAGGGGTGTAGGGGACTGAAGAGGGTGTGAGGAGGCACATGGCAGAGCTTGGCTAGAAGGAGGCAGCAGTGGAGCGGCAATGGCAGCGTTATGGGTGGAGAAGCCTGCACAGAATTGATGCGTGTGGAGAAGTGGGGTGCCACTGTGGGGGGTCTCGGAGGTGCTTTTCGGGGGGCCCTGAGGGTGGGTGGGCGCCTGCAAAGCTGGGGGATGCAGGCAAGGGTGAAGTGGAGGAGAGGAGGTGGTAGGATTGGGAGGGGCTGTGCTGCCACAGCGGGCATGACAGGTTATACGGCGAGGTTCGCAGGAGCTAATGAGACAGAGTAGAGATCCATTCTGAATTAGGTGAAGTGTCTAGCAGCGGTGAAAAGTCTGTGAGGCCAAAGCTGAAGGAAAAACTCGCATGCCGAGACAGCAAGGAGACAGAGAAAGAAAAACAGAAAAGACCAGGAAGTCAATTTGCCCCCGACCTAGGAATTCCTTTGATAAAGAAGAACTGTCGATAAATGTCACGCGGAATGAATATGTATGAACCTATTGTGAAACTGTATGCATATGCATTTGGAAGGGAGGATAAAAGGAGACCTGAGATCTTCAGGGGTACACATGCCTTTTGAGGAGAATTTTCTCCGCATGCGTCCGGCGCCGTAAATAAACATACCGGGCTTTACAACTTTTATAAAGTTGTGAGGTTTCTTCTTTTCTCCTCAAAACATTATGGCGAGCCAGCCAGGAGTTCTCTGTCCCCGCAGGGGCAGGGGGGATAGATGGACCTCCAAGGCGCGCCCTAGGATTTTTTTCCTGGTGGGGCTCCGCTTGTCTCAACTTGCCACCTGCAAGGACAGACAACGACCCGCTGGCCTGCGGAGGAAGATACGGTATGTACTGAGGGGCTCCCGGGGAAGGGAAAGGAGAGCAAGGGAGTAAACCACCCAGAGACGTCTGGGTTCAGCTGATGGAGTAGCTGTAGAGACGGGGTTCATCGTTCTTATAGAGCGGAACCGCTAGAGGCTCTGGGGGTGAGCCGGGTGAACCCGTGTATGTGTGTATTGGGGGTTCGTTGTTCTGATAGAACAGAACTGCTGAGCCCGTGTGTGTTTTGTTTGTGTGTGTGTGTGATGTCCGGACACTGTGTTGCTGTATGGTTAATGTGTGCATTGTGTGGTCAGTGCACTGTGTTTGTAATCGTGCAAGTGATAAGTGTATGGTGTATAAAAGAGAGTAAATCTACAGTGCCCTACAGTGCGGGGGGGGGGTCAGTACTACCCGTGTTTGACGCAGCCAAGTGAGGCCTGAGGCACCGGCTGCAGCAGGCTGCGGGGGCAGGGAGAGAAGTGTCCTGCGGAGAAGCGAGTGGAGGAATGTCAGTGATGGTATTTATCGTGTTTAAATGTAGTGATTTGTGTAGATTTGGTACATTTTAACCATGAGTAGGAGCTCAGAGAGTTCCTTTGCCTTGGATGTTTGGACTTGATCTCTAGACTGTGTGCTGTTATTTTGATTGTGTCCAGGAAAAATTGATGTGAGTAAATGCCGAATTATGGTATGCTTTGTTGTGTTGAGAAAAGTGAACACTTTGAGAAATATGCCCTTTCCCAGTGGTTTTGTGTGGTGATTTTCTTCCGCTGCATTGTGGTAATTTGATTCTCAGATTGTATAGTAGTGTTTGTGGAGATTTTAAGATTTTGTCGCAACAAGAGTAGCATCTTACACAGGAGAACTATAGTACGGTGATTTCTGCTTAACTACGATAAAGCAAATTAAAGGAATTCCAAGAATTCTCCCCCTCACAGCAATTCAAGCCTTGGCTCTAGTGAATTTGAGATAAAGGGGGGGGGGGGCGTGTGTCTGTGGGCATATCAGAGTTTCGGCTGTGACTAGCACAGCCTTTTTGCAAAGCAGTAAAACAAGTGTAAGTAGACACAGTGCTTAATTAGATTGTGCAAGAAGAGAACTAGAAAAGACTGATATTTTGTAAAACAGAGTTTATATAGAAGAGATGAATGAGATGAATTAGTTAATGAGACTTATGAGATTTATGAGACTTCACTTGGTACTGCAGTAAGTCTGGACTGGAAACAATCTGCTGTAGGGATTTAGAGTTCTCTGTAACAAACAGAAGAGCCTGCCTTTGTGGGCGATTTTGGGGAGCCTTTGGTGCATCAAGAGGCTAGCATGCTGTGTGAGGTGACAGTGGCTGTCCCCTGGGCACAGGGACAGCTCTGGCTGCCCCGTCTCCCCAGGGAACACGGGAATGGCCTGTGGGCAAAAGCTGGATGTGCAGTTATTATTGCAGTGTGGTGTTTATGAGAAACGCTGGTATTGCTGTTTTGCTGTTCTAATAAGTGTCAGGGCACATGCCCCGAGTGTAAATTAGAGGTTTCTGGTCAAGCGGATTCAGAACATAAGGTCTTAGAGCTTGTGTGTGGGAATCACATCTGATACCTGCCACCTGGAGCTGTGTGTATAGGAGGAAAACTGAGAAACTACTGTGAAGGTGTCTGTAAAAAGGTTTGAGTGGAAACGAGATAGGGCAAGGAGAAATAAATAATGAGAACTGACCAGAGCAAAGAGGTTCCTAAGTTAGCCCCTTTTGGGAGGGGCTTACTGGGAGGAGGTTGCCAGTAAGAGCAGCTCAGAAAATAAAAAGATTTATAATACTTCATTGCTGTTAGTACTGTTTTATAATAGGAAGATAAATGGGAAAGAGTTTTTGTATGCTGAAATGTCTTTTTGTTTTAAGAAATCACCCAGAATGGCAAAGAGACTGTGAGATCAGACCGCCCTCTGGTCTTGGCCCTTGAAAAGGAAAACAAGGCAAAGAGAAAGCAAATCAAACATGTTGTTCAGCATGCAGCATAAGATAGCAACGTATGAAATCAGGCAAAGATTATCATGCTGAAATGCAAAGCAATCACAGTTCGCAAAATGAGTACATATGATTTGCTAAAGGCTCCTCCTAAGGTAAGGGAGGAAGGGTAAAGATGACCTCCCCAAAAGGGAAGAATTTTTGTCGACACAAGGGTCATATATTCAGTTTTAAATAAAGCTTTAGTACCTGTGGAGAATGTTTATGTTGTAGTGTGGGGAATGAACAACTGGCCAGTCTGAGAAGGCATACTTGTGCAAACCTTTAAAGTAACATGTGTACTATGTGTACCTAAAAGCTTTTGTACAATTCGCTCAATTCGCTAAACATTCTCAAATGAGAAAGGCTACTCTGGAGGCAAATAATATAAAGATGTTAGGCTTAACATTAATAGACACTGAATATCAGAAAGACATTAGTAAGGAGATATTAGAATAAGTAAGTAAGTGTTTTCAAGGGTATGGGCCTCTGCTGTACCAGGGAGAGTGAAAGATGCTCCCCCATGAGCATCAAGCTTAAGGAAAGAACACAACTAGTGAGAACTGAATAGTACCCTCAAAAGGAAGATAAAGAAGGAATCAGCCCAATAACTGATAGTACTGGATTAAGGGCTGTCAATAAGATAACACAGAATTTATACCCTGTGGTAGCAAATCCATATACTTCACTAACTTGTTTAACACCTGAGCTAACCTGTTTCACTGTTTTAGGCCTAAGAGATGCCTCCTTTTGCCTCCCTATCCACGAAGCCAGCCAGAAAATTTTTGCATTCAAACACAAGCTCACATAGTCCATGTGCCTGAAGGCTTCAAGATTCCCCACTCCGATTGGAGAACAGCTTACAAAGACCCAGAGTCCCGGGAAGCTCCACAAGAGGAAAGGAGGCTGTTGCAGTACGTGGACGATCTTCTAGTAGCCACTCGGATGAGGGAAGCAAGAGAAGCCTGGACGGTAAGCCTTTTGAATTTCCTAGGGCTCCAAGGATGCAGAGTCTTAAAGGAAAAGGCACAGGTAGTGAAACAGAAGGTAATCTACCTGGGGTATGAAGTGAGTGCTGAGCAGCAGACTTTAAGGCAGGGAAGCCCTATGCCAAACCCTGAAACCCCAGACAATGAAAGAACTCCGAACCTTTTTAGGCATGGCAGGGTAGTGCCAGCTGTGGGTTTATAATTATGGACTGTTCGCCAGATCCCTCTATACTCTTATTGCCGATGGAAACAGAGATCTCCAGTGGACAAGAGACGCCACACACGCCTTTCACCAGCTAGAGAGTGCCCTCATGTCGGCTCCAGCTTTGAAACTTCCAGGTGTAAGTCAAGCATTCTTTCTATTTTTCCACGCAAGGCATTGCCCTGGGAATACTGGCTCAAGACTTGGGTCCATACTTGAGGGTAGTTGCGTACTTCTCTAAGCAACTAGATGCAACAGCCAAAGGATGGCCAGGTTGCCTCAGAGCTGTAGCAGCAGTTGTGCTGAATATTCAAGAGACACGCAAGTTTACCCTGGGACAAAAATGACTGTGCTAGTGTCCCACACAGTGTCCGCAGTACTGGAAGTAAAGAGTGGCCACTGGCTTTCACCACAGAGGTTTCTGAAATACCAGGCCATCATGGTAGAGCAAGATGATGTAGAGATAGTGGTGACTAATATTGTCAACGCAGCTTCTTTTCTCAGTGGAATCAAGGAGAAGCAGTACACCATAGTTGCCTAGAGACCATTGAAGCTACCTACTCCAGCTGCCCAGACTTAAAGGACACTCCTTTGGACGATGCAGAGACCTGGTTCACTGACAGGAGCAGCTACATTGCCAGTGGAAAGCGACATTGCTAAGTTCACAGTGACTACCTGCAGAGAGCTAATAGAGTATGGACCCTTACCAACAGGTACCTCTGCACAGAGTGCTGAGATAAATGCATTTACCCATGCCTTAGAAATAGCAAAAGGCATTCAGAGTTGTGCATGCACATGGAGCCATCTGGAAGGAGAGGGGACTGCTGACCTCACAGGGAAAGAAGAGACAATCCAGCTGCTGGAAGCAGTTCAGCTACCTGAAAAGGCATATTAAGGGCATATTAAGGCACACCAGAGAGTGAGCTTAAAATTGGAGGAAAGAAATGAGCTGGCGGATGGAGAGGCAAAGAAAGCAGCAAAGGGTGAGGTACAGATTTTCCTCGAAGGTAAGCCATAATACAATAATACTAATAACTAGAGACGTACAACTGCAAGGGGTGGACTACCATTGAAAGAGAGCTAGTAATCCCTTCCCATTTTCGTGGTTACTAGTGAAGGAAGGGCACTAGAAAACACACTAGGGCCCAACTACTTAAAATCCTTTTATAGAGTGTGGCTCCTTTCTCAAAATAACCAAGGCTGCCAGTGATACAGAGTGCATTGAAATGAAGTGTTGACTTTGAAGTAGTAGCTTCCACAGGCTTTCTAGAACACACATCTGATTGAAAGAATCGTTGTATCATTGTCAGGAATTTATATGCCACTATCACTCAGGTGAGCTGATAACGTGATCCTTACCTCCAGACTAACCTCAAAATACCCCCCCGGGCCAAAACTCGGTCAGACTGGGAGAGGCCATGGGCCTGTACAGCAGTGGCAAATTGACTTTTCAGAACTCTCAAGGAAAGGGGGGTGTCAGTATTTACTGGTATTAATAGATACATTTTCAGGGTGGCCAGAAACATTCCCCACCAGAACTGTCAAAGCTCAAGAGGTGACCAGATTATTTTTACAAGAAATAATACCACGCTTCAGAGTTCCAGCCACAATATCCTCAGGTAAAGAATCACATTTCATTTCCAAAATAGTGCAACAGATTAATAGCCATCTGGAGCAGGGAGTTAGATAGCCTGGGGATGATGTATATGTTAGGTCTCTTACAGAGAAGACTTTGGAACCACAGTGGGAGAGACCACTGCAAGTACTTCTCACCACCTTCACTGCAATCAAAATCAAGGAGCAGAATGCCTGGATCCATCACTCTCGGGTGAAGAAGGCCCTGAGGCCCCTTCAGGAGTGACACCAGGTGGCAATGAACTGAGACTAAAACTTACTCAGGCAAAATGAGTATATTGCGGTCGGGAGTAGTTCATACTTTAGTTTACAGGATTGTTTTGTATGGAATTATAACTGAAGTTTTAGGACTAGAGAGTACCTCTACCCAAAGCAATGCTGAATGGCCTTGGTCCCTGGCATTTAATCAGTATACTGGATCCATGGGAAACTAGCCAGTGACAGATTTCAAAAGTACTGCCAAAGTAAGGAAGTATGAAAAGGCCGGGGACCAAGACCACAAGCTGATAGTAGAAGCACTTAGTATAGTTCAAGATAATGTGTCTTTAGCTTTCAGTTGTTTACAAGCACAGTTATGGATACAAGCAACAGCAGCTCTGATCATATGGGAAAGGGGTGAAGGTAATTTTCCAGCTGAAATTCAAGAAATTGTGTGGGATAATGCAATTGATATTGAAAGGAAGTTTCAATCCGGGTGGACTATGGTGAATTTCACCTATGATCCTGTTTCTAATATGGCCACTGCCTTTGTGCTTACCATACGTTATGCCCAAGATGTGTGTTTGGACACTGAACAGAGTATTTGCCACTTTGAAATTCATCCAGTCACTGACCAGAAAACTGTGATCGTATATACTGGAAAAGGGTGTATGCTTGAGAACTGCTTGTGCTGCTGTACAAATTGATAGCAATGATGTTATTCTGTCTAGTAGAAACCATTCTAATCTCTGTATTTGTAATTTTGTTAAGATTATTGGGTGTGATTTTTCGTATTTGGTACCAGTAACATCCCACCAGCTGATTAAAGCCACTTACACAATGTATCACAGACTACCACCTACCCCTATTGGGATGAACCTTACATTGGTAAAACAATTAATTCAGCACCAAGACCTATTGGAAGTCTTGAAAGAAATCCAAGAAATTGGAAAGAAAACCTTAATTACTGTCCAACATGATACAAAGGAGATAACCAGAGTTCTACAAAGAATAAAACAAAATATGGATCATCACTGGTGAGATGTGATCTTTGGGTGGTCACCGACTGCAAATGGAATCTTTAATAAGTTGTGCCACCCCGTTGTAGTTTTACTAATATTAGTTGATATAAGCTTATCTATTATATTGTTAATTTGGAACTGGAGAATACTACAACGAATGGCTGTACTAACCTCTTTATCAAACGTACATAGTGAAGCATTAAAAGACACTTATTGTCATGAAGGTTTTCATTAAGTAAAAGAATTTACTTATTTCCTAGGAAAGGGGGGAATGAGACAGAGTAGAGATCCATTCTGAATTAGGTGAAGTGTCTAGCAGCGGTGAAAAGTCTGTGAGGCCAAAGCTGAAGGAAGAACTCGCATGCCGAGACAGCAAGGAGACAGAGAAAGAAAAACAGAAAAGACCAGGAGGTCAATTTGCCCCCAACCTAGGAATTCCTTTGATAAAGAAGAACTGTCGATAAATGTCACGCGTAATGAATATGTATGAACCTATTGTGAAACTGTATGCATATGCATTTGGAAGGGAGGATAAAAGGAGACCTGAGATCTTCAGGGGTACGCATGCCTTTTGAGGAGAATTTTCTCCATATGCGTCCGGCGCGCCATAAATAAACATACCGGGCTTTACAACTTTTATGAAGTTGTGAGGTTTCTTCTTTTCTCCGCAAAACACTGCGGCGGGCGGGCAGGCAGGGACAAAACCGTCTGCTGTGGCAGGAATGGTAGTAGGGGTGGAGAGACCCATGGTAGGGGTAAGAGTCTTGGCGACAGAGATGGGGGTACCCGCAGCAGGCTGCACAGCGAGGTTGGAGTGAGGGGGAGCCAAACCCGATCGAAACTGGTGCAGTTACACTCGAAAGTAGCCCAGGGGGAGGGTGCAAGCAGCATGCCATGGATTGTCACTGACATCTTTTCATAAAAATCCTTTCTTTAGGATTTTTCCCCCTTCTGAGAAGCTGTGGCCTCAGCATCAAAATGTAAACAATGGTTATCTGCTGCTGTGGAATGTAACAGGTGGATCCGTGATTGGTCTCGGGTGGATGTTTGGATTTACTGACCACTCACGGCAGAGCTGTTCTCGCTTTCTGCTGGGACACAGCTCCTTTGTTATTCTTTCCTTTTCTATTCTTAGCTTAGCTAGTCTTCTGAGAACTTTTCTCTCTATTCTTTTTAGTATAGTTATAATGTAGTATATATATCATAAAATAATAAATCAAGCCTTCTGAACATGAGGTCAACATTCTTGTCTCTCTTTCACCCTGAAAACCCTTGTGACCACTGTGACAGTGGATTTCATAACCGGTGGAGCAGACCCCGTGCTCACCGAGTCCGGGAGGGGAGCCAAAGGATAGGCTGGCCCCATGGACCCCACGGGCGCAGAGAGGATGGGTGGACGTGGTGCAAATTCCCTGTTCCCCATCCCAGGAGGGGGGCGGGGGGGGGCAAAGGTGAAGCAGCTCCCACAGAGCCAGCGTTTAGCAGGGGAGACAGGGTAGCACTGGGACCCAGAGAGAAGGGGGGATAGGGTTCAGAGACCGGTTTTTCTGAGAGAGGAGCAAAGTTATCTACCTTACTAGCATTTGAAGAGAGTCTCTGGCAGAAGAGGTAAGATCGGAATGCACTCAGCAGGGGAATGTTGCAAATAAATTGAGCTCTTTATATTTTTTCTCCACTGCTTTGGTTATAGAATGAAAAAGAGGTAAAAACAGAGTAACAGAAAAATGTTCATTAGTTTAGAAAGTATCTATTTGTGTCCCTACTGTGTCCCAAAAAGAATGTAGAGTGATAGTATGTGTATTGGTTTCTGGAAACTGGGAAATAATCCATTTTATAAATTTTTTCAAGTTAGTTTTTGAGAGATTGCCTTTAGAGAAAGAAAAGCTGTCAGTGGATAGGATTTCTAGAATTTGTTAATAGAAGTCTCTCTCATTCTGGGATTGTTTTAATTTACTGTGTTTGGATTCCATTTCGGTATAGTTCTGTTTTGCGGAGAAAAGAAGAAACCTCACAACTTTATAAAAGTTGTAAAGCCCGGTATGTTTATTTACAGCGCCGGACGCATGCGGAGAAAATTCTCCTCAAAAGGCATGTGTACCCCTGAAGACCTCAGGTCTCCTTTTATCCCTCTTCCAAATGCATATGCATACAGTTTCACAATAGGTTCATACATATTCATTCCACGTGACATTTATCGACAGTTCTTCTTTATCAAAGGAATTCCTAGGTCGGGGGCAAATTGACCTCCTGGTCTTTTCTGTTTTTCTTTCTCTGTCCACCTTGCTGTCTCCGGCAGGCATGCGAGTTTTTCCTTCAGCTTTGGCCTCACAGACTTTTCACCTCTCCTAGACACTTCACCTAATTCAGAATGGATCTCTACTCCGTCTCAGTTCCCTTTCCCCTCTCCAGCAGTAAAAAGAGAAAAAAAAAACCAGAAAAAATCCCCCAAAAGACCCAAAGTAAAAGCGCGCAAAAAAGCTTGTCTTAAAACTTACACTTCTTCAGCCAAATGGGGGTCAAAATAAAACTGCTGGTGGGTGGTCTGCCATTGTCGGACTCCTCAGGACTTAGTCCCAGATGTCGCTATGGAGGGTCGTTGGACGCTTCTTCACGTAACTTCTTCTATAACGGAGAACTTATCTTCAGGTGGTCATAACGAACCAATGTAGGAAAGACATTCTGTGCTGTTCTTGTGAGCCAGCAGAGGCTTCCTAATGATAAGGAAAGCCCCATATCTCTCCTGAGGAAGACACCAAGGTTGTCACCATGGAGACATGATGAAGGAGAGAAAGTTAAAAGATACAGACTTTAGCTGGCTCACAGAATGACATGGCTCCCTGATCACCTACTGAGAACTTTGTTTCTTTCTTGTAACCAATGGGCAGTGAATGTGTATGTTAAGTGAATGGAAATATCTCGAAAGAGTATAAAAGCAACATGTTGCTATAATACATCTCTCTTGCACCCTTCTCATGGAGTCATGGTACTTTGTGCTGTGTCATGCTCTATAACGACAAACCGAGACAGTAACAATTCAAGAAGAATGCTGATCTCTGCTGAGCTAGGGTGTAAGCATGCAGTTCAGTGCACCAATTATTAAAGCTGAGTTTTCGGGGTTTGTCTGACCCCAGCTGCCATAGGTGTCCTGGACAGAGAAGTCCCACTAAGCACAACCTGTCCAGGTGCCCTAGGCAGGCTCCCAGCTGCAGGCGAACTTATCAAGCAGCTCAGCTCTTTAAGTGAGATCAGCTCTTTCGTGAATTCAGCTCTTTAGCTATGGGCTGAGAGAGAAGAGCTGCCACTGTCACCCTGTGCAGAGACTGCCAATAAAGACACACCTGTGGAACTTAAAACAGCTTTATTGCTCGCTGCTCATATTTCTATGGTTTTCTTAAAGCAATGTGTTTAATTTTAATTGGTTAGTAACTTGTTGTTACCCAGTGCATTGGTTAGTAGTTACTAGCGTACGTGCTTGCCAAAACCTTCATTCCCTAAAGATGCTTGCATTCTTTTTCATGGGTACAAGACCATTCTCACAGATACAAATTCCTTTCTCATGGGTGCTTGTCAGGCCAGCTGTTAGCTGTACTTAGCCGAAATAGCAGGCCTGAGCCATGATTTTACAAGGGTAACAAGGCTCTTATTTTATAAGGCATTACCTATATGCAGCAGCAGTCTGATTAAATGGTGGCTGAATTCCTGTTGAACCAGTGGTCCTTGATTTGTGGAAAGAAAAAAAATCCACAACTTTGTAAAAGTTGTGAAGCCAGTATGATTATTACAGCACTGGACGCATGTGAGGAGCACTCCCCTTAAAAGACATCTGTACCTCTGGGAACTCCAGATTCTTTTTTTATCTCCCTTACTAATCCATATGCATGGCATTGCACAATAGGTTCATACATATTAATTTTACTGATTTCACGTTACACTTGCAGCTAGTTACCCTTGCAGCTAGGTTTTTATCAGAAAGTACAAAAAGAACTCCTGGGTCACCCTGCCCTGTCTCCCGCAGCCTCTTCATCTGTTTCAAAGTCCAAGGGCCCCCCCTCTTATCTCTGTCCTTTGGCTGAAGCAATTTCTTTGAGCACAGGTTTTTTGTGAGAACAGGCAGTCAGACCAAACAGCTATGTTTGCAAGCTACAGACTGAATTCAAAGAGGTTTCTACTCTGGAAAATTTCCACTCTGTCTCATCCTGTAGAAGGGTCTGGTCCTTCTCTGAAGGTCCAGTGATGGTTATGTAGTTCTTGTCCTCTGGGAATCCAGTGGGTAAGGCTGCTTGTGGTGTTCCAACCCTCAGATTATATCCAGATAGGAATGCTTCGTTCCTCCCCTTGGGTGGAGCATCTCGCAATGGGATGATGTAATTTTATGAGTCATGCTGGGAGACCTTGATGACCCATTAGCAGAAGATAG
The DNA here is from genome assembly GCF_028018845.1 of Melospiza georgiana. NCBI lineage: Eukaryota > Metazoa > Chordata > Aves > Passeriformes > Passerellidae > Melospiza > Melospiza georgiana. The sequence continues at coordinate 5,601,124 of NC_080464.1, read as the reverse complement.
CCCCTGGAGGGAATTATCAGGGATGAGTAATGGAGGAGATAAGGAACACTGCCCCACCTGTTTTAACAGGTTATGAAGACGGCAATAGAATACATACTTTTGATTACATCTTACATTGTAACCTAATACACAATTTTCACTGATTAATCATGGATATTGATTTTGAAATCAGATTTACTTGCTTCACCAGAGATCAGGTTTTCAGCACCCACTATATCTACAGTTACATGTTACTGAACTTTTTGTTTTCTGTATGTTTTATGGAGCAAATTAATTGTACTTTACAGCATAAGGCAATCTTCACCTACAGTATAGTACTGAAAATTTTAAAAAAGCAGTATTGTGGAAAATAGAGACCATTACATTTGATAGATGACGTGTGCATGTATTACTCATGTATTCTGCATACCCCAAAGACAAAACTGTAGTTTTTACTGTACTAAAATCCCACTCTAGAAGACTATAATTCCCTCCTATTGATACCTTGAGAAGGCTGACCTAGAACAGAGGCTAGACAGTGTTAAAGAATAAAGTAGGTATTTATTAAAAGGCCTCAATGGATGCACCTTGGGCAGCACAAGATCTAGGCCAGGACTACATGCAAGATGAACCCAAAATGGTCACAAAATGGATGACCAGTCAGGTGGTCTCACACGTTTATAAATTCTGATCCATTAACATATTGGAGTTAATTGTCCAATTATAGCTTTAGCTTATGAAATTCTATCTTCCTTGCTTTTCTCTTTTCATTTCACTGTTGTTCATGCTCTTGGGCCTGAAATTTGTACTGGTTGTCCTTGGTCCCAAGCTAGAAAATGAATTGTTTTGTCTACCTACTCTGTGAAGGGAGCTTACCAACACTTAAAATGAAGCTCAGAACTACTGAATCATTAAAACCGAAAATCATGGACAAAAACTCTCTAACTAGTCAAAGTTAGAAAGTGGTATGTTTATTACGCCAGCGGGTGCCATGGGGGGGCATCGTCCCCGAAATATGTGACCACACTGCGCAAAGATTTTTGCCTTCTATTTATTTTCGAAAATAACACATATGCATAACCCCAGCATCTCCCATCCCTGCTTTTTATTGAAATGAGGTTATTAGTCCTTTACGCGTGCACAATTCTTCTCTTGACTTGGGTCGGTGGTCTTGAATTGGGTCAGTGGTCCCAGGGATGAAGTCAGGAAGGTCTTCATCGGGTCTCTTTGACCCTCTGGCACAATCCAAGGCCACCTGCTTCCTGATGGAGTGACGTACAGTCCAGGTGCTGGCCATTGTTCTACTGGTTTCAATATGTTCCTATAATGGTTCACTTGCTCCACTTCTTTCTACAAATGAGCACATAATATATCAATTAGCTTTAGTTTAAGCATCTAATAATCATTATCGTTGAAGTATCTAACTTCAATATGAATTGGTTCTAACCCTTAGCTAAAATCTAAACCCTTTAAAATCATGATTCACTACACACTAAAATAGTACAGAATCTGAAAAATATAAAAGCTAAAACTTAAGGCATTATTATAAAAAGACATCTGATCAACATTTTTACTTCTGATAACAAAACTCAACAGTCTCACCTTCTAATAGCTAAAAAGTAGAGTATCTGGTTACATAAGTGAATCAGGTATATCAAGGTGGACTTAAATTATCCCAACAACAACAAAAAAGTCTATCTATTCTTACATAGCAATAAGATTTCACTCTTTTTTTTAGGCAATGAAAATCGTAAAACTCCGCTAATGCCTTTTCATTACACAAGTATTACTATAGCTGTATTCTCTAGAAATTTAAATATATTAAAGAAAATAGAAGTTCCATATGCTCCACTAAATTTAAGCTACCACTATTCTTTTTCTTTAACAGCCATGGCTATTGCTACCAGATGATAAATTGTCTAAACCTGGTAAGTAAGCACAATGCTTTTTCTCCAAAACCCATTGGTCTATGGAACTGCACAATGTCCACTGTGTAGGAAGGAGAACTGGAAGTTTACCAGTCCCAGTGGTCTGCCAACTCAGCCAAGTCACCCGGAACATTGGGGTCATTGACCACCAGGGACCACAAGAGAGACCCCCCCCCCCCCAAGGACAGAAGAATGCATGCTTAAAAGGGAGGTGAAATATGTTTATGATTTTAGGGAAATTATTATCATATTGTCCTAGGATGACGTTATGATGCTTGTATACCTAGTCATTGTTCTGTTTATGCTGGATATTAGGTTCTGTATCTTCAAGACCATCTCTGAAGAGCAAAGTTTTGTTTTGTTTTGTTTTGTTTTGTTATCAGTCTGCTCAATCCCCCAATGGTTGGAGGGACACAGAGACGGGGGCAGTACATAGTGCAGCTTTTGCTTTTTGCTCTTGCTTTTGATTTGCTCTGGCTCCTGCTTTGCTCCTGCTTTGCTCTTTCTTTTGCTTCTGCTTGTTAGTTAGTTTAGCTAGGCAGTCTAATTTTTCCCTGAACTGTTTTTCTTTCCCTTTTCTTGGAAGGACTCAAGCCTGCTCCAGACTGGGACCTGGGAAACACCAAGAGTTTGCACCATGTGGCTGCAGCAGCTATCCCCACCGCCGGAGGGACTGATACCAGAGCAACCACTCCCAAGAGAGACTTTCTGAATTTGTCATCTTTTTCAGAGTGGTGAAAGAGTGTTGTCATCTAGTATTGTTCATTTTGTGTGCTGGTAGGTGTTTTGCCTGTTAAATAAACAGGTTCTTTCCACTTCTCTCCAAGGAATCCTACCCAAACTGGTTGCGGGGAGGGGCCATGTGGATTTGCTTTCTGCAGGGGCCCCCTTTGGAGGTTTTCTCCCAGATTTGCCCTAAACCAGGACAAAATTTGGCACCCAATGCATGGGGCTTGAGCGAGAGTGGAAAAAACCCTGGTCTGACTGCATTTTGGTTGCCATTACTCTGCATTGGTATAAAGCAGTTAATAGCCATGTTTTTTGAATTCATAATGTCTCTTGGGGCGAAGGCTTGCATGCATTTCTGGTCCCTAGGTTTTTCTGAGATCTTAATACCGCTATGGTCCCTAAGTTTATTTTCTTATCCAGAAATAGCTTTAGTATTGTCCCTAATACATAATTTTCACAGCAGAGGGGCAGTGATCAGAATAGCTATCCGGCTGGGCTTGGTGGTAATGATTTGTAAGAAGTTTATAAATATGCTGGGGTCTGTTCCAGGTATGAATGGTTCATGGCTATGGTTATGCACCCAGTTTGTTAGAGGAGGAGCAGGGGATGAGACTTTTCAGCCTTTGCTTTCCTTCTTCTCCTCTGAATCTCTTACATCACTACTGGAGAATTTTCAGTTTCCCCTGAATGCTAGAGTCCACCTTCCCGGTATTTAATCTGGTAACCTTCCTCTATACAGTCTGCAGCTTCTCTAGAATGAGGGCTGAGATTTCTAGAGGGGCTGATGAGACCCCTGACCCAGGAGTAGACCCAGGTGTGGAAAATCTTGAGTGGTGTGGGAAATGGGAGGATATGGGCCAAATCCTGAAGGAATTCTCTGACCCTATAGTCTGGGACTTTCCACATGAACAAATTCAGAACCCAGCTGAGGTGGGGAAATACCTGAAAGAGAAGTACCAGGATGACCCTAAGGAAAAAAAGATCATTGCAGCAAGCTGGGCACACTGCTAGATACTGTAGGGCAGCAGACAGTGGAAGGGGGGCAGGGAGATAAGCCAAAAGCTATTCCAGTCACTCAGGCTAAAGCCAGCACCCCAGGCTCGAAGCCAGCAGCTAAACCAGACAGTGAGCCTAAGCCAGCAGCTAAACGAGACAATAAGCCTCAACCAATGGCTATTGCTACCAGCACTAGAAGAGGAACGTACACATACAAGACTGATTGACCAGTGGATGATGATCATGATGCAGGAGAACGACCCTCAATGCTTCCTGACATAAAATCAGGAGTCAAAGCAACAGGCACAAGACCAGAAGACAATACTGAGTCCTTTTCCCTGAAGGACCTTCATGGCCTAAGGAAGGATTGCACTCAATGACCTGAGGAATCCATAATTAGTTGGTTAGTCTGTCTTTGGGGTGCTGCAGGCGAGGCTACAATTCTGGATGGCACTGAGGCGAGGCATTTGGGATCCCTGTCACATGATCCTGTCATCGACCAAGGAATGATGAGGGCAGCTAACACTCACAGCTTCTGGGCATGGGTCTTGAAAAGTGTAGCACAAAGATACCTCTGTGCAAATGATCTCTATATGCAGCAAATCCAGTGGAAGACCATAGAACAAGGGATCCAACGCCTGAGAGAAATGGCAATGGCAGAAATTATCTTTTCAGAGGACATAAACACTAGGAATCCAGACTTGGCACCATGCACATCTGTGATGTGGCGACAACTTGTATGACTTGGGCCACATGAATATCCTTCTACTTTGGCCATTATGAAGCAGGATGACAGGGATGAGACCGTGCTTGATATGGCAAAGAATCTCCTAGCATATGCAGATGGTGAACATGGCCCAACACATGCCAGAATTGCAGCGGTGGAAACACGCCTGCAGATATTAGAGGACAAGATAGAGGAGAATCATAAGAAGTTCAGAGAGGAGATTAAAGAAGACCTTCTCCAAATCTCAGTAGTACAGATCAGAGGCTCTGGTAACCAACGCAGACGTTCCCCAGATGGAGAGAGAAGGTACACCCCACGAGCTGAGCTGTGGTTCTTCCTGCGTGATTGCAGAGAAAACATGAGGAGATGGGATGGAAAATCTACTGCTGCTCTGGCCCAATGGGTGCATGAATTGAAGGAAGGTGAGGCTCAGAGAGGAAGTTCCACCAAAAGGGAAGCAGCTCCAGTTGCCTGTAGCCGAACTGCCAAGTATGATGATGACATGTCCGATCCCCTTGAAGGAACATCCAAGACATATGACCAAGGAAAGAAGGATAACCAGGCTTAGAGGAGCCCTGCCTCTAGCCAGGTGGAGGCTAGGGAAAACCCTGTTTTCTGGACTGTGTGGATTCGTTGGCCTGGCACATCGGAACCACAAGAATATAAAGCTTTAGTCGATACTGGTGCGCAATGCACATTAATCCCATCAAGACATGTGGGGACAGAGTCTGTTTCTATTGCTGGTGTGACAGGGGGATTACAAGATTTCACTTTGGTGGAAGTTGAGGTGAGCCTGACTGAAAATGAGTTGAAGAAACAGCCTATTTTGGCTGGCCCAGAGGCACCATGTATTCTGGGCATAGTTTACCTCCAAAGTGGGTATTTCAAAGACCCAAAAGGACTCAAGTGGGCATTTGGGATAGCGGCTACAGTGACAGAGGGCATCCAGCAATTGAACACCTTGCCTGGAATGTCCGAGAATCCATTTGCAGTAGGATGCCTGACGGGAGAAGAGCAACAGGTACGAATTGCCACTTCCACAGTGCATCGCCGACAATATAGAAGAACTTGAGATGCTGTGATTCCCATCCACAAGATGATCCGAGAGCTGGAGACACAAGGCATGGTCAGCAAAATCCACTCACCCTTCAACAGCCCCATTTGGCCTTTGTGTAAATCTGAAGGAGAATGGAGATTGACTGTGGACTACCGTGCACTGAATGAAGTGACTCCACTGCTGAGCGCTGCCATACCAGATATATTAGAGTTCCAGTACGAGCTTGAGTTCAAGGCAGCAAAGTGGTATGCCACTATAGATATGGTCAATGCATTTTTCTCCATTCCTCTAGCAGCAGAATGCAGGCCTCAGTTTGCTTTCATGTGGAGGGGAGTGCAGTACACCTGGAACCAACTGCCCCAGGGGTGGAAGCACGGTCCTATCATCTGCCATGGACTGATCCAGACTGCACTAGAAAGGGGTGAGGCTCCAGAACACCTACAGTATATCGATGACATCATTGTGTGGGGGAACACAGCCACAGAAGTGTTTGAGAAAGGAGAGAAAATCATCCAAATCCTCCTGGGAGCTGGTTTCGCCATCAAAAAGAGCAAAGTAAAGGGACCAGCTCATGAGATTCAGTTCCTGGGAGTAAAGTGGCAAGATGGACGGCGTCAGATTCCTACAGATATCATTAACAAGATCACAGCTATGTCTCCACCAACAAACAAGAAGGAGACACAAGCTTTCCTAGGTGCCATAGGCTTTTGGAGAATGCACATTCCTGAGTACAGTCAGATTGTGAGCCCTCTTTACCTGGACACCCTCAAGAAGAATGATTTCCACTGGGGTCCTGAGGAGCAACAAGTCTTCACCCAGATCAAGCAGGAAATCGGTCATGCGGTTGCCCTTGGCCCAGTCAGGACGGGACCAGAGGTGAAGAATGTGCTCTACTCTGCAGCCGGGAACCATGGTTTGTCCTGGAGCCTTTGGCAGAAGGTGCCTGGGGAGACTCGGGGTCGACCACTGGGATTTTGGAGTCGAAGCTACAGAGGATCTGAAGCCAACTACACTCCAACAGAGAAAGAAATCTTGTCTGCCTATTGTTGTCCGATTGATAAATGACACAAAACTCGGATAAGTTTTGTGGGTGCTTTATTAAGGGCCCGGGGAACTGGGGGACTCACGTCCCAAAGTCCGAGCCCCCAAATTCACGTATGGGTGCTTCCCTCTTATACATGAGATTCACAACAAAGTCTCCAAGGAACAGTTTCCCGCTCCCCTTGCCTGGTCACAGACCCCTTGTGATACATTCCTTGGTTCACAAACAAGATCATTAATCCTCTGCTTATCTTATTCTAAGAGCATTGTATGCTGCCTCTAGACAGGTTAGCATTCTTACTTTCTTGCACTAGTTTAATTATTATTAAATCTCTAAGACTACCTGCTAGGTAACACACAAAACCCAACACACAATTTCAACGGCTACAAAACTACTTTTTAACAAACCAGTTCACACACAAATCACTATAATTAAATACTTTGCTAAATTTCATTTCTTTTCCAACATTTCCCCCCTTTTGAGCATCCTTCAGTCCTGCTGCAAGGATGCTCAATCAACAGTATTGACAGTAACATCTTCATAACGAGGTGGGGAGTGTTCTTCATTCTGCCGCCCGCGGGTCATCGCCTTCAGCAACCGGAGAGATCGCCTCTTTTCCTTTTCGATCACACCTAAGAGGCATCTATATACAATCCATATAGTCACTAAAAATACTAAAAACATTAGTACATACTGTATAGCAGACGTAATCCAGCCAGACAGGTGAAGCCCCAAAGAATCAAATACTGCTCCTATCCAATTATGCTGTGCTTCCCTTTCAATTTCCTTGGTTTTTGTTTCCACTTCTGCCAGTTGAGAAATATCTTTCTCAACTTCAAGTGTAACATTTGGAATGTGTACACAGCAATGATCTATTCTCCTACTCAGGTAACCACAAACTCCATGTTCCTTTAACAGTAGCAAATCCAATGCCATTCTGTTTTGTAGGGTCATTCTTGATGTAGCTTGCAATTGCAAATTTAGATCTTTAAATCCCTTCTTAGTAGCTGCTGCCAACCTTTCTGTCTGTCCTAACAAATTGTTGAGCATTTCCCTGTTTCGATATGTCGCTACCGGAGGGAATAATGACTCTAATATCCATCCAAATTGTACTCCTGAGCCAGGTTCATGCCACTGCTCCTCTAGGGATTCTTCCCTCTTTCTGAGTCCTTTCCTTTGGATCAATCTATTCTGTTTCCAGTATGGACACAATGTGGGAACCCCTAGGGTGATTTGTGTTACTGATCCATCTAGAGGTAAATGTGTGGTCCACTGCCCGTGTCCCAACACCCAGACTAGATTTCCAGGGCTATGCACAGTAGTATATCTGCAATCTATAGGCCCATCCATGGACTCTCTGCTAACCGTGTGATCATACCCCCTACACTCGCATCCCCACTTTAATGCCATTTTCACCGGTACCAATCCGATTCGGTCTTCTGGTGTATCACATGTAAAAACCTCAGTACAATTCCAATCCTCTTTCTGCGGTCTGAACTCTCGGGAAGATGTAGACGTGATAAGGGCCCTATAATGTGACTGATTCTTTACTCCTGACCATTGGATGCACCATTGTACCTCCCCAAGGTAATTATAGTGTTCCAAAACACTAGGTCCCCATAATGTCTTCCAACTATTCCAGGTGTCAAAATTCTGTGTGACATTCTGACAACTCATCTCATTTTGGTGGGATTTCGTTCTTATTCGTACTGTATTGCATGGCTCATCTATTGGGGTTGCAATTAAACACCTCCTGGTATTTTGAATCCAACCATAATGATTGGATTTCTTTTCACATTCCTCTCTAGTCATAGCCCGAATGGTCATACACAAATCCCTCCATACATCTACTGGTTTGGGAACTGACTGGCAGGACCATGAAACATTCTTGAATGTTTCAGGCATTTTGGTCACTGGTATTATTCCCCAGGGAATTGGTTCACCTGCAGCCTGTGGCAATGGCAGGCAAGCTGTTATTTTAGTCACATTCTGCATGATCCCAAAATCTCTGATTAATCCTACCACTAAATTTTCCTGCTCAGTATTTCGTTCTATTGTATCATTAACCTCCCGTCTACTCCTACCGTGTCTCTGTAAGGATAACATCATTCTGTCATGCCTCCACCATGCATTTCCTATTCTAGGATTAGTGACACTCGACCACCCACAACCTTTGCCTTCCTTTCCCCACCAATTGGTCCCGTCCTCTATTCTGTCCCAGGTCAGTTCCCTATTTTGCTTCCACCATTTGACCCAAAGATTCCTTTGATATCTTGATCTTACTAGGAAGGAACAATTTTTTCTGAGAGGTGGCCCATCCCACATGTCCACTGCCATTGATACTGGATTAACCTTTATGTTTTCAGCACGATCCCCTGTCCATGGCAAAACCCTCATACTCACTCTTTTGTAATCAAAACTATCCCGTATTTTGACCAAACATGTATATTCTCCCGTATCGTTTGTGGTTACCTTGGTAAGATTCAGTACCGTGTTTCCTTGTTGTTTATCCTGATCCCAACCGACTCCTATCTTGCCTCGGCTTCTTTCAGCCCCCCGTTGCCATATTGCAATAACTTCACCGGCCTCAACTTTCTGGCTGTCAAAGATAACACAAGTTAATTGAACATCCATCCCTTCCATGACTGTGACCTTTGTTTCTTCAACCTGTACAAGAGTAGACCCTTGAACGGGTACTAGTCTCATGATCACTAGCAGTAATATAATTAAGAAGGCGGCTTTGCGCGGAAGATCATCCGGGTTGGAGACACTATCTGGGTTTCCCACTGGAACGGTGCCTTCTTTACCCTGGTGTAATGGATCCAAGCATCCATCCCCTGGACCTTCACCGCCGTGTAGATCGTCATCATCACCTGGTGGGGTCCGCTCCATGATTCCCGTAGCGGATCTGTGATCCACTTCTTGACGTACACCTGGTCCCCAGGCTGGATGTCGTGGACAGAATTCTCCAGCGTGAGCGGTCTATTCCACTGTAACGTATTTCTTAAAGAATTCAAGATCTTATTAAGTGACATAACATACTATGCAATCGCCTGGTCCCCACTCACATGTACCTCCCCTTTTAATACAGTTGCATGATATGGTTTGCCATATAATATCTCATATGGACTTACGCCTACCTTTTCCCTTGGTTTAATTCGAATCCTGAGTAGGGCCAAAGGCAAAGCTTGAGGCCAGTGCAGTTTAGCTTCCTGGCAAATCTTTTTGATTTGTCCTTTCAGGGTTTGATTCATCCTTTCCACCTGCCCACTAGACTGAGGTCTCCAGGGGGTATGCAAATTCCAGGTTATATCTAACATTCGTGCTAATTCCTGCACTACCCCAGCTATAAAATGCGGACCCCTATCTGATGACAATCCTAAAGGTACTCCAAATCTTGGTATTATTTCTTTTAACAAGGTTTTTACCACCTCCTTAGCCTGATTAGTTCTACATGGAAAAGCTTCCGGCCACCCTGAGAATGTACATACGTACACTAACAAGTATCTGTATCCCTGTGCCCTAGGCAATTCAGAAAAATCAACTTGCCAGTAATCTCCTGGTTGTGGCCCGACTTGCAACTTTCCCATTTGTATTTGTCTCCTAACTACTGGATTAGTTTTCAAACATACTGGGCACATTGCATTAACTCTTTTTGCCATTGTTAACATCTGATTAGAGATTATCTCATTCTTCAAAAAATTTTACCAATATTTCTGCCCCCAATGACATTTATTATGTTCTGATTCCAAAATAAATTTCATTATGCGGGTAGGTACCACTATTTGTCCCATTGGTGTAACGTACCACCCAAGTTGATTCTTCTGTGCCCCTAGCAAGTTTATTAGTTTTCCATCTTCTATTGAATATTTGGGCTCCTGATTCAGGTATGGGGTAGCCGGATTTGTTCTTACCGGTACCAATGCCATTTGAGTCCATACTTCCCGTGCCACTTGCCGAGCTGGAACATCAGCAAATCGATTTCCTCTGTAAACGTCTCCTTCCGCAGTCTGATGTCCTCTAACATGCATTACTGCAACTGCTTTGGGACTGCGTACCGCATCCAGTAGCTGTAGCACTTCTTCCCGGTGCTTGATGTTGGTTCCCTGTGAATTCAAAAGCCCCCTTTCCTTCCATAACGCCCCATGTACATGAACCACACCAAAGGCATATTTAGAATCTGTCCAGATATTAACCCTTTTGTCCTTGCTCAAATACAGGGCTCTGGTGAGTCCAATCACCTCTGCCTTCTGGGCCGAAGTTCCAGGTAACAAAGCCTTTGCCTCTATTACCCGATTCAATGTTACCACTGCATACCCGGCATAGCGAGTCCCATTCTCGACAAAACTGGATCCATCAGTGTATAGTTCCCATTCAGGTTCTTCCAATGGTTCATCCTTTAGGTCGGGTCTGCTGGCATATACTTGTTCAATTACCTCTACGCAATCATGCACCAGTCCCCCAGCTTCCTGGTCACTGCGTAAAAACTCTGCTGGATTAACATGATTAGTAGTCCTTATTTCAATATCATCCTGTTCTCTCAGGATGGCCTGGTATTGCAACATTCGACTGGATGATAGCCAGTGACCCCCCTTTTGCTCCAAAACGACCATGACCATATGGGGAACAAACACTTTCATTTTTGCCCCCAAAGTCAATTTCCGGGCCTCTTGAATAAGAATTATTGTTGCCGCCACGGCTCGTAAACATGAAGGCCACCCGGAACTTACCGAATCCAGTTGTTTAGAGAAGTATCCCACTGGCCTCTTCCAGGATCCCACCTTCTGGGTGAGGACCCCCAATGCCAGTTTTTGCCTCTCATTCACATACAACTGGAATTCCTTGGTCAGGTCAGGGAGTCCTAGGGCTGGGGCCTCCTTTAGTGCCTGCTTCAATTCCTGGAAGGCCTTCTTTTGCTGTGTCGTCCACTCCAACTGACGCTGCTTCAAGGCCTCATATAGTGGCTTGGCTAGGAGACCAAAATTCATGATCCACAATCGACACCATCCCACCATTCCTAGAAAAGATCTCAATTCCTGATGGTTACGAGGCAAAGGAATAGCACATATTGCCTCTATTCGGTTTACTCCCAAACGTCTCTGCCCTTGTGTGATCTCACAACCGAGGTAAATAACGCTATTTTTGACCAATTGAGCTTTTTCCTTAGAAACCCGATACCCTGCTTGGCCAAGCATGTTGAGTAATTTAATTGTTAATTCCACGCACATTTCCCTTTCTTTAGTAGCCAGGAAAATGTCGTCCACGTACTGCAGGACTACATACAAGGATGGGGATATTGTTACCTGGGTTATCTTCCATTCCTCCAGCTCCTTGGCCAGTTGGTTTCCAAAAATAGTAGGGGAGCATTTAAATCCCTGTGGGAGTCTCGTCCACATAAGCTGCTTCTTTCTCCCAAAATCAGGACTCTCCCACTCGAAGGCAAAATATTTCCTACTCTCTATTGTCAGTGGGATGCAGAAGAAGGCATCTTTAAGGTCAATCACTGAGAACCATTTAAACTCCTCCGATACAGATGTTAACAAGGTATAAGGATTAGCAACAACTGGATGTATGTCTTTCACTATTTCATTAATAGCCCTTAAGTCCTGTACCAAACGGTACTTACCATTAGGTTTCTTTACTGGAAAAATTGGAGTATTATACTCCGATTCACATTCCTGTAATATTCCTTGAGCCAAAAATTGTTTAATTAACGGGGCTACTCCCCTCCTTGCCTCAAGCTTCAAGGGGTATTGCTTTATCCTCACTGGTCGGGCCCCTTCCTTTAGTTCCACCTTTACTGGCTGCGCAGCTTTAGATTTTCCGGGGACCCCTGACTCCCATACCCAGGGTACTACAGCCTGCTCAATTTCTTCTGGAATAGGAGAGGCATCCACTTCCTTGATCACAAAAATGCCTGCTATTTGTTCCTCAGGTATTTCCAATTTCACCCTTCCCCCTTCAAATATTATTTTCACATTAAGTCGGGACAACAGATCTCTGCCAAGAAGGGATGTGGGGCAGTTTGGCATATACAAAAATTGGTGATCTAATTCCTTCCCCCCAAACCTAAGATTTAAAGGTTGTAAAAATGGTTGTTCCTCTAGCTTCCCTGTTGCCCCCACCACCTGTACCGTTGTGTCACTCAAAGGTCCCAATCGTCTATTGAGTACAGAATAAGTAGCTCCAGTGTCTACCATAAATTCTTGATCCTTCCCATCTATTTCTAAAACTACCCTTAAATCCTTTTCTAGTCAGCTTTGATTCTGATAGTTTCCCAAAACTAGTGCTTGAGCGACTTCTGCTGGTCCTCCCGTGAATCCTCCCACAGGAGCATTTCCCATTGAGGCTGTCCTTAATCCCATGTTTCCCATGCCCATACCTCCTCTAACCGGGCATTCATTTTTCCAGTGTCCCAATTGTCGGCAAAACGCACACTGGTTTGGATCCAACCTCCCCATGTTAGGTGCAAACCCAAATCCTCCCCGACCTCTTGCCAACCCCATTTGTCCGTGATTAGCTCCTCCCCGACCTCGACCCCTAATGGGTCTTCCTCCTGCCCTTGTCTGTTGCATTACAGCCAGAATACTAGCTTGTTGTCTTTTTGCAGTTTCTTTCTCCCTGTTGTTGTATACCTTCCACGCTACCTCCAGCCTTTTCTCTAGTGGCTCTTATAACCATTTCCTTTTTTGTGGAATCCATTATAGTATCTAATAATATCTGTAAATCATTCCAGTCCGGATCCTGAGTCTTTATTACCATTTTAACCACCCTTGCCACCCTTTCAGGATCCTCCCGATAACTCCCCGCTGATTGCTTCCACATTACCAAATCCCCGGGGGAGAAAGGCACCTTTATAAGTATCCTTTCTCCCTGTGGTCCCACAGCTTCCCTTAACGGCGCAATTAACTGTGACCCCTTCTGCCCCTTCCTTCCCTTGCGAGTCCGCCCTGCTAACGGAGTTCTTTTAACACTCTTATTCTTTTCACCATCACCACCATCACTATCACTCTCACTAGATCCCGTTTTTATAGCTATATCCGCAGGGGGAGCAGGGGGCACATTAGGAGCAACCGGAACCCTTGGAGGTGCTATACAATAAGACAAATCTTCCTCGATTGAAGGATACAAATTACGCTCCTTTCTTTCTTTACATCCCACACACTCCCTTTCATCATTCACTTCTAAAACCAAAATACCACATTCCTTTTGCCATTCCTCTTTCCGATATAAAACGAAAAACAAATCCAAATATGGTATTTCATCCCATTTCTCATTCCTCCTTAAAAATTGCATCAAAGATTCCATTATCCCCAATTCCAGTGTACCATTCACCGGCCATCCCGCTTCCCCAATCTCATATTCAGGCCACCAATGATTACAATAATCTATCATTTTACTTTTATCCAATTCTTGATAATACCCTTCACTTTTCCACCGTTTCAATATACAACCTAATGGTGTATTTCCAGGTATTTTACCATTGGCTTGCACTAAGGTTTTAAAAGTTTTAAAAGACATCATATTACAACCCTTAATTCCACTATTAATCCCAATAAACCAATATACCTTAAACCAATATACCTTCTCGCCATCCTTCCCTAAAACAAACAGGAGGCGAGTTCCAGTCCTGCGTCCTTAGACGTCTTATGGCCGGAGCCTAGGCTTTTTTTACCAACCACCAAATCCAAATCCAATTATCACCTTTTTTTTCCAATATAAAGCACCTTCGGGCTTACCTTAATGCAGTTTGTCCGACAGGCGCGGGGGGTCGGGCACGACCGATGACTCCCCGAGAAGTGCTCGGTGCCGGCTTGGAGTGGATCGGGATGCGAACCGCCCCAGCAGCCCTCGGAGTCCTGCCGCGGTCGCCAGAAAACTGTTGCCCGATTGATAAATGACACAAAACTCGGATAAGTTTTGTGGGTGCTTTATTAAGGGCCCGGGGAACTGGGGGACTCACGTCCCAAAGTCCGAGCCCCCAAATTCATGTATGGGTGCTTCCCTCTTATACATGAGATTCACAACAAAGTCTCCAAGGAACAGTTTCCCGTTCCCCTTGCCTGGTCACAGACCCCTTGTGATACATTCCTTGGTTCACAAACAAGATCATTAATCCTCTGCTTATCTTATTCTAAGAGCATTGTATGCTGCCTCTAGACAGGTTAGCATTCTTACTTTCTTGCACTAGTTTAATTATTATTAAATCTCTAAGACTACCTGCTAGGTAACACACAAAACCCAACACACACTTTCAACGGCTACAAAACTACTTTTTAACAAACCAGTTCACACACAACTCACTATAATTAAATACTTTGCTAAATTTCATTTCTTTTCCAACACTATGAAGGAGTCAAAGTCGCCTCAGAGGTGATTGGTACAGAAGCGCAGCTCCTCCTGGCACCCCGACTACCAGTATTGGGGTGGATGTTCAAAGGCAAGGTTCCTTCCACTCACCATGCCACCAGTGCTACATGGAACAAGTGGATTGCTGTTATCACTCAGCACGCCCGTATAGGTAAACTGAATCAACCTGGGATTTTTAAGGTTATTACAAATTGGCCCAAAGGTGAGAATTTTTGTGTCACAGATGAAGAACAAGAACCAGTGACATGTGCTGAAGAAGCTCCTTCATATAATCAACTGCCACCAGAGGAAACACGCTACAGTCTTTTCACTGACAGTTCCTGTTGCATCGTAGGGATGAACCGGAAGTGGAAAACAGCCGTATGGAGCCCTACATGACAGGTCGCAGAGGTCACTGAAGGAGAAGGTGGATCAAGCCAACTTGCTGAACGCAAAGCTGTTCAACTGGCCCTGGACATTGCTGAGAGAGAGAAGTGGCCAAAGCTCTACCTCTACACTGATTCATGGATGGTAGCCAATGCTCTGTGGGGATGGCTGGAGAGGTGGAAAGAGGGTAACTGGCAGCGTAGAGGAAAACCAATTTGGGCTGCTGATGAGTGGAAAGACATCACTACCAGGGTAGGGAAGCTACCTGTGAAGGTCCGCCATGTAGATGCCCATGCCCCCAAGAGTAGAGCTAATGAGGAGCACCAAAACAATGAGCAGGTAGACCAGGCTGAAAGATAGGGGTGTCCAAGATAGACCTAGATTGGGAACATAAGGGAGAGTTATTCCTAGCTCGATGGGCACATGATGCCTCAGGCCATCAGGGCAGGGATGCCACCTATAAGTGGGCACGAGATCGAGAGGTGGATTTAACCATGGACAGTATTTCTCAGTGTCATGGTTTAGGCCTGGCACAGAGCCAGTGCCCCCATGAGAATACCCTCTCCCTGGTGTCTGCTGTGAGATGTGACCAGGAATAAGCAAAGCAGGCTCCTACTTAGAAATAAAGAAAACTTTATTAACTAGACTACAAGAAAAGAAGAAAAAAAACTATAAGGGAAAAATTGAAAACCTTACAAAAAGCACTTTCCTCCTCCCCCCCCACCAAATTTCCCAATGCAATACATTCTCACAAATCACCAACTCTCAGTCCAGCACCACCCTTTAGAATACTCAATCTACAGTTCATGAAGAGGAGTCCTTCTTGCACCATAGGCTTCCCCTGGAAACACATTGAAACCTCGCGTGCTTCCATGTCACTCAGCACCACTCGGAAAGTCCTTTGCCATCGTGACATCTTCCCTTCCATGCTCAGTGCTCTCACCACTGTGTATGGACCAGAGCTGCTTCTAGGGTTGTCTTTCAAGGATGCCTTGTCTCACTCCAAAAAAGGCACAGTCTCTCCTTCGGGACATCTGTCCCCCCCATTTTTGCACTCCCTGGGGCCGAGGGGTACCCACACTGAACCCTCCTGGTTCTGAGGCACTGCCTCCCCCTAAATGCAGTCTGTGTCACAGGAAAAAAAAATGGTTCCGTCTATGGCCACACAAGAAAAGTCCAGCCAAAAGGCTACTCCGTCATCTCTCCTCCCACTCAGCCAGTCTTCTCCACTTCCCTCAGGCCTATTCCTTGTTATGTCTCTTCTTATTCAGCTCCAGGAGGATCAGCATTTTGCAAGGTCTTAATCATGTAAGAAAACGGTTAAAAATTTCAGTCTTTTCCTGTCCCAGAGCTCCGGAACTCCCACACTGCCCTCGAACTCCCCCCCCCTTCTCCTGGGCCAGCGCCGCTATCGAATTCAGAGGCTGGCTCTCTCTCTCTCTCTCTCTCTCTTCCCTGGGGGGGCTGCCTGATGTCTCTTGGTCTCTTCCACCCTTCCATCCTTGGGCTGGGCCTACCTCATGGCTGCGTGGCTTTTCCCCTTCCCCCACCCAGCCAGCAGCTGGGACAGGGGGAGAGATCCAAAGCCTTTCCCGACAGAAGTCCAAAGAGGCTCCTGGGGCACGCAGCTCTGGGTTTTAACCCCGTGTTTTTCTGAGAGGCGGTCCTACAATCTGAGCATCCATTGGCCTGATGGTAGTGACCACAGCATCCCAGAAATCCCATTTCCGGTCCAACCACCACAAATGATATGCAAATATCACTGTTCATTAGATGTTATAGCCAGTGTCTGTACAATAAACCATACAGACATGAGATAGAAGGAAATGTGTAAGTGTCAAAGGTCTGAGCAAGTGGAAGATGGAGATGAAGATGTGCAAGTGTCGAAGGTCTGAGCAAGTTAAAGATGGAGTTTTGAGTGAGTAATGTGAAAGTGGGGAATCCTGCAGGTATGTAGTATGGGGCCTGGATTCAGTGGTCCAGTGTGGGGATGTGATGAGGGCATGATGGGTATTGCTTGTAATTTTTTGGGGAATAGATGGAAGTTTTATGTGAATAAAATGCATGATGTGTGGTAGTATGTTGACAATATGAGGATAAGAGGTGGAATGTCCTAGGGTGACGTTATGATGCTTGTATTCCCATTCATGTGTTCTGTTTATGCTGGATATTATGTTCTGTGCCTTCAAGACTGGATCTGAAGAGTCAATGTTTTGTTTTGATTTTGCTATCAGCTGCTCCCCCACGTCTGGCGGGACACGCAGATGGGGAAGTACATAGTGCTGCTTTTGCTTTTTGCTTGGCTTTTTGTTTTGCTCTTGCTCTTGCTTCTGCTTTGCTCCTGCTTTGCTCCTGCTTTGCTCTTGCTTTTTGCTTCTGCTCATTAGTTAGTTTAGCTAAGCAGTCCAAATTTTTCCTGGACTGTTTCTCCTTTCCCTTTTTTTGGACCCACTTGAACCTGCTCCGGACTGGGACCTGGGAAACACCGAGAGTTTGCACCATGTGGTTGCAGCAGCTGCCCCAGCACCGGAGGGACTTATAACAGAGCGACCAACCCTAAGAGAGACTTTCTGAATTTGTCATCTTTTTCAGAGCAGTGAAAGAGTGTTGTCATCCGGTATTGTTCATTTTGTGTGGTGGAGGTTGCTGTGCCTGTTAAATAAACAGGTTCTTTCCACGTCTCTCCGAGGAATCCTTCCTGAACTGGTTGGGCGGAGGGGCTGTGTGGATTTGCTTTCTGGAGGGGCCCCCTTTTGGAGGTTTTCTCCCAGATTTGCCCTAAACCAGGACAGATGCTTAGATGCTTTGCCCAGTTCCAAAAAAAAGCACAGTCTCTCACTTTTGGGACACCAGTCCCCCGCCCCCCCCCCAAATTCACCCCCTGCGGCTGAGGCATCTTGAGAACAGAGATCTTCTTCATTGTAGATTGAGGGCACCACCACCCTCCTCACCCCCTCACCCGTTGTCTCTGTTCACGCACTCCTTCGCATAACAACACTGCACTCTCTTGGCTCCAAGCCATTGCCTCCCCCTAAATGCAGTCTCTGTGTCACAGGAAAAAAAAAAAGATTCTGTCCATGGCTATACAAGAAAAGTTCAGCCAAAGGCCACCCCATCATCTCCTCCCACCTAGGATTCTTCTCAACTCTTCTGATATCTTTCACTTGCATGGATTTTCATCACATTTGCCCATTTCCTCCTATTTCATCTCTATTTCTCTTCTCATTCAGATCCAGGAAGATCAGTATTTGTAAGGTTTCCATCATTCAAGGAAAGGGTTAAAATCTCAGGCTCTGCCTGCCCAGAACTTCCATGACTGCCCTGCTGGGCACTTCTCTCTGCACACCCCCCTTCTCCTTCTCGTCTGGCCATGCTGCCAGCACATGATACTGAATTTCAAGGTGGTACAAGCACAGGCACAGGCTCTCTCTCCCCAGGGAGGGCTGCTCGATACATCTCAGTGTTCCTCCACCCTTCCATCCTGCAGGTGCCTTCACGTCCCTTCTCTCTCCAAGGCTCTGGCCTATCTCAACCACAGCCGCATGGCTTCCCCTCCCCCACCCATCCCGCAGCTGGGCAGGGGAGGTGTGACCTCTTTCACCCACTGGAACCAAGAGAAAGTTTTCCTGAGAGTTCTCTGCTTTTAAACCCCTGTGTTCTCAGAGGCATATCCATGTCCTCAGTGGCCACATCTGGTGACAATATTAAAATTTGAGCACCTATTGGTTTGATTATAACATCCCAAAAAATTCACTTCCTTTTGCCCTTCCATCCTAGAGGGAGGCCCACCAAGGGTCAGAGGACTCCTTTGCCTCCCACTGTCAGGCAATAGAAGGATACCTGAAAGATGAAGGGGTATGGAAGTGGGTACCTGCTGGAGGAGGTAATAATAAAAATTATTACCCTCATCCCCAAGCCAGGTACCACTTTTGAACAGGTATGAAGCCCTGGATCTAGAGAGTCAGCCAGATGATTTAGAAGAAAATTATCTGCCCAGTGAGTGTCCCAATTATGTAAGAAGGATCATCACTTCTAACATCAAAAACAAAAGAAGGGCAATCGTAGTGGGTGACTCCCTCCTGAGGGGAACAGAGGGTCCCAATATGTCAACTGGACCCACCCCACAGAGAGGTCTGCTGCTTCCCTGGGGCCCAGGTATGAGATATCAATGAGAGATTTCCTGGGCTGATTCAGTCCTCTGATTATTACCCACTGCTGATACTCCAGGCTGGCAGTGATGAGACTGAAAAGAGGACCATCAGGGCAATTAAAAGGGACTTCAGGGCACTGGGTCAAGTAGTTGATAGGACAGGGGCACAGGTAGCCTTTTCCTCAGTCCCTTTGGTGGCTGAGAAAAACAGTGAAAGGAATAGGCGAGCTCACATCATCAACAAGTGGCTCAAGGGTTAGTGTCATGAGCAGAATTTTGGATTCTTTGATAATGGGGCAACTTTTACGGCACTTGGCCTGCTGGAGCCAGATGGGCTCCATCTCTGTTAAGGGCAGAAGGTTTTTAGCTTGTGAACTGGCAGAACTTGTCGAGAGGGCTTTAAACTAGGTTTGAAGGGGAAAAGGGATGCACTTGGGCTGTCTGGAATCAGGCCCAAGTGTGATAAGCTTGAGTTAGGAGAGAAATCAATAGCCCAGCTGAGGTGCATGTATACCAATGCACGCAGCATGGGTAACAAACAAGAAGAGCTGGAGGCCATGGTGCAACAGCAGAACAATGATGTAGTCACCATCACGGAATCGTGGTGGGATGACTTACACAGCTGGAGTGCTGCGCTGGATGGCTACAAGCTCTTCAGGAGAGATAGGAAAGGAAGAAGAGGTGGAGGAGTGGCCCTTTATATTAAGGAGGCTTTTGATGCCATCTGTATTGAAACTAATGATGATGAAGCTGAGTGCCTATGGGTAAGAATTAAGGGGAAGTCTAATCAGGCCGATAGCCTACTGGGAGTCTCTTATTGTCCATCCAACCAGGAAGAAGAGGTAGACAACTTAATCTATAAGCACCTAGAGAATGTTTCTGGATCATCAGCCCTTTTTCTTGTAGGCAATTTCAACCTGCTGGACATTTGCTGGGAACTTAATACAGCTGAAAAAAGACAGTCCAGGAAATTTTTAGAGTGTGTGGAGGACAACTTTTTGTTGCAGCTGCTGGGTGAGCCCACCAAGGGAGGGACTATGTTAGACCTGTTATTTGCAAATAGAGATGGGTTGCTGGTAAATGTGGTGGTTGGAGGCCTCTTAGGGCATATTGATCATGAAATATAAAATTCTCGATATTTGGTGAAATCAGGAGGAGCATTAATAAGACTTTTACATTGGACTTCGGAGGGCAGACTTTGGCCTGTTCCGGAGAATTATTCAGAGAATTCCTTGAGAAGCAGTCCTTAAAAACAAAGGAGTTCAGGAAAGGTGGGCATGCTTCAAAACGGAGATCTTGAGGGCACAGGAACAGACTGTCCCTGTGTGCCGAAAGATGAGTTGATGAGGCAAACGTACAGGCTGGATGGGCAAGGAAGTTTTGAAGGAACTTAGGAATAAAAAGAGGAGGTATTATCTTTGGAAGGAGGGTCAATTCTCTCAGGAAGTATTTAAAGGGAGCTGCTAGAGCATTTAGGAAAATAACTAGGTAGGCCAAAGCTCAGTTTGAACTTAAAAAGGCAACTTCTGTGAAGGATAATGAAAAATGTTTTTATAAATATATTAATGGTAAAAGGAAGAGTAAGACCAACCTTTGTTCTTTATTAGATGCTGTCCTGGTTTAGGGCAAATGTGGTAGAGAACCCCCAAAGGAGGGCCCCTCCAGAAAGCAAACCCAGACGCCCCCCCCCCCCCAACCGGTTCGGGAAAAAATTCCTCGGAGAGAAGTGGAAAGAACCCGTTTATTTAACAGGCACAGCACCCCCCAGTGTCGCAGACATTTCTCCACAGAAATCCTTTCTTTCGGATTTCTGCGTCTTCTGGAGGCCAGAGGCTTCAGAAGACAAGGTAAACAATTATTATCAGCTGCTGTGGAATGCAACAGGGACACCTTGATTGGCTCATTTCCTATGTTTATAATTAAGGGCCAATCACCAGTGCAAGCTAGGGGACTGAGTCCTTGGCCACAACTTTGTTATAGATTCTTTCTTTCTATCTATTCTTAGCCTAGCCTAGCTGCTCTGCAAACCTCTCTCTATATTCTATTAGTATAGTAATAATGTATTATATATAATATCTTAATAAATCAAGCCTTCTGATTCAAGAAACAAGATTCACCGTCTCTCTATCACCAGCAGCGCCCACTCAGGCGCGGTAATATCTGGTGACCCCTCGTG
Source organism: Melospiza georgiana (assembly GCF_028018845.1). Taxonomy (NCBI): domain Eukaryota; kingdom Metazoa; phylum Chordata; class Aves; order Passeriformes; family Passerellidae; genus Melospiza; species Melospiza georgiana. Next base: position 5,579,604 of record NC_080464.1, on the reverse strand, counting down.
TAAGAGCAAAAATTAATGTAATGAGACCAGAGGAGCAAATTGCTGCACTGGGTAAAAATCCTGTATGTGTAGCATTTGATGGTTGCTTTGAAGTGACCACAAAAGTGGATTCAAGCCAGGAGCTGAAGAACTGAAGATTTGGACAGAGTTCACAGCCAAGGCTGACCACAACAGAACCTTCTTCTGGAAAACCATCAGGAAAGATGATGGAAAAGAGCAGCAGACCTGTGGAGCTGGCCAGAGCAAGCTGGACTTTTGAAAAAGGTACTGTTCACTTTTCTATCCCTGATGAACCAGCCCTTCGTAGCTTGTGGCTGTTCGTATGGCAGACACATGCCTTGCCAGAAGAGATTCAATTCTCCCCTTCAGAGGTGAAAGTTATTGACCTCTGGGAACATTGGTGCAGAGAAGACAGATTTTTTTTGGAAAAAACAGATCTCTATGAGTTCTTTAGATGGGCAAAGCTTTTTGGGTTCTTTACTGATGTCCTGTATGCTTTAGATGTTTTCGTCTGGGAGTGCATGGACTCGATTATCCAGTGCGTCTACAGTCAGGGACGCGTGCTGCCTTCTACCTACCCAGCATTTATAAAGCTTTTCCCAGTCCTGAAACGCAGAGCAGCTTGTTTTCAATGGATCTCTAATTGTTATGGCCAGGCTCCGTTTCCCCCCACCTTGGCAGAAGACATGGTGGGGGATGACTTTGGGCTTTTTCCCCCCCCTGCTTCGCGGTGGGGGGGGCTGAAACTTCGCGGCGCGAAGAAGTTTTTTTTACTCTTGCTCCGGAGCATGCTCAGATGGAGCCTTCTCCTTCCCCCCCTTCTCTCTCTCCGGGGGGATGGGAGTGGCCGCTCAAGCCACAGCCAGCCTCTAAGACTCTGCCTTCAGACATGGGGGCGGCACCGGTCTCTGAGGTTTCCTCCACGCCCCTGACAGAGCCGTCACTCCAGGAGATCCCGTCTCCGCCTCTCCAGGCGGTCCCGCCCGCGGTTTCACCAGCCTCCCCGCCCCCGCCAGAGCCTGTGTTGGAGACTGCACAAGAGACAGCACTTTCGGCGATTGACCTGTTGCTAAGCAACAGCGATGCCCCGCCGCTTCTCCCGGCTCCGCTGCTGCCTGTTTGCGCTGCGACGGAGACTGCGACTGCGCCTCCGCAGCGGACCCCGGAGTCAGCGGCGGGGGACGGCGCCGGCCCCGTGCCGTGCCTGCCGCCGCTTTCAGAGCCAAGGGACGCAGCAACAGCGTGTTCCCGCGCGTCCCCGCCGCCTCAAGCCGAGACAGTCCCAGAGTCAGCAGCAGAAAACCGTGCTGAACCTGCGGGACCCTCGGAGCAGCCCGCGGCGGATCCCACGATCAGCGCCGTTCCCTCCCCAGTTCCGGCTTCCCCCCCGCTGCTTCCACCGGACGTCCCAGCGGCTCTGCCCTCCGGGTCGGCGTCAGAAACTGCCCTGGAAGCGGCGGCTTGTTCGAGCTCGGGCCGTCCCGGGCCGGCTGCCCCAGCAGCCGCCCCGGCGGGGGGTCTCTCCTTCAGTGGAGCGGGGGCTGCCCGCCAGCTGACTCTTGCGGCAGTCCAGCTGCTGGTTTTTAAGATCAGCGGCGGTTTGGGGGGTGGTGTTTCGGTTGCTGTCCCATGGAGGCTGCCATCTCTGCCGCCCCTCTTGTGCCCTAGGGGCGAGGGGGAGGGGGCTCCCGAGAGCCCTGCCTTTGGTCCCCAGCCCGGTGGGGGTGGTGCCGTGTTGCTGTGGGAAACAAACATTCCCAGACCCGAGATGAAGATTCTCGGGGCAGCTTCTATTTCCCTGCTGCTGGCATGCCTCAGTGGTTATGGGGAAAGGAAGCATCTCACTACCCGTGCTGCCATTGTGCTGGCAGCAGGGTTCAGGCCTGTGGAAATGCACAGCCTTCCTCATGGGTTTGGCCTGGGCCGTTGGGCTCAAAAAATTCCTGGGCTGGCCCCACTGCCTGGCCTCCTTATGTTTTTGGGGACTCTGGTTTCTCCTACCGGTCCTGGTCCCCCTTTGTGAGCCAGTTTTGGGGTTCCTGGTCCATCATGGGCCAGGGCTCCCAGGGCCTTTCCTTCTCTGGCACTGCTCTGCTCAGCTGGCTGCTGCTCTTTTGTTTTCAATAAAAAAAAAAAAAAAAAAAATTAAATAAAAAAGATTGAAAATAGCAGGCAGCAGCTCTGAAGCGCTGAAGCATGAAGCACTGAAGGGCCAGAAAAGGACATTATAAAAATTGTTCAAATTGTTTTAAATTGTTTTAAATTCTTTAAAATTGTGTTATGCTGTTTCAGGACAAAAAGGACTCTCAGATGTCCAAAAGAAACAACTTCAGCTGATGGACTGTTCCTGAAATTCAGCTGCATGGACTTGAATTCTCTTTGCATTGTTTCTTGCAATTTTCTTATATTGTAGGATTGTTCTAGTGATTTATTAGTCTTCTATATTTTATAGGTGAAGAAATTTCCTGTTCATTCCACATCAGCATTTTTTCTTTTATTTTATACAATTTAGAAAGGTGAGATGTCGCAGACATTTCTCCACAGAAATCCTTTCTTTCGGATTTCTGCGTCTTCTGGAGGCCAGAGGCTTCAGAAGACAAGGTAAACAATTATTATCAGCTGATGTGGAATGCAACAGGGACACCTTGATTGGCTCATTTCCTATGTTTATAATTAAGGGCCAATCACCAGTGCAAGCTAGGGGACTGAGTCCTTGGCCACAACTTTGTTATAGATTCTTTCTTTCTATTCTTAGCCTAGCCTAGCTGCTCTGCAAACCTCTCTCTATATTCTATTAGTATAGTAATAATGTATTATATATAATATCTTAATAAATCAAGCCTTCTGATTCAAGAAACAAGATGCACCGTCTCTCTATCACCACCAACGCCCACTCAGGCGCGGCAATACCCCAGCACACAAAATTAACAATACCAGATGACACCACTCTGAGAGTGATGACAAAATCAGAAAATCTCTTTCGGGGGTGGTTGCTCTGTTCTCAGTCCCTCTGGTGCTGGGGCAGCTGCTGCAGTCAAACGGTGCAAACCCTTGGTGTTCCTAGGTCCCAGTCCAGAGCAGGTTTGAGATGGTCACAGAAAAAGGAGAGGAGAAACAGTCCAGGAAGGAATTTGGACTGTTTAGCTAAACTAGCTAATAAGCAGAAGCAAAAGCAAAAGCTAGAGCAGAGAGACAGCAAGCAAAGCAGAAAAGCCAAAAGCAAAAAGCAAAAACAGCCCTATGTACTGCCCGTCTCTGTGTCCCTGATAAGAGAAACCCAAACAAAACTTTCACTCTTCAGAGACACTCTTAAAGGCACAAAACAGATGAATGGGGATACAAGCATCATAACGTCACCCCACGACAGATGCATAAGGGAACTTTGTAAATGAAGATGAGGAGAAGGCCAAGGTGCTTAATGCCATCTTTGCCTCAGTCTTTCCTGGGAAGACAACTTGTCTTCAGGATAACTGTCCTCTTGGGTTGGTTGATGTTATCAGGGAGCAGAATGGTCGCCCCATTATCCAAGAGGAGGCAGTTGGAGAACTACTGAGACACTTGGATATTCATAAATCTGTGGGACCAGATGGGATCTATCCCAGGGTGATGAGGGAGCTGGCAGATGAGCCAGTGAAGCCACTCTCCATCATTTAATAAGAGTCTTGGCTCATTGGTGAGGTTCCACATGACTGGAAGCTGGCCAATGTGATGTCCATTTACAAAAAGGTTGGGAAGGAGGATTCTGGTAATAATAGGCCAGTTAGCCTGACCTCAGTGCCCAGTAAAGTAATGGAACAGTTGTGACGGTGGTCACAAGGGTTTTCAGGATGAGAGAGACGAGAATGTTGACCTCATGATCAGAAGGCTTGATTTATTATTTTATGATATATATATTACATTATAGCTATACTAAAAAGAAATAGAAAAAATTCTCAGAAGACTAAGCTAAGAATAGAAAAGAATTAATAACAAAGATCTGTCTCTCGGCAGAGAGCGAGACCCAGCTCTGCCATGAGTGGTCAGTAAATCCAAACATCCACAGGAGACAAATCACAGATCCACCTGTTGCATTCCACAGCAGCAGATAACCATTGTTTACATATTGTTGCTGAGGCCACAGCTTCCCAGAAGGGAGAAAAATCCCAAGAAAGGATTTTTCACAAAAGATGTCTGTGACAGCAACAGTTTATCCTGAGTGTCATCAGGCAGCATTTAAAGGATGGCCAGTGGATCCCAATTGGAACCCTAATCAGGAGGAATGGAGGAAGGCCATGATAGAATAAAGGTCTTTGATAATTCAAGGGATCAAAGAGTCAGTTCCCAAAGGAACTAATACCAAATTGGCATTCGAAGGTGCACAAGAGAAGGATGAAATTCCTGCTACTTGGCTTAATAGCCTAAAGCGGAACTTCCAATTGTACTCTAAAATAGAGCCAGACACCACAAAAGGTCAGGTGCTACTAAAGGTCCAATTTGTTACTAAATCTTGGCCTGATATACAGAGAAAACTGGAAAAGATTGAAGACTGTCAAGAGAAGGACGTTAATGAGTTATTGAGAGAAGCGTTGAAGGTGTATTTAAGGAGGGAAGAAGAAAGAGCAAAGGCCAAGGCTAGGATCATGGTTGCGGTAGCTAGAGAAAGTGCGGGGGCAAGCAACTCTATCCCATGATCCAAGGTAACAAAAGAGTGGGCAGGTCCACCACCAGGAGGAGGCAAGGATAGGCCAGTACTGTCAGGTACAAGCGGGATGGAGAGACCTCAAGTCCCTTTGAGTGAAAAGCACTGCTATTATTTGGAGAAACTGGACCCGTTAGGAGGGTTTGTAAAAAGCTCAGTCTCGATGAGGCAATAGCCAAGGAACAAAAAGCCTTAGAGAGGGTTCTTAGAGGTGACAGTTAGGGATGTAAGGGGGTTTACACTTTAAGGGACCTGATGCAACATCTAGAGGAGCCCTTGGTAAACATTGAAGTGGGACCCCTAAATGAAGAATTTGAATTTTTGGGTGATACAGGAACAGATAAGTCCTGTCTCAACAAAGTACCAGAAGGCATGGTAATTGGTAGAAAATTTTGTGAAGTATTAGGGGCTGAAGGGAAACCATTTTGAGCCTCAGTGACTGAAGACGTAAAAATAATTGGAAATTCATGACAGTGTAAAGCTAATTTTATTTACCTACCTAAACTAGAAAAAAGTTTGTTAGGAAGAGATTTACAGGTCCATTTGGGGGTTGGGATTGTCCCAAGAGAAGGGAGGATGGTAGTACAAATAATAAAGTTATCCCAAGGAGATGTCACAGAGATAAACCCTGAGGTAAGGGCTGAAGGAGGAAAGCGGGGCCTATTAGACATCCCGCCAGTAACAATAAAAATGCAAGATGATATGTCACCCATATGGGTTAAACAGTATCCGATTTCCCTAGAAGGAAAGAAGGGGCTTGCCATAGTTATCGAACAACTGTTGCAAGAGGGAATTTTGGAACCCTGTATGTCACTGCACAATACCCCTATACTGGCAGTTAAGAAAGCTGAAGGGAAATATAGGCTGGTGCAAGATCTGAGGGAGGTCAACAAAAGGACCACTGCCAGACATCCAGTTTTGCCCAACCCGTGTAGTCTTCTAAGCCGAATTCCAAGAGAACATGCTTGGTTCACTGTTATAGATTTGAAGGACGCTTTCTGGGCATGTTCTCTGGCAACGGAATGTAGAGATTGGTTTGCCTTTGAATGGGAGGACCCAAGTACAAAAAGGAGACAACAGCTAAGATGGACCCGATTACCACAAGGGTTCACTGAGTCCCCCAACCTTTTTGGACAAGCCCTGGAAGGTTTGCTAGAACAGTTTGTTCCTTAAGAGGAAGTACAGATTCTGCAATATGTTGATGACCTGATGGTGTCAGGGAAGAGAAAAGATCAGGTCAGAACAACTGGTATTAAGCTTTTAAATTTTTTGGGAGAAAGGACTAAAGGTTTCCCAAGACAAGCTACAGTTTGTACAATCAGAAGTAACATACCTGGAGCACATAATAGAGAAGGGATATAAGAAGTTAAGCCGTGACAGAATTTCAGGTATTTTATCTCTCCCAGCTCCAAAAACAAAAAGGGATGTGAGAAAACTCCTGGGCCTGTTTGGATATTGTAAGTTATGGTTGGATCAATACACGCAGAGTGTAAAATTTTTATACAATAAGTTAGTAGCTCCACATCCCATAATTTGGACAGCAGAAGACAATCAGCAACTGGAGAGCTTAAAAGGCAAGTTGTCTTCTGCCCCGGTCCTAAGCTTACCAGACCTCAGGAAGGGCTTTGATCTTTTTGTGAGTGCTGAATGGGGTTAAGGCTACGGTGTACTAACTCAAGAGTGGGGAGACTGCAGGAAACCCATGGCCTATATCTCCTAATTGTTAGATCCAGTGGCTAGAGGCTGGCCAGTTTGTATACAAGCAGTAGCAGCTACTGCTATCCTGATAGAGGAGACCCAAAAATTGAGCTTACAAGGAAAAAATAAAGTGCACACTCTTCACGATCTTTAAACAGTACTGAACCAGAGAGCTCAGCAGTAGCTAACTGAGGCAAGAATATTAAAATATTAAATAATACTAATGAACACGGATGATTAAGAATTCATCACATCAAATGCCCTCAATCCAGCACAATTCCTTATGGGAGAGCCTACAGAAAATTTAGAACATAAATGTCTTGAATTGATTAACCTTCAAACAAAAATAAGAGAAGATTTAGAAGATCGGCCTCTAGCAACTGGAAGAATCTTGTTCATAGATGGCTTTTCGAAGGTAGTAGAGGGGAAAAGAGCTTCAGGTTATGCCATCATAGATGGAGAAATTTTACAAATTAAAGAAAAAGGGAAATTACCCCCAAACTGGTCAGCCCAAAGTTGTGAAATATATGCCCTGAAAAGAGGATTAGACTTACTGGAGGGAGACTGGGGAACTATTTATACAGATTCCCAATATGCATTTGGGATAGTTCACACATTTGGGAAAATATAGGAGGAGCGAGGATATCTAAGCTCAAAAGGAAAAAGCTTAGCCCATGAGAACCTGGTCAAGTCCGTATTAGAATCTCTACAGAAACCAACAGAAATAGCAGTAGTCCATATAAAAAAGCACCAAAAAGGAGACAATCTTGAAGTTATAGGAAACTGACTGGCTGATCAGATAGCAAAGGAAGCAGATTTAGAAGCAGGGGATCTAGTGAAAGTTTTTAAAGCAGAAACCATACCTGAGGAGGGAGAAAGAAGAGAAGAACGCATATTTAGCGAAAAAGAATTGGAGGTTATGAAAGAATTAATGATGCACCAAGGGCAACAAGGGGAGTGGTTAACCTCGGATGGACGGGAGTTTTTAAACAAAGCACTTGCTTGGACAGTGCTAACAGAACTACATAAATTGACCCACTGGGGAGTCCAAGGATTATGTGATCATTTCTTAAGAAATAACCTATGCATAGGCTTATATGGCCTGGCAAAAGTAATTACAAAAGGGTGTTTAATTTGTCAAAAAAGTAAACCAGAAGGTTATGAGAAAGGTAGCACCCAGAAGGAGAGAATTAGCTCTAAGACCTTTCCAGGGCATACAGATAGATTTCACTGAGATGCCCCCAGTGCAGGGATACAAACATATACCGGTTATAGTAGATCATCGCACTCATTGGGTGGAAGCCTTCCCAACTAAAAGGGAAACAGCCCAAGTTTTGGCAAGAGTAATCCTGGAGAATATTATCCCCAGATACGGAATGGGGAACACCATAGACTCAGACCGAGGTCCACATTTTGTGGCCTGAACATTGCAAAATATAATCAAAGCTTTAGGAATGGAATGGAAATTACATACTCCGTGGCACCCCCAGAGTTTTGGGAGGGTGGAGCGGATGAACAAAACTCTCAAAAATGTAGTGACTAAATTGATCGAAGAAACAAAAATGAATTGGCTAAAGAGTTTGCCCCTAGCGCTTTTGCACATTAGAACAAGACCCTGGTCTGATATAGGGATTTCACCCTATGAAATGATGTTTGAACTGCCATTTTTTTTAACACCCTATAGCACAGGAGACTATTTGGAAGGAGAAGCTACCAGAAAATATTTACAAGTCATTGGAAGAACCCTGGAAGGACTTAGAAAAAGAGGACACCTCCCCCAAACTTCCCCTCGGGACACGAAAGTAACATAACATTTACCCAGGAGATTGGGTTTTGATAAAATCCTGGAATAGTGGACCATTAATGCCTAAATTTGAAGGCCTTTTTCAGGTACTCCTCATCGCTAATTCGGCTGTGGGGACCAGAGAAAAGGGTTGGACCCACATCACGAGAATAAAAAGACCAGTCTCACCCCCGGGCACTGGACAAGATTCAACGTCAGTTTCTCCCTCTGGCATTGGGCCAGAGTCCACACCACTCTCAGGACAGGATTCAACCACATCACGAGTTAATTCATCTGAGTATGCCATTATAGAAGGACTGAAAGACCTTGTTGACTCTCAAAAGGAAGACCCAAAAAGACTGATGAACAGAATAAGAAAAGAGTTTGGTATCAGAACCATACCATATCTTAAAGTGTTTTAAGACAGTTCTGTGTTTAAAAGAAGTTTGTAAAAAGGTTAAAGACTGTAAATGAATAATTCTGGTTAAGTTCCCCCAATTCAGTACCAAATACTCCAGGATAATCCTCTACTGAGCACTCCCCTAGGATAAACCAAAATTAGTAAGGACGGATCAAGAGAGGTTTAACCAGAGAAGCGGGTAGAAGGGACTCTAAAGAGCTTGGAAGCTTCTTTTTAGTTAAGTCCCCGAGAGGCAAGGCCGGGTGGGCAGGTCGTGCAAGATGACCCTTACCAGACTCTTGGGAAGGGTAGTAATGATGGCTTTCATTGCTGGTGGTGCTCTGGGGAGCCCAAGAGAGCCATGCAGTAAGTGCTACCAACCCCTCTATGAGGAGGAAGAAGTAAGTTCCTTGTGGAGAGTCCACACCAATTCTAACCCTAATTGTGTTAACCTCTGCCAATTGATCCTTTGTCAAGAAGATAAGAGAATGTATTGGACAGCCCAGAATACTGCCACTTTTAGGCAGCAACTGCTGGGAGAGTGCCCTGTAGGAGAAGGCTGGTTGTGCTTTGAATGTGATGCTACTGAAGCAAGCCTGGTAGATCGGGTCAAAGAGAAAGAGATAGTAGAAGCAATAAGAGAACAAGACCATTTAAACATACCCCAAGGTAAGAACCTGTTCATAGATCCGGTGAAAAAAAGTTAGCCACGAACTAAATTTTACTGATTGTCGAGTTTGTACCCAGATGATCGAAATTTGGCCATGGGAAGGGATTAATCTAAGGCTATTAGAAATCATAAATTGGATACAGAATAACTCAGAATTTAGTATTAAGGGGTACAGTACGCCAGTAAAAAGAATGGTCTGTAAAAGGTATTTAGCAGTAAAGAATTCTGCTACCTGGTGGATCCCAAGGGGTCCAAATAGATTTTGGTCCGTTGAAAAGAAAAGAACATGTGTATCTACCATGAAGCATATGAATTTTATGAGTGTACTGAAGAAGGGATAAACCCCTTTTGGGGAATGAAAGACATTTCTAAATATTGGGAATGTCCAACAGAACCTAAGAACACATTTTGGGGGGCCCCTAGACACCTGTTTTGGATCTACAGTACTATAGCATACACTAAATTGCTGAGAGACTGCTCTGGCAGCTGCACCATTAGAATGACAAAACCAGCTTTCTTCTTATTACCCAAAGAAACTGGATCAAGTTTAGGAGTTCCTATATACAATGATTCACAAGAAACCAAACAGAAGAGGCAAAGCGCAATAGAAATTGGGAGAATCCAAAATTGTACGAGCCAGGTTTGGACCCCAAGAAAAAGTATCAAGACTTATGGCCCAGCCACCTGGGCTCAGGATGGGTCCTGGCATTATTTGACCCCGATATCCATGTTCAACAGAATTATCAGGCTTCAGGCAGTATTAGACATGAAGAGAGTAATCATTATAAAGCTCTCAAACGAAATAAAAAAACTAGCATATATAAGTAACCAAGAACAGACTCCTACACTTGATTCCAGATGGTGGGATAACCTATGGACTTTCAGAGGAGATTGGTAGAAAAAAGTGACTTTCTTCACTGTGTGTACACTTGCTGGTTTACTCTTTTTACTATGCTTACTTCCCTGCTTCATTAAAATGGTAGTATCTGCCGTGCAGACCAACCTAAAGATCCCCAAAAATGTTAACCTGAAGAAACCAGGAAAGGTAACAAAGTTAAGTAACCCTGATTACCAGAGTGCTCAAGAAATTTATAATCAATACAAAAAAAAAATTAGGGAAATTCTATGCTCATGACTCAGAAATTGCAAGTTGATGCGAGCGTAAGTTTAAGCCTGATCAAAGAAAAAGAGAGGGGACTGTTATGAGTAGAAAAAGCTGCCCATTTTTTGAAAAGGTTGCAGAGTTAACAGATTGGGCCAGTTGCTGCCAGGGTGGAGTTCTAACTGTACGTTATTGTAATCACCTGTTGTTTTTGTTAACTACCTGTCCTTGACGGTTATGAATTCCCCTTTTTTCGAGTGACACCCTGCTGCTTTCTGGAGGATGGCACCTGGATGGTGAAGACGAGGAAACCTCAGAGTTAGCATGCAAATGACCTCGCATCCAGCATGCAACGGGAGGGACCCCTCACCAAACCTAGCCAAAAACTCCTAAAACAACGAGCCAACACAAAATTGATGATTCAAAGCAATGTCTAGACATGAAGAACAGAATCTAGTACCCGCTAAGACCCTTTTTATGCCTCGCCCTAACCTAAAAAGATGTCGGCTAGACAGAGGACCTCAAATGTTGAACCTAAAAGCAAGGGAATTTCCTGATGCTCTTGTGAGGAGGGGACCCCCAGCTCTGCTGGCAGACCAGTGGACAAAGCTGCACTCTTCCTCCTCCTCCTCGTCACTCCTGGGAGCAGCGGCGGCGTGAGCTTGGACCCATTGGTTCTCCCCACCCGAGCTGATCATTTTTAATAAAGGCATTAAAAAGGAGAAAGGTCTCCTGCCCGTGTTTATTTCATATGGGACCAGATGGGATCCATCCCAGGGTGATGAAAGAGCTGGCAGATGAGCTTGCAAAGCTCCTCTCCATCATTTACCACCAGTCCTGGCCCACTGGTGGTGTTCCAGATGACTGGAAGCTGGGCAATGTAATGTCCATTAACAAAAAGGGGGGGAAGGAGGATCCTAATAATTATAGGCCAGTTAGCCTGACCTCAGGACCCAGTAAGGTAATGGAACAGGTTATCCTGAGTGTCATCAGGCAGCACTTGGATGATGGCCAGCGTATCAGACCCAGCCAGCATGGGTTTAGGAGGGGTAGGTCATGTTTGACCAACCTGATCTACTTTTATGACCAGGTGACCCGCCTGGTGGATGCGGGAAAGACTGTGAATGTTGTGTACCTGGACTTCAGCAAGGCCTTTGACACTGTGGCCCACAGCATACTCCTGGAAAAGCTGGCAGCCCTCGGCTCACACAGGTGCACTCTTTGCTGGGTTAATAACTGGCTGGATGGCCAGGCCGAGAGAGTGGTGGTGAATGGTACTGCATCCGGCTGGCATCCAGTCACCAGTGGTGTCCCTAAGGAGTCTGTGTGGGGGCCAGTTCTGGTCAATATCTTTATTGATGACATGGATAAGGGCATTGAGTCTTTCATTAGTAAATTTGAGGACAACACTAGGCTAGGAGCGTATGTTGATCTGTTGGAATGTAGGAGGGCTCTGCAGAGAGACTTGGAATGGTTGGATTGATGGGCAGAGTCCAGTAAGATGACGTTTAATAAGTTCAAGTGCTAAGTCCTGCATTTTGGCCACAGTAACCCCCCCTGCAACACTATAGTCTGGGGACCGTGTGGCTGGACAGTGCCCAGGTGGAAAGGGACCTGGGGGTACTGGTCGACAGATGGCTGAACATGAGCCAGCAGTGTATCCTGGTGGCTAAGAAGGCCAATGGCATCCTGGTCTGTATCAGGAATAGTGTGGCCAGCAGGACCAAGGAGGTCATCCTTCCCCTATATTCAGCACTGGTGAGGCCGTACCTTGTGTACTGTGTCCAGTTCTGGGCCCCTCAGTTTAAGAAGGACATTGAGATGCTTGAGCGCATCCAGAAGAGGGAAACTAGGTTGGTCAGGAGCTTGGAACACAAGCCCTATGAGGAAGGACTGAAGGAGCTGGGGTTGTTTAGCCTGGAGAAAAGGAGATTTAGAGGTGACCTCATTACTCTCTACAACTTCCTGAAAGATGACTGTAGTCAGGTGGGGTTTGGTCTCTTTCACCAGGCAGCAACTGACAGAACTAGAGGACACAGTCTCAAAGCTGCATCAAGGGAAATATGGGTTGGATATTAGGAAAAAGTTTTTCACGGAAAGAGTGATAAAGTTCTGTAATGGCCTGCCTAGGGCAGTGGTGGAGTCACCATCCCTGGATGTGTTTAAATAAAGACTGCATATGGCACTCAGTGCCATGGCTTATTTGAGGTGTTAGGGCATGGGTTGGACTCCATGATCTTGAAGGTCTCTTTCAACCTAGTCTTTCTGTGTATCTGTGTGAAACTTGCAGGTTACCCCTTAAAGAATTCAGTAAATCTCTCCTTGAAAATATTTAGGGGATTTTTTTTTTGGATATTAAGTGACCAAATAGTGAGACTACATTAGCTAACTAAAAAGTCTAAAGGCCATGCTTTTTTTGCCCACTCATCATTCAAAGCATTTGTGTACTCACTCAAAAACAAGTCCTGACTTCCCCATGACTGTTGTCTGCAGAAACTATTTGAGGTTTGGATGCAATTAGCTCATGAATCTCCACTGCAAAAGCAGGCAGAATTGTGCCAGCTTTAGCAGTTCTCTTGCTTTTTACCCCACATCTTTGAAAGACAATTTACACATGAACACTATGCCATGAAAAAACATGTGACAGCATTTGATGCAATAAATCAAACAGGTGGTTACACTCAACAGAGTGAACTTTGTGTAATAATATTAGCTTTAAGGATTTTTACACAAAAAGCAGTTAAAATAATCAGTGATTCTCAATATTTTTAAACATAGAGGGATCTCGCCATAAGATATTATTTGATGTTACTTATATGCATTCCCCTGGTTACTCGTAATTTGTTCATGTTGAGAAATTTTCTCAGCAGATTATTAATAAAGGTTTGTGTAGTGGGTTTAGTGTTGGCCAAATACCAGTGCATGTACTAGAGTTATTTACTCACTTTTCTGCTGTGAGAAAAGATTTAGAAGGATAGCAAAGCAGGCTTAAACTTTAAAGGGTATAAAGAAAACTTTATTAACAGAACTAAAAGAAAAAATAATGAGAATCAGAATAAAACTTTTAGAACACTTCTCCTCCCCTTACACCCTTTTTCTTTTTTCACTGACAATGTAAAGAGACAAAACTTGAGACTTTTAACCCATTTACTACCTCTAGAAAAGTTTTTTTTCACTCTACTTAAGGAAAAAAGTCTTTCTTGCCATGTCATAGAGACTTCCCTACAAGAAACAGTTCTCTCGTGGCTTCAGTGTCACAGCGAATCAGCTGCCTGGGAAAATAAAAAACTGATCATGGTGTAAAAAGTCCCTCCCCTCAACTTACAACTTTCCCCAAAACTGATTTTGAAGGTTTAATCTTTAGCTAATCAGGTACACTTTTAAAGATGAGCTGTTTAAAAACAAAGGTTTCTTTCATCTATCTCTGAGATCATATTAATTTCTAAAAACAAAAGTTTTCTTCTTCTTCTTCCAAAAGAGCAAAGAGTCTTCCTCACTTTTACGTCTCTCTGTTCAAGCTTCTCATTTAGATCACAACTACTTCCACATCTGCTTGTCATGCGGCTCCGGAGTTTTTGAAGTCCCCTTGAAAACAGCTGCCGTGGGTGTCCCAGACAGTGAAGTCCAGTTAAGCACAACCTGTCTGATCCCCTCAGGCAGGCTCCAGAGCTGCAGGCAATCTTAGCAAGCTCTGCTCTTAAGTGAGATCAGCTCTTTAGTGATTCTCAGCTCATTAGTGATTTCAGCTCTCAGCTTGCTAAGTGCCTTGGCAGATGCAGGGAGACAGAGGAGAAGCGCTGTATGAGGTTCCACAGAGATGCCTTTATTGGTATCTTCTGCGAAGGGTCCCAGTGACTGCTCTTCTGCCAAACTGGGCAGAAATAGGTCTTTATATAGGGCACAGGAGTTTTGGGAAACAATCCAATAGTAAGGGTCGAGGCGAAAATGACCTATGGTCTTACAGAGAGATAAGCAAGGGTCTGAGGCCAGAAGAGGGGTTTCTTAGGTCCAGTAATAATGACTAGGCATTTCTTATCTTAGGCTGTTGACCGCCAAGGAGGCTTTACAGGCCCTGTGCCTGCTACATGCTTGCTTCAGCATGAGTGCTTTTGGTCATGTCTACAATTTGAATGCTCCACCCCTCTATGCTTTTTCATGAATTACTAAGATATTCTAGTGCATCATGGTCTATCACCATAGCCTCACAAAATAATTTAAACCCAAGAATAAGGCATGTCCTTATTCTCCTCCCATCAGAGATTTAACTCTTTTTTTACTGACCTTAGTGACTTCTTGTTGTTTCTCTATGTGCCTTCACTCTTTCCTTTTCTCTTACTTGAGAGCAGATTGATGTTTGCAAGTTTCATCTGTGCAGTGAAAGACTTAATATCTTACCCAAGCCTGCAGATAGTTATGTGATTTCTACCGAAGAAGGGCCAGAGCTGTTTACAGTAGATTTTTTCAGCGGCCATGCTGGGAAGGGCAGAAGTGGCTAAGATCTCAGCAGCCAAGCTAAGACTCAGCAGCAGCACGCTGCAGCCCAGACATGGCCTGGCCTAGCTTCAGCTGGGGCCCTGTAGCCTCCCCTCCCCTGCCTGGCCACCATGCCAGGAGGGGGAGGAGGAATTTCTCTCTGAAAGCCAAAAGCAAAACAGCTTTTGCCAAGCTTACCCATCCTTAAAATGTGTTTTCACAGAAGTGTATTTAACTCTTTCAAGTAGTTAAACTAGGTGTAAATCTTCAAAACTAGTCACTGATTTGTTTTGTCAGGCGCAGAAGAAGCTCTTAGCAGCTTCTCTTAGAAAAATCACTTCCATGGCTAGCTCTTTCCCTCCTCACCAAAAATCAATTAATGCAAACCAACACAGTTTGTTTGTAAAGTATGTTAAGGAAACCCTTCCAGTCAAGATCTTGGCTCTGGCCAAGCCCTGGCCTTGGCTTGCAGGGGAAGTATACCATCAGACTCAGGTATTTCTGCATTAAAAGTGTAATCAAGTCACTTTGACTTGCTGATTTGGTCTTACAAAAGCTGGATCCCCTTTTGAGGTAAACTTGGAAACCTTTTCCGGAAAAGGTTATCCAAGTCCTTACCACAAAATGGGGGTCCCCAGTAATGGCAGACCCTGGGTGATGGTAAAGCATTTAGGCAGTTGTAAGTATGATCTTGAAGATTTTTGTTCAGTAGTGCTTGTTGTTTTATTAGATGTATTCTTTTACTGTTCACAGTAAGAAAAGTACATGTTATGCTAAACACCCTTCTGAATTTAATAGGTTAAATTATGTTCATGTTATAGTTGTTAAGACTGAAAACAGAGGTGGGTACTGATAACCTGTTCAGCTGCCACAGCAAACAGAGCTTATTTGCCTTGATGTAAACACATCTAAATGGTACTGTACAGTGGAATGAGAATCAAAGACTGGAAAGATTATCAGCCTGGTTGCTCAGTGCTGTGCTCTTTCTGCATTTTCTGTTTCTGTGTCTAAAAGCAGAGATGCAAACGTAAAAAAATCAAATTCAGAATGCCTACAAATATACATTTTGATTGACTAGTGCTCACCAGGTCAAGGCCTGCGCAAGCATTCAAGCCCTTTAAATGACTCTGACCTATCATTCACTGATGTTCATGATAATTTTGTTCATACTCACAGTGGTCCTCTAAAAATCTATTGTATTCCAGCCTGACAGCCAGCATTCATCCTGGGTATAAGCTTAAGGCTTCTTAAAGGATTGTCCAAAGATACCATAATCCAGTGAATTTTTATCAGTGAGGCTGACTAACAAATACAGAGGCACACAATATTGTTAATACTTGTGCTGACTGTTAAGGCCACACTGCACCACTGCAGATGAGTGTTAACCCCTGTGGTCTGTGAGCCTTACAAGTTTGGCAGACAGATGTCACACACATCTCAGAATTTGGTTGCCTAAAATATGTGCATGCTTCAATAGACACTTTTTCATCAGTCATATGGGCCTCAGTTCACACTGGAGAAAGAAGGCTTGATGCCATCACACATTGATGACTAGCCTCTGCTGTCCTAGGCGTTCCCCATACTGTAAAAACTGATAATGGCCCTGCATATGTCTCACAGAATACTCGAGAGTTTCTACAGCTCTGGGGTGTGTCACAACACACAGGTATTCCTCATTCCCCTACAGGACAAGCCATTGCTGAGCATGCCTATGGCACTTTAAAGCATATCCTTGAAAATCAAAAAGGGGGAATGTGTGGTGAAACCCCGCAGAGTAGGGTGGCCAAAGCTCTGTATACCTTAAACCATCTAACGATATTGCCAAACTCCCAGAACCCTGTTATCTTAAACAATATTTTATCATTACAATCCTCTGGTGACATCCAGTTGCCCAAACCTAACATACTGGTACAGGACCTCATTACCAATAAATGAGAAGGTCCTTGGGACCTTGTCACTTGGGGGAGCGGGTATGCCTGTATCTCCAGAGATGTTGGCATTCGATGGGTACCTGCTCAGTGTGTGTGACCTGCTCTACACTCTGCTCTGTATCACAGCCAGCAACGCCTCCCTGATGGCCCCACAGCAGATGCCATAAAACAGTAACCAGAGCAACGTTTTGCACTCACTGTATGGAAATATGGAACCTTTGGAATGACAATTTACCTATGACTTCATTTCAGATATTTTAGAGACATGACTAAGCAGAAGGATGTGTATCTTTTAATTGAAACAAGAAAGTAAAATGTTACCGCCGATAGTTTTTTGAATTGACTTGTTTATAACAAAAGATAAATGAAACTTCCTTAAGTTTGAATGATTTAGTTATAGATGTAAATAGCCTGTGGCGTGACAACGGGTGAAATTATGCTGTTGCTGATCTTTTTTTGTTAGCTCCTGGACATGGTTGTAAAAAATTTTGATGACATGTTGTGTGAGAGATTTTAGCTCAATGGCTGGAAAGGTTAGGCTTGTCCAGTCGGGTGAAGAGCCTCATTTGAACTGGGCTTATCACCTTTGTGTTATCATAATTGTTTTACTCATTGTGCTGTGTTTGTTGTCCCATCTGCTAAGGATGACAAATACTGCCTTTGTAGTTGAAAAACAAAAAGGGGGAACTGTGACAGATAACAGCTGGCCTGAAGGCCTCACAGGCACAAGTAACCCTGACCTAAACTTGATCAGCCTATACCTGTGATAGAAAGGAAACATCTTTGGGGGAGAGGGCACTGAGAGGCGGAGGGACTTGGCTGCAGAGAATGGATGCCAGCCAATCCCTGACGAGCATGTACACAGCCAGCTATTGGTCAGTGAACTGGGTGGCATCAAGATTCTAGCCAATCGGGGTTAACCATATAAAAGCAAGTTCTGAACAATAGTCTGCTGTTGCCGCATGAACCTTGGAGTGTCGTGTTGTGTATGTCTCAACTGCAACAAAAGCTTACTGACCAGTGATAAGTAGGGTTACTATCTCTGCTTCTTCCAAACAGCAACAGAATCAGTATAGTCAACTGTACATCTCACACTTTGCTTTTGTAACTGATATAGCAGGGTTACAAGGGCACTCAAGTACATCACACTGCATTCTGTAGCACTGCAGTGGGTTGAGATGCCAGACACCCACCAAAACCTTTTTATCACTCCCCTCCACAGCTGGGCAAGGGAGAAAAAATATAACAAAGGGTTCACAAGTTGAGATAAGGACAGGGAGAGATCACTCATCAATTATTGTCACAGGCAAAATAGACTAAAATTAGAGATGTGAATTGAATTTATTCCTAAGAAAATTAGAGCAGGATGATTAGAAGGAAAGTAAAATCCTTAAAACAGCTTCATCCCCACCCCTCCCTCCTTCCTGGCTCTACCTCCTACCCCAGTGGTGCAGGGAGACAGGGAATGAGGGTTATGGTCGCTTAATCACTCATGGTTTCTCCTGCTTCTCTGGGAGAGGACCCATTCCCCTGCTGCACTGTGAGGTCCCTCCCATGGGAGACAGTTCTCTGTGAACTTCTCCAATGTGAGTCCATCCCATAGTTCTTCAGAAATTGCTGCAATGTGAGTCACTCTTTCATGGGGTACAGCCTTCAGGCCCAGCCTATTCCAATGTAGGTCCCCCAGGTCACAAGTCCTACCAGGAAACCTGCTCCAGAGTGGGCTCCTCTGTCCATAGGTCTGCAGGACCCTGCCAGGAGCCTGCTCCAGCATGACCCTCCCACAGGGTCACAGTCTTCTTTTGGGCATTCACCTGCTCCAGCATGTCTCCTCCAAAGGCTGTCGGTAGATTTCTGCATCCTTGGGATCTTCCATTTGCTGTAGGGGAACAGCTGCTTCACCATGGTCTTCACCACAGGCTTCAGGGGAATCTCTGCTCTGGCACCTGGAGTATCTCCTCACCCTCCTTCTCCACTGAACTTGGTGTCTGCATAATTGTTCCTTTCACATGTTCTCACCCTGTTTTTCTCTGGCTGCAATTACAGCTGTGCAATAATTTTTTTTCTTCTTAAATATGTTATCACAGAGGCATTGACACCATTTCTGATTGGCTTGGCCTTAGCCAGCAGCATGTCTGTCTTGGAGCCAGCTGGCATTGGCCGGACACAGAGGAAGCTTCTAGCAGCTTCTCACAACAGCCACCTCTGCATCCTCCCTGATACCAAAACCTGGCCACGCAAACCCAATACCAGCACTCACAAGTTAGTCTCTGGTCTGTATTCCTTTTAAACACACCTGCTTTCCTAATTCCACTTGACTCTTACAAGCATCATGAGGATAACAGAAACCTCTTTCTTCTTATCACTCCTTGAATCCTACTGAAGTCTGTACAATAGCCAAAGAAATCAACAAAATGACATGAAAATGAAGGACAATGTATGTCTCAAAACATCTATCTCCTATGAAAGATATGAATTCTTACTGCTTTTCTTGATAGTTGAAACTTAATAACAAATCTGTGTATTTTGAGAGGTGTCCTGGTTCAGAGCAAATTTGGGAGAGAATCCCCAAAGGGACTCCTCTAGGAAAGCAGATGCAATCTGCCCCTCCCCCCAATCGGTCCAGGAGAAACTACTTCCTTGGAGAAAAGTGGAAAAAACCTGTTTATTAAACAATAAAACCTAAACAATATTAGACAATAAAACCCCTTGCCGCTCCAAAAGAGATGACAAACTGAGAAAACCCCCTCCCCGGGTTGCAGCTGAGCTCACTCAGTCTCTGATCAGTTCCTCTGGTGCTGGAAATGTCGCAGGCCAGGCCCGGCCTGGTGGGCCACAGGTGCTAGCTGCTGGTGCTCTTCTGGGTTATAAGTCCAGAGCAGGTTTCAAGAGGTCCAAAGAAAAGGGAAAAAAGAAAAAAAAAACCACAGTCCAGGGAACTTCTTTGCCTCAGCTAGCTAAAACTAACTAAAAGCAAAGGAGAGCTCTGTCCCGCTGTCTGCCCATCTGCAGACAACACAGTCCAGGAGTGTAGTAAAACCCACAGGTTTAGCAAGGGCCCTATGGAGAATCTGAATAATAGAAATGCTGACCCAGCAGCAAAGAAGCTTCTCGACTCCATGGACATCCGCCCTATAACCTATCCCTATAATCATGTAAGGCAATATCTTGTTAACCCTACTATTGGTCACTTATGGTCCCTCTAACCCTTTGCCATTGGTCAAGATTGGAATCGAGCCAAGGCTATGAAAGTAGCATACTGTACCCCTACTAACTTAGAAGAAGAAGAGCTGAGACCCTTCACGGACCCCCCCAATAAAGCCATATTCATGGAATATCCAGCGTCTTCTCCTTCTCCTCTCTCTCTCCGTCTGCTGAAGCCTCAAGCCAAGGGCAAGCTACGTAGCAAGCAAAGCTGAAATCATAAGAGCTGTCTAATCACTATAAGAGCTGAATATCCCCCTGCTTGCTAGGGGCTGACCCGCGGCCTTGGTCTGAGCCAGCTGGCCTCTGGCACTCAGTCCCCTTGGAGCCTGAGCTCTGGAGCTGTAATAGCTTGCTTTAGGATAAAACCAATTAAGGCTCATTAAGTGACTGCCCAACATAGTCGTCGGACCCCCCCCCAGGGGCGAAACGCCGCCAGAGCATCGGACCCTTCTCACGGTTTTCCTGTTATTGCCTGTTCGGGAATCCGCTCCTTCTGCAAAAGGACTTTTCGTTTTAGAAAATCCTCTCTGCGGAAGGCTCAATTCGACCCTCAACACATACATCTGGACGAGATAACATTCAAGGAGAATTGAGGAACAGACCCCCTTCCACAGACCCCCGACCCCGAAGGACATAAGTATTGCGTACATACCTTTGGGAGCTCTCAAAAACCTTTTTTGTTTTTTTTCTGTTTTTTTTTCTCGTTTTTCTGTGGAAAGGGCTTGAATTAAAAAAAATAGATACTTGTTTAAGCGCCCTAAAACTAACCACACTTGAGAGAGAGTCATATTTAACCATTGTAGAACCCTTATCTGTTAATAATTTCTCTTTTTCTAAAGGTAGTCTGTCAAAAAAGACTTAAAAAATTTGTAACTTGGATTGTTGCGCAATTCCCTGAAACTAATAAGACCACGATTACTGAAAATTCTTTCTGGGATAGGGTTGGAAACACTATTTATATGTCTCAAACCAAACAGGACTTTTCTGTTACTAACTTCTTACCTTTATTTCATATAATAACAAAGACTGTTGAAAAATCTAACTCAGAAAAAAGCTTCACACTTGTGGGAACTCAGCACATCACTCCGGATGTCCAGAGTTACCGAGACAACCCTTGGGGGAGGGGGCTCGGAAATCCTGGAAAGTTGCCAGAAGTACCTGGTGGCTTGACTTTGACCCTTCAAGGGATGTGAGGGATGTGCCGCCTGTTTGAAGACATGAGAGTCACTTGGGAATGAATGGTGTAAGAATGATGTATTTACAAGGTGAAATATAGATTTTAGGGTTCTGGTACAGGGGGGTTATGGAGACAAGATGGAGGGATCAGGGTGTGTCTTGTCCTTCTTCTTTCTTCTTCTTGTCATCCATTTTCTGTGGTGATGTTGGCACTTTGGGATTGGTCCTTGGTGAAGGTGCACTTCTAATATGGGTGAAGGGTATTGGGAAATAAAGGTAAATATGATGTAGGTAGTTTTTAGTATAAAAGGAGACAACCGTCCAGTGGGAGATCAGAGTGCCCTTGGCTGCCTTGCTGGTCAGACCTCTGTCGAAAGAAAATTTTATAGATAAGAAATAATAAACAATTCGAAAACTGAAAATCTGAAGAGTCCAGACTCGTCCTTTGAAGCGCGGGCTGTCCCAGTGCCATCCTACGCGTGTCCCGGCAGAGACAAACAGCAGAACCGGACACACACTAACAGACCTTTCCTCTTCATATGCTAATTGCGCTGATAAGGTAACAGAGGTATGTGCCTTGCATACCAGAGAGCCGCTGGGCTCTGCAGTGCTTCCTGCAGATACCACCTCGCAGGCAGAGGTTAAGCAGTTCACCCTGTACCCCCTCTCCCTTGCTTCAGAGCCGGGGGTGCTCACCATGCTCTCCCCCCACACCCCCCCCCTCTTCCCCCTTGCGGGACCCTCTACCCAACTTCCCGTTTCCGGCCTCTGCCGTACCATCCTCTGTTGAAGCCCCCCCCGGCTCCGCTTTCTTCCCACGTCTGGCCTTGGGGCCCCGCTTCTTACCTCTGCCTCTGTATCCCCCACTGCGGCCACCCCTCCCCCTGCGCCGGTCCCCTCCCTCCCCGCTCCCCCCGCCCCCGTGCTGTCTTTGCCGCCCCCAGTCGCCGTTGCTCCCGTCGCCGCGATCCCGGTCCTCCTCACCCCCGCACCGCTGTTCCCCACCCCTGCTTCCTCCGTCGCCGTAACTCCCACTCCCACTGCTGCCTTCACCCTGCCCCCCGCTCCCCCCGCCCCTCCCAAGACCGCCCCGACCCTCCCGGCCCCTCTCGGCGTCTTCCCGAGCCACGCCCACACCCTGTCTCCCTGCGTCGAGCCTTACACATGCGCAGTAACACCAGTACCACCATTTCACCCTGTAATTGCGGTACCCCAAACCAGGGGCACTGTTTGCGCACCCCCAAACCCCCCAGGCGTGCATCCCCAGCCCGCCCACCCTCCCTGCCCCACATGTCCCTCCAACCCCTCACCCAACCCTCCTGCAACCTGAACGGATCAGACACCCCTTGTGGCGTCACCCCCCCACACCCAATCCTGTCCCTGCTGTGCTGCTATCCCTGATCCAATAGCCCCACCTCCTGGCCAGTCATTGAAAACTTTGAAAAACGCTTCTAAATGAAAAAAAGGAATTCATGGATGGCAAATCCCTCCCAGCTTTCCTCAGACGATGAGGCCTCTTCCGATGAATTTGATTTTGATACGATTAACATGAACCCATGGGCTCTTACTAAGATAGAAGCTACTAAGTTGGGGAACTGAGACCTAGCGCAGAAAATCACCGCTTTCCCAGTTGAAGACAAGCAAGGAAGGAACGGTGGGGAATCTAATATCAAGACATGGAAAGCAATTTCAAATAAGGAACTAGTGCAATTGAGAAATATAGCCAAAGAACATGGACATAGTTCACATATCTTTAGAAATTTCTTAGAAGCCATGTTCTCTGCACATGTCTTGCTTCCTCACGATGTAAAAAATATTTCACACTGCCTCCTGTCCCTGGGCGGAATATTTGTTATGGGACAGGCATTGGAAGAAATACCTAAAAACGTTATCAGATTCATATACTGATGATGCTACTAAGACCAACTTTACGGTAGAACAGCTGGCAGGCGAAGGAGACTTACAAAAGCCAGCTGAACAAATGGAAACTCTGAACAAAGAAGCACTGCAGGATGTAGCAATCACAGCTAAAACATCCTTGCTTCTTATGCAGGATGAGTCAATGCCAACAATGCATTTTTCTACTATTAAACAAGGCATTGAAGAAAGCTTTATAAAATTTGTGGACAGACTTAGAGATGCTCTGGAGAAACAGATAGCGCAGAGGCAAGGAAGGAACTCTTATGTAAGCTTGCTTTCAGCAACTCAAATAAGAAATGTAAGGGCATTTTGAGGTCTCTACCCGTGGATTCAAACCCTAATATAGAGCAAATGCTAGAATGCTGCACACGTCCCATGTCCACTGAAAATACAGTGGCCCAAGCAGTTGCTAAGGGTATTGCTGAAGGAGTTTCTGGTGCATATGCAGTCATAGCCTCTAAAGAACAAGCTAAATGCTGTCACTGTGGGGATCTTGGACATTACATAAAGGACTGCCAGGAGAGATCACACCCCCGATACCACCGTAATTCTTATCAAAGACCCCAAAATCAGCAAAGCTATCAGCCACGACCTTTCAAGTCCTTGAGCCACCGGCTGGACCTTTGGGTGCACCATATAAATCAAAGGCCACCCAGACCCAACCACAGACCAACCCAGGCCGCTCCAGACCCAAAGAAGAAGCTCCAACCCATGGGATGGCCCAGATGGGTACCCGCTGGACTCTGGTAACTGCTTTGTCCATTGACTTTAATGATAAGAATGTTCACCGTGTTCCCACAGGCAGATATGGACCTAAAGGGAGTCCTTCAGACATTTTAATTACAGGTGACTCTCTTAATACTCCAAAGGAAATCTTCATTGTTCTGCAAGTGCTGACAGTGCAGCCAGGACAAGAGATCCTCGTGCAGGTATACTGCATAGACTTACCATTTTTTCTTTCCAAGGGAACTCCAATAGCTCAGGCCTTCTTACTCCCAAAGAATCACAGGGAACAGATTCCTCTCAACCCTACAGCTATGTGGGCACAAGTCATGGGACCATCCAAGCCTACCACTGAGTGGGCCTCTCCTGCAAAGAAGAGAAGAC